>NC_137054.1:32272637-32515137 GCF_032717465.1 Coenobita brevimanus
ACCAGTTGTGAACTTTCTGAGAAAAACATGAAACTTCTAGAATAGTTAGTATATGCCATAATGGTTATTTTGAGATGTGGAGGGAAGTCAGATTTGACCTCTGAGGACCGTGAGAGGTCAAATCCAAGATGTCCGCCGGTCCACTGAGTCTAATGTTCAAACACACTGAATTTTGGAACCAAACAGTGTAGAAAAACACTTAAGGTGTCATTTCCAGCTAAATTGGAGACGCCCATTAATTTGGTGATACTTTTGAGGTCGTCAGAATCCAAGGAAATGCATTTAGGTCAAGGTCAAGGTAAAAATTTACCAAAAAATAAGCAATCAATTGACATTTGTAAATGAACACCCAGTGGTGTCACTGTATTTAGCTTGTGTGTGTGTGTGTGTGTGTGTGTGTGTGTGTGTGTGTGTTTGTGTGTGCTTGTGGTGAATGTGGGATGTGGCATAGCTATGTATTGTTTATATCCATGCTAGGAGTGGTGCATAGGGCCAGTGTCCACTTTGACTACTGGCTTAAGACCCTGTCATTGGAGCTTCTCTTCCTGCGGTACATCAGGTCACTTCGTGAAGGTAACTTCCAGCTGTGCGTGGAATTCCTGACGCAGAAGGCGCCCTGGATGTTCTCCCAAGATCACACAAACTACTCCAGATGGCTTCCCGTACACATCCGTGACATGATGACTCTTGCTGAAATACACCCAAAAGCCCTAGCAAAATTTAAGTCCAGAAATTTTGTGGTGCACAAAACCAGCAACAAGTTCTCTGCTATGGCACTTGACCAGTGCCATGAGCAGAACAATGGAATGATGAAAGGTTCTGGTGGGGCTATTGAACTGACAGGCAATCCAGGAGCACTCAGACGCTGGATTGTAGCAGGGCCCAAAATTTTCAGGATCACTACAGAGTCTGAGCAACAAGCCATAAAGCAACAGTATGGTACTAGTGACACTGGACACCATCACCATGACCAGCAACCTGGAGTGCAAGCAGCATTCCTGAAGGAAGTTAAGGCCCTTGTGACAGTGCTGGAAAAGATGGGGAATCCATTTCTAGAACACAGTCAAGATCTACTAGTCATTGACACAAGAGACATCATGGACACCCAATTGGCTGAAACTGTGAGAACGATCGAGACCCTTGGTGAGGAGCAGTACATCAAATTTGTGACAGAAAGATTAGAACAGTGCACAACACCTGTCACACACAAGATTCCAAAGAACAAGTTACCACTGTTCAGTAGGCCACCAGTCAAGATTAAGTCAAAACAGAAAGCACAGCTCACAGCACTGAAAAGTGACTGTGGTCTCTTTTCAAGGCTGTACATCTCCTGTCAAACACGAGATGGAGACATAGACAATTTCTTCTCCCATGAAAACCAGGCAGCCCCGCCAACTCTGTCAACTGGAGGAAAAATTCGGATTGGGATTAAATCAGATCTACTTCGCTGCCTGGAATCAGATCTGCTGGAAAACAATAGTGTGCCTATGGTGATGCAACAGTTCTCGATGGTGCAGCTGTGGTTCAAATGCTAAAGCCTAGAACATCAAGAACATTTAAAGAGTATGGAGAAAGAGTGTTTGCACCATATATCTCTGCTCAACTTGAGAAAAGCAGCCGCATTGACCTCGTCTGGGTTGTGTATTTACCTTCCAGCCTGAAAGCCTCAACCAGACAGACGCCGGGAAAGGGTACCAGGAAAAGGGTGGCTCCTCTTACTGTCATGCCAAACAACTGGAAGGACTTCCTTCGATGTGATGAGAACAAAACCCCATTGTTTGCTTTCCTGTCATGCAAAGCTGTTCAGCTTCCTCTGGCAGAGGGCAAGGATCTGTATGCAACAGATGGAAGTGGAGTTCTCTGCTCTCCTGCCGAGTCATCCTTGGCTTGCCTTGCCCCATGTTCGCAAGAGGAGGCTGACACTCGTCTACTTCTGCATGTGGCAGATGCTGTGCAAAAAGGGTGTAAGAAGATGACCATACGTACCGTTGATACTGATGTGGTAGTATTTGCTGTGGCTTCATTAAGCAAGATAGCTCCTGATGAGCTGTGGGTTGCCTTTGGTGTTGGATCAAGCTTTCGGTACATAGCTGTTCACGAAATGGCTGCCACAATGATTCCAACACAGTGTCTGACTCTCCCAGTGTTTCACGCTTTCACCGGATGTGACACTGGATCGGCATTCACTGGCAGAGGAAAGAAGACTGCCTGGGAAACTTGGAAGTCTTTCCCAGAGGTGAATGAAGCTTTCAGTGAACTCCTGCGCATGGCAAGCGAGGTCAGTTACTGCCAGCGCGATTTGTGGTGCTGATGTGCGACTGAACCAGTGACTGCAAGAAAGTGAATGATGCTAGGAAACAGCTCTTCACACAGAAGTCTAGAACCCTAGAGAACATTCCTCGAACCCAGGCAGCACTCACGCAGCACATCAAGTGCACATGCTACCAGGCGAACTGTTGGAACCAGGCATTGGTCCTGGATCCAGAGATGCCAGAGCCAACTGACTGGGGTTGGACAAAGGAAACAACTGGGTGGCAGCCGCTTTGGACCACTCTTCCTGAAGCATCCAAATCGTGCCATGAACTGATCCGCTGTCATTGTGAGAAAGGGTGCACTGGACGGTGCAAGTGTGCCAAAGCTGCACTTAAATGTACTGCACTGTGCTTCTGTTCTGGAGACTGTTAGATTTTTATCATTATAATTATCATCATCATCATCACTCATTATTAATATACAGTAATGTTGAAATAGGCTAGCATCATGGGTCTGTTCTCTTACTTCTTTTGTATTATTATTTGACCTTGATCTAAATGCATGTTCTTGGGTTCTGGCGATCTCAAAAGCATCACCAAATGAATGGGCAACCCCAACTTAGTTGGAAATGACACCTTTAATGTTTTGCTACACTGTTTGGTTCCAAAATTAAACATGTTTGAAAATTAGACCCAGTGGACTGGTGGCCATCTTGGATTTGACCTCTCACGGCCTTCAGAGGTCAAATCTGACTTCCCTCCACATCTGAAAATAAATCTAATGGTATGCACTAACCAAGTTAGAAATTTCATGCTTTTCTCAAAAAGTGCACAATTTTTGAGCTTAGAAGCTGTACTATATTATCTAATTTTTCACCCAATCTTTCATACCTCCTATCTTTCCTCCCACCAAGCCTCTTCCCTCCTATATTACTTTTCCGTCTCTCTTTATTTCTCTTCTTTACCTCCATTACTCAACTTGGCGAGATTTGTTACTGCTTTCGCGTGGTTCCTAGCACTTTCAAGGGTATTGAGGATATCTGTCATTTTTCACTTAGAGTTATGTGCTAAAGACTCTTGGGTCATTGCTCTGGCACAGTTGCTGTTGAATGATTTGGGATGTGGGGGAGTCCGATCTTTTAGTAAATCGTTGACTGCAGTTGGACAATTCTATACCAACTTGTATTAAGTCATTAATGTGGAACTGGATAGAACTGGTATCAGTAGTGAAGAAATATTGCCATGAAATATCATCAAGATCATTTTTAAATCCATCTCAGTATTCCTTATCAAAGTGCTACCTGGTTACCCTGACTGGTTCATAACAGGGAGGTCTGGAGCAACTCACTGATGAGGCTTTGATGAGATGAGTGAAGTATCCATGTTGTGACAGTACCTCTATTCCAGCGTTTCTTAACTTGGGTTGCTAGCACCCTCAGGGGTGCTGAAATCAATTTTAGGGGGTGCTGGAATATGCCGCATTATTGTTTTTTTTTTTTTTTCCTCTCTCTCTCACTGGTTTTGCTAAGTAGTGGCATCCTCGATTTTTTTTTTTTTTTGAGAATGTATAAAATAAACTGTTAGGCAATACTTCACTTCATTTTACTTTAACCCTGCAGTAGTGTAGCAACTGTAGTCCCAGTAACCAGATGTAAAGGGGTGTTGGACTGAGACCTTATTACACGGGGGTGTTGAGGTCGGAAAAGGTTAAGAAACGCTGCACTATTCTGCACTGATGTGTGTGTGTGTGTGTGTGTGTGTGTGTGGGTAAGAAATAGGTCCAACAGGTAGGCACTATTGTCTGGATTATCAGGTATTTTGGTTGGTTGTTTTACAGGTGGAGTGAGATTAAACGGTTCTGCAAACAGCTTGCATTCTAGATCGGTATGGTCATTTCTGGCAGAATTCAATAATTGTTCTAAATTTTGATCGTTAAAATCAGCCAACACAGTTAATTTAAGTATTAAGGATGAGGTTAAGGTTGGTCAACCGTGTGATTATGGAGTCAAATACTCTGGGTTTAAATGTACAGCATATATGCTATATAAACTTCCCTTGCATATCCCATTACCCACAACCATCACAGCCCATTCAGACCATTACTATCCACTGGGCTGACCCATTTCTGCTCTAATGTGATGAAAATCATTACGCCACTGAACCAGGACACCTCTTTTCATTATTTTATTCTTGCAATCCTCAGACGATTTTTTTTTTTTTTTTTTTTTTTTTTTTTTTTTTGTATCTAATGCATGTTTCCACCTGGAGGATGTGTATACATTAGTAAATTCCTAAGATGACATGAGGCCTTTCCTAAGTTAAATGAATTCATTTCGTAACAACAAAAAACTGAAAATCCTCACCCCGATTCAGGGGGTTACAGTGACTGCCAGACAACCTGCATTAACGACATTCACAGGGTATACTTGCACTGTCGTGGCTCAGTACCCACCATCTTCTTAGCCCATCCCACCCTCTCCACCATGCCAACTATGTCGTGCTGCCCTACCTTTGACTTGTACATTGCCATACCAGCCTATGTACTACACAATCGCCACCTCCACACCATATACACCCAGCGACAAAACCGGCGTCCCCCGACGTTAGTCCTCGCCAAATGGCAGCTTCATCGTTTCACAGGAGGGAGGGGTGGGGCGAGCGTATCAGGACTTTCCCTCTGCACCATTGTCCCATGGTAAAATTCAGCCGCAACAAGTTTCACCTCCAGTGATTGGGTGAGGTGGTGTACCAGGCTCATTTAAGTGGGAGTGGTACACATTACCGTCGCCTTATAAACTGACTGAAAATATTGATAATAATGGTATATGATAATGATAGATGATGAAGATTAATACTGAAGATAGATGAAGGTTGATATATAATCGGCGACGGATCATAATGATTGATGATGGCTGATATATAATAGAAGATGGCTGATAATGATAGAGGGTGAATGATAGAAGATGGCTGATAATGATAGATGGTGATTTTTATTTTTTTTTATGTGACCGACTCTGGGCATAGGCTTCACAGCCTGCTTTCAAGGCCCAGTAGTCCTCCTACGTACCGCACACCTCTACATGACACCACTTCGGCGCTAACACCCACCGTCCATATTGAATACATGCTAGGGCTGTCTCATACAGGACTGGTGTATTGGTATTAGCGGGGGTATTTTTACGACATGTCGGCGGGTCTTCTGGTAGATCAGTAAAGTCTGATTTTTATGAAATTCAAATCCTTAAACTGTTCCCTGCCCCAGCCGGGATTTGAACCTGGGTCCGTTAGGACTGCAGGCCACCTCTCTACCGCTGGAGCCACCGCCTCCCCCATATGATAGATGGTGGTTGATAATGATACAGTAGATGGTGAATGATATATGATGGCTGATAACTGATAATGATAGATGGTGAAGGGGGATATGACAGATGGTGGTTGATAATGATACAGTAGATGGTGAATGATAAATGATGGCTGATAACTGATAATGATAGATGGTGAATGACAGATGATGGCTGATAATGATAGATGGTGAATGACAGATGATGGCTGATAATGACAAGGGGTGAATGATAGATGATGGCTGATAATGATAGATGGTGAATGATAGATGATGGCTGATAATGGTAGATGGTGAATGATAGATGATGGCTGATAATGACAAGGGGTGAATGATAGATGATGGCTGATAATGGTAGATGGTGAATGATAGATGATGGCTGATAGTGGTAGATGGTGAATGATAGATGATGGCTGATAATGATAGATGGTGAATGACAGATGATGGCTGATAATGACAAGGGGTGAATGATAGATGATGGCTGATAATGATACAGTAGATGGTGAATGATGGCTGATGGCTGATAATGATAGATGGTGAATGATAGATGATGGCTGATAGTTGGAGTATGATGGATGATACATAATAGATGATAGCAGATGGATGATGGACGGATAATGATAGATGAGGGATGATAAAAATAAACATGAATGATGGGAGACGATAATAATGTACGGTGGATGATGATGACAGATGATGAAAGTGGATGGTGTATGATGATCATAGATGATGAAAGTGGATGATGTATGATGATGAAGTAGTGTGATGATGGAAGATGATGGTGACAATGACGATGATGGTGATGGATAATGATGACTGATGACAACAATGAAAAACGATGATAGATGATGATAATGTGTGATAATGAATGAAGATGGACGACAGATGATAGATGATGGATTGTGATGATGGACAATTAATGATAATGATGGTGATATGATGGTGGATGACAAAAGATGGACGATGAATGGTAGATGATGGATGATGATGACGTACGATGGATGATGACGGTAAATGATGATGGTAAATGATGATGGATGGAATATGATGATAGTGACGGATGATGAATGATGATGATCGATGGTACTGATGCTGGATGATGGATGATAAGGATAGATGATGCTGGATGACAAATGACAGTGATGGATGATGGATGGTAAAAACGGATGATGATGATGATGATGGATTGTGGAATGATGATGTTGTTGATGTATTGTGGATGATGATGGACGATGGGTTATGATGATGGACGCCAGATGATGAAGATGGATGATAGTAAGGGATGACGGATGATGGATAATTACGATGGTTGATGCTGGATGGTGATGATGGATGATGGGTGATGATGGGCAATGGGTAATGATGATGGATGATAAATGATGGATGATAGAAAACGGACAGTGGAAGAGGGATGATAAATGAGGGATGATTATGATGATAGGCTATATATGATAATGACTGATGATGTTCATGGGTGTTGATGATGGATAATGAATGAGATTATCGATGATGATGACAGATGATGGTGATAATGGGTGACGGGACGGGTAATGGAAGGCAGATGTTGGATGATAGGCGCACATGATGTATAATCATGATTGATGTTGATGGTGGTTAATGAACGGAAATGAATGATGATCATGAATATGGGATGACGATGATGATGATTATGGATCATGGATGAAGATGGATAATGATGATAGATGATGGATGATAGGTGAAGGATAATTTCGATATTTAATGGATGCTGATGATAGAAGCTAATGATGGGTGATGATGAATGATGATAATACTGGTGGATTATGATGGTGGATAATGTTGGATGATAATTATGGATGATGGGTGATGATAAGGATGAATAATGGTTGATAATCATGGATGATGGATAGTGATGATGGGTGGTGGGAGATGATGATGGATGATAGATGATGTATAATAAATGAGGATGATCATGATCATGGTTGATGATCATGAATGTTGTTAATAATGACGACGATGACTGATGATGATGATGATGATTTGATCCTTATTATTAGAATTGGTAATGTTTTATTGCTATATTTTCTGTTGTTTCTGTTCTTGTAGCCGCTCTTGCTTCTGCTGCTACTGCTGTTTTTCTTGTTGTTCCATTATGTTACTGTTGTAGCGTTTTTAGTTATGGCCTGATAAGTGTGGCGATAATGTAAATGCCTACATTCATGTGTGTGTGTGTGTGTGTGTGTGTGTGTGTGTGTGTGTGTGTGTGTGTGTGTGTGTTCCAAAAATATCTCATAATCAAGTGGGCAAATTGTATCCATTCTTTGTGGGCATTATCCAGAGATATATGGTTGTTTGTTAATAATTTTTGGCCAATCTGCGCTGATATGCCTCAGGCTCCCAGAGAATTTCGTGAGAAAAAAAAAAAATGTAACTTTTCTTTTAGTTTGCCATTATTCACCATTTTCTATCATACCCTTAAAGAAAGGAACGGCTACTTACAGGGTACTTATTAGAAATTCATCAAAGAACTGTCTTACTCAATGACCTTCACCAACATAATAACCCTGACTTCAGGTTTCTGAATGGTAGCATGGTATTTAACTTAGTAGGAGTAAACAGCGAAATCCAGACTTTTTTCGATTTTGGTAAGCCTGTAATGATATACCTCCGACTGTCACAGGTTTATTGATCTAGTTTTTTAGTGATGGTGGGTGAGACGCATTACTAGGGAAATGCTTTGGCTTTTATTGCCTCTATTACTGTCGTTACTGTCACTCTTGTTGTTTCATTTGTTACTGGCATCTTATTATCATAATTATTGTTATTGTTATTATTCTTATTCTTATTCTTATATTTCTTCTTCTTCTTATTATTATTATTATTATGATGATGATGATGATGATGATTATTAATATTATTATTATATTAATTGAAGTTGACCTCATCACCATCATTATCATCATTATCATTGTCATCATCATCATCATCATCATCATAATTATAATAATAATAATAATAATAATTATAATTATAATTACTAATAATAATAATAATAATAATAATTATTATTATTATTATTATAATTAATAATAATAATAATAATAATAATAATAATAAAGAATAACTGTTAATATACAACAACAACAACAATAATAATAATAATAATAATAATAATAATAATAATAATGATACGTCTCCACCCCACACTGCCACAGGCTCCAACAGCAGTAGTACAGTATAGGAAGGACGTTGCCCAGTGAGTTGTTCTTCCTGTGGTCAGCCCTTCGGTGTACAGGACACAAGATCACCTGAGGCGAAAATAAACACTAGCTTCTTAAAGTTCACTGTCTTTATTTTCCAAATAATTCCACTTAATGCTTTCCAACTTCACTTCACTGTTCTCACAACCACTGGAACTATACAAACTTTACTAACTGCTTTTACACTTAATGCTTGACAACACTTCACTGTTATTACACTTAATGCTTGACAACGCTTCACTGTTATTACCCTTAATGCTTGACAACACTTCACTGTTATTACACGTAATGCTTGACAACGCTTCACTGTTATTACACTTAATGCTTGACAACACTTCACTGTTATCACAAGTACCGAATATACAAACTTCACTGACACTGCACTGACACTGCACTGCACTACACTCAAACTGAACCGAAAACCGACTGGACTTCACTCAAACTGAACTGAAAACCAACTAAACTTCCTGTAGTCTTCTCCCTATCCTTATATAGCCTTACATTACCCGAGAAACTTCTGGCACAAACTCGACGGGGCAAAACCTAACAGCTACCAACTAGGAGACATCAAAACATGCCAGACTTTTCTTACATTACATAACACTGTAAATTATTTAGCATACAAACTTAAACTGAATTACACAATTCAACAATCACATGAATAAAACATCATAGAAAAAGAGCACAAAAATTAATGCATAACTTATGAAACAACTATGCTCACAAACAACAGGCAAACTGGCAACTCTGACTTGTACCGAAACCTGCGGTAAATATTGGGGAATGTCGAGAATTCTCTAGCAATACCTAACTGGCAAATCTCGCTTCTTAACACTATCCCCTCCCTAGTTCTTTGTTGTCCCGACAAAACTACCTAGTATACAAACATAAACCTTAATCCTAATGAAACATCTAACTAAACACAAAATAATCCTTCAACTTAAAAGGTCTTCTTCTATGACACTTCCGACGACGTCCTTGTTCCTCCACACAGTCCACTCCTCCTGGAAGGTCTTGGTCCTCTTCTTTATTCACTTCTTCTCTTGGGAAACTGGCACAATCCTCTTGCACTTCAGTTCCTTGGTCCTTCTCAACATCCTCGGCTGCAGGACAGCACGATTCCTCGGAGACATCCCAGCTGTACTGTCCTGGCCCTTGGTACTGCCACAGATGGTTCAAGTGTACCACATTTGGGCGAGACTTCCTGCCTTCCTGAATCCGATGTGTTACGTCAGATAAGCAGTACAAGACAGTGTAAGGCCCGTCCTATGGGCTCTGCCGCTTCAGTGACTGTCCCTTCTTTCACTGAGGATTGTATAACCAAACTTGGTCACCATCCTTGAAGCTCACCTCACTTGCCTTGGCATCATACTTGCACTTCATCACCTCTCCTGAAAACTTGAGGGCTCCTTGCACTTGACGACATACCTCAGCCAGCCTTTCCTGAAGATGCATCGCATAGCCGGTGGTGTCTGTAGGCAGCTCTTCACCAAGTGGTCTTCCCATTAAAAAGTCAACTGGTAGGCGTAACTCGTGGTCCAACATTAGATTTGCAAGAGTGTAGCTGGTAGACCCATGGGATGCAGACCGATATGCCTTCAGCAATGCAGGTAATTTCTGGTCCCATTCTGTTTGTCCATCAATGCAGTACTTGGCCAGTTCTTGTCCCGGGTCCAGTTGAATTTCTCCACTATCCCATCTGACTGTGGCCTTAGTAGGGTTGTCCTGGTCTTCTTGATCCCCAGTAACTTGCAGCACTCACGGAACACAGTAGACTCAAAGTTTCTACCCTGGTCTGAATGTTGCTCTTGTGGCATCCCAAAATGACAGAAGAACTGGTTGACCAACACCTGAGCAACAGTCGCAACCTCTTGATCAGGGATAGCATAGGCTTCTGGCCACTGTGAAGTGGTCCATGGTGACACATATATAACGGTTAACTCTTTCAGTGAGTGGCAAGGGTCCAGGAATGTCCACTGTAACTCTTTTCATCAGTGCACCCACTTGGTACAGCTGGAGAGGAGCACAACCACGTTTCTTGGGTCCCTTCTTGGCACAGGACACATCACAGGCCCGACACCACTCTTCAACATCCTGACGCATGCCAATTCAATAGAATCTCTGTCGTGACCGGCTTAGAGTTTTCTTCACTCCCAGGTTCCCACTAGTGATATGGTTATGGACTCATCCAAGATCTTGGCCCTCATCTTCTTCAGAACCACCAGTTGCCAATACTTACTGAGGCCATCGGGTGTCTCCCACTGACGCTCCAGTAATCCATTGTTCAAATGATGAAGATCCCACTGACTCCAGCAGCTGTTGGTTGTAGGGCTTAACCTGCAAACGTCTTCCCAAGATGGTCACACTGTATTCTGTTGCAGCCACTCTAGCACTGGTTGTAAATCTACATCCTCTTCAGGTCTTCTCCTGATGCTGGCCCTGTCATTGCAGTATGGCTGCATTTCTTACCGTGATCTTCCTTTTTACTACACTGCCAGCACTCCAGATCACTAGGCCATTGACTCAGGCTATCAGCATTGCCATGTAACCGCCCAGGACGGTGTTGCACCTCATAATTGTGCTGGTCTAGCTTCCCAAGCCAGCGTGCCAGTTGTCCTTTCGGATTCTTTAGCATTTTCTGCCACTTCAGTGCTGCATGGTCTGTCCTGATGATGAAGTTTGACCCATACAGGTAGGGGTGGAAGAAATCAAGGCTCTTCATCACTGCCAAGAGCTCTTTATGGGTCACACAGTAGTTCTACTCTGGTGGGCTGAGCTTTTTGCTGTAATAAGCAACCACATACTCCTTGTCATCCTACTTCTGTGACAGGACTCCACTGATACCATGGTCACTAGTGTCACAGTCCAAGATAAATGGCTGATTCTGGTCTGGTACAACAATACTGGAGAGCTTTCCAATGCATGCTTGAGTTTGTCGAAGGCTTTTGAGTCCATGAAAACTTCTGCCTTTTCCCCAGCAGCTTGTGAAGAGGAGCAGCTATCATTGCAAAGTCTTTGACAAAATATAGGTGCACAAGCCCGGGATACTGCATAGCTCTCTCACAAAAGTGGGAACTAGCCAGTTTTCCACAGCTGCCACCTTCTCTGGGTCAGTACGGACGCCACTCTCGCCTACAATGTGTCCCAGGTACTTTACTTCCTTCTGAAACAAGTAGCATTTCTTGGGGTTCAGCTTGAGGTGCGCTGCATGGATCCTGGTCAACACCTCGGACAGCCTCTGCAATTCCTGGTTGAAAGTCAGTCCAAACTCAATTACATCCTCCAAATAGATGAGAGCTGTCTTCCAGTGCAGTCCATCAAGTATGCAGTCCATGAGGCATTCAAAAGTAGCTGGAGCATTGCATAGGCCAAATGGCATCACTTTAAACTGCCTTAAACACTGCCCGTATGAAAAGGCTGTCTTCTCTTTGTCCCTCTCTGCAACCTTGACCTGGTGGTATCCTGTCTTCATACCTAGGGTGGAAAACCACTTAGCACCTGACTGAGCATCCAGGGTGTCATCAATTCTTGGCAAGTGGTATGCATCCTTCACTGTCACTTCATTCAGGGATCGATAGTCTATACAGCACCTTACTGAGCTAATCATTTACCTTACCAGAACCACCGCTGAAGCCCATGGACTTCTGGACTTTTCTATTACTCCTTGACTGTGGAGGTTCTCCATCACCTTCACCATTTCTTGCCGTTGGGCTGGCGCCATTCTCCGCACTGGCTGTTTAATTGGGCGATGATCCCCAGTGTCTATACTATGCTCCACCAGATCAGTGCACCCCAGGTCTAGGTCTCCTGTGGAAAAGACATCAGCATATTCCGTCAGCAGCTGCTTCAACTTCAGCACTTGTGAACCATCCAGGCATTGGCAACTCCTTGAGAAGAGGTCTTGTAGGTGGTCTGGCACGTACCCATCTTCCTTGACTATGTTCCTTTTACAGGCCCTCCTCCGATGCCACTCGGGGTCCGCCGCCTGGCACAGTCCCACAATTTCTTCCTCGTTGATCATCTGTGGCTCATGGGAGAAATTGGCCACCACAACCGGCACTTCACCTGCACCAATTTCCACCAGTGTTCTCCCCACCAACACTCCGGCCTTCGTCTTGCACCATACATCAGGCTCCACTACCCCTATACAGCTGTCAAAAGGGCCACTCACCTTACACTGGAGCAACAGTTCTGATTTTGGGGGTATCACTGTAGTGCAGAGCGCCCTCACCTCACCACCAGAACTGGTACGTTTCACTGCTGTGACGGGAACCAACCTTCCCCAAACCTTCAGCTTCATGGAGCAAAAGTCCAGCTCACATCCCATGGACATAAGGTAGTCCAGACACAGAAGGCAAGGATCTTCCATGTCAGCCACATAGACTGGTAGAGTAGCCTCTTGCCTTGCCACTTCAATCCAGACATCCAGGGGTCCCCTCAGTTCCGCATGGTGCTCAGTTACACCGCACAAGTGTTCTGATGACTCAGACAGATACCAATGATGTAACATATCAGGCCCCACAAAAGTCTGCTCTGAGGTCGAATCAATCACCAGGGAACACTTCTTTCCATCTATCCTTCTGTCTTTTTGCACAATGTCGAATGCCGTCCTCTTGCATTTTCTCAATGGTGGGGCTACTTGGGAAAAACTGTCTGGTGGTTGCCCCTTCACAACAGCCTCCACTAGTTTCCAACTTCTTTCTGGTCTTCTGCAACCTTCTTCTTATCGTCCTTTTTCTTCTTCAGACACACAGAACTGAAGTGTTCCACCTCAATACATGTCCAACACGTTTTTGTTACAAGTGAAGATTTCCTTACACTGCTTTGTTCTTGCTCCTTCTTCCATTTGTGACAATCTTCCTTCTTGAGCCCTGACTTCCCACAGAACCAGCAGCCCCTTCCAGTCTTCTGTTCCCTCTTCCACTCGTAGCTGTCCTATTTTCTGTGTCCTGGCTTTTCACAGTACCAGCACACTTCACTCAAATTTTTCCTTTTCACATACCTGCCCCTTTCTTGCCTTCAATCCTGCACTATGACCTGCCTGAAAGGTGGATGTACTGGACCTGATGTAGGACTCAAATTCTAGAGCCCTGGCTAGCGCTTCTTGCATGCTTCTTGGTTGTGCCTGCTTCACTTGCACTTTCAACTCTGTACTATCAAGAGCATTGATGAACTGATCCCTCAGTAGAATAGCCAACAGGTTAGGTGCTGTCCTTGTATGCCATACTCTCCAGGTCATGAGCAAGCTGCCGTAGGGATTCTCTTTGAGGTTGTATACGGCTCTGGAATCTTGCTCTGTAAACCTCAGTCTGCTATATGGTTCCATAACTGCGCTCCAGCACTTCTATTAGGGACTGATAACTGTTCCTCTCCATGACTGACATCTGGCCCAGAATTTCCATTGCGGCATCCTTAAGGCTAGTAGCAAGCTGCACTGCTCTCTTCCTATCATCTCAACCATTCTGATCCGCAAGATACACAAACTGTGCACGGTAAGCTTCCCAAGATACTCTACCATCAAATTACTAAGGTTTCTTTTAAACTGGACCCCCGTTATAGCAATGCACTTCACTGGTTTGGGGCCTAAAAACTGGGGCATCATAATTAAGGCCATGACTTAAATCTCCTACATTCTGATTATTCAACTCTGTAATGCTACCTTTAGATGCTTGGGATCTGTCAAGATACACCATACGCTGTCCATTCCTTTCATATGCTCCCTGTACATTAACCTGAGACTCAACTGTGCGATAATTCTCTAAAACCTCAATTTTCTCACTAATTATCTTAACATGGTCAACTACGTGCTTCAACTGGTTATCTACATGCTGTCTGCACTTCATCATATTCCCTCACTACTCTTCACTGGTTGTCCACATGCTGTTTGCACTCTGTCACTACTTCCTTACTAATTTTCTTCAATTGGTCATCTACATGCTGTTTACACTCCATCACATTACTGCGTACCTCATATTTCTGCTGCTCTAGCTTGGCATCTACTTCCTTCTTAAGCTGTTGCTGTTCTTCCTTCACTTCCCCCATGAATGCATCTAACTGTCCTTGCATCCTCAGTTGTACTTCCCTCTGTTGCTCCTTAATGCCTCTTGAAGTTCATATCATTCTTTTTGTTCTTCACGTTGTGCCTCTAGTGGTTCACTCTGTGCTTGTAGTTGGACACTTTGTGCTTGTAATTGGTCACTTTGTGCTTCTTTGAGTTCTTTGTTCTCTGCCTGTAATTGTTCTTTCAGTTCTTTCCTAAGCTCTTTCTGCCCTTCATTCTGTGCCTGTATATGTGCTTGGAGTTTTCTTTGAAGCTTGTAATAACTTCATAATTGCTGTTAATGACACCTCGTCCTCCTGTCCAGCTCGGGATCTTGTCTGCACGCCTCCTTGTTCCATGTCGAAGATTAGACTCACTGCAGCACTTAATCCACACTCCTGACACCAGTGTTACGTCCCCACCCCACACTGCCACAGGCTCCAACAGCAGTAGTACACTATAGGAAGGACGTTGCCAAGTGAGTTGTTCTTCCTGTGGTCAGCCCTTCGGTGTACAGGACACAAGATCAGCTTAGGCGAAAATAAACACTGGCTTCTTAATATTCACTGTCTTTATTTTCCAAATCATTCCACTTAATGCTTTCCAACTTCACTTCACTGTTATCACAAGCACTGGAGTTATACAAACTTTACTAATTGCTATTACACTTAAGCTTGGCAACATTTCACTGTTATTACATTTAATGCTCGACAACACTTCACTGTTATTACACACTTCACTGTTATTACACTTATGCTTGACAACACTTCACTGTTATTACACTTAATGCTTGACAACACTGTTAACTCAAGTACCGAATATACAAACTTCACTGACACTGCACTACATTCAAACTGAACTAAAAACCAACTGAACTTCACTCAAACTGAACTGAATACCAACTAAACTTCCTGCAGTCTCCTTCCTATCCTTATATAGCCTTACATTTCTCGAAAAACTTCTGGTACAAACTCGACGGGGCAAAAGCTAACAGTTACCAACTAGGAGACATCAAAACATGCCAGACTTTTCTTACATTACATAATGCTGTAAATTATTTAGCATATAAACTTAAACTGAATTACACGATTCAACAAATAATCACATAAATAAAACATCATAGAAAACGAGGAAAAAAATTAATTCATAACTTACGAAACAACTATGCTTACAAACAGCAGGCAAACTGGCAACTCTGACTCGTACCGAAACCTACGGTAAATAATGGGAAACGTCGGGAATTCTCTAGCAATGCCTAACTTACAAATCTCGCTTCTTAACAATAATAATAATAATAGTTTCAGCAGCAACACAATTGTTTCTTGAGCTGTCTGTCAATATATGTATCTACCTATCTATATCTGTAACTGTCATCTATGTCTATTAACCTATGTATCTGTCGACTGACAGGTAGATAGGTAAACTGACTGACTGATTGATACTGTCAGGACACTGAAATATCATAGCACACTATATAATAGCCAGTGACATTTATGCTCTCAATATATAAAACAGTAGTTTGAAGAAAGTCGTACCTAAGCTCGAGAGAGCTGGAGGAAACAGCAGTGCACATTCTAGCTAGGGAATTTTTCACACAGCACAGTATGACATCGGATGGAAACCTCCACAAGTGTGGAAAGTTCCTTACGCATGCATGCACTAACACATGACCCAGCCAATTATATACAGGAAAAACTGGAGAGACAGGGCATGCGTTAGGATGCGATAAGACAGAGAAGACGCATGGTGGAAAAGGCAAGAATAAAGAGCACAGAGTTAGCTAGCATATCGTCACCCTCATAAAGAAACTGCCTAAGTCATTGTTCGGCGATTTCTGGATTTTGGCCTAAATCAATTCTTCATCACGTGACGCACCTGTTGGTATAGCTGTCTTTGCCAGGTCCAGGGTGTGAGTAGTCTAATATGCGCCTCAAGTTTCTGCCTAAGTCTTTGAAAATTAAGAAAATGAGACAGGTTTTTATCGATTTCCCAAAAAGTAGAAAAAATGACTTAGGCAATTTCTTTATGAGGGTGACCATATACTGCTCTCGCCTCGGTACTGCTCATGTCAAGTTAACTTCCTCATGAGAATAGAACTGCAATCAAACCCCAGACTCATCTTTATCTTTCGCCTGCCATCCACGACAAGACCAATTAGAACATTCCCTCTTAAAATCCCTACAATCCAACATTTTTTTGGAAACGCTCAGCGACGGCTATGATATTAAATTTTGGTGGCAATAATCATGTGAACCATGTCTACAATTCTACAGTTGAGTCTACATTAACAAGACAGGAAACAAGAACTACTACAAGATTCCGCCCGATGACGTCTTATGACTTTATACACACCAGCTGGCAACCCTGAACCCCTTAACGATAAACAACAGCAATAAATGAAAGCCAATTAACGTCTCTATTAACAATCAACAAACAATTTAAGAATCAACTCTACAATCAAAACAAGATACCATGATTCTACAAGTGAACTAGAAGCAGGAACAGTCACTAGTTCACACCATACAGCAAGATACTACAAATATGCATTGCACAAACAATCAAAAAGCACTTCAAGTTATGAAGAAGAAAAGGAAGTAGGCACGAACAAGCAACACAGCAGAGAGTGAGGAAGTGCTGATTTAGTGGTGACTGGAGAGACAACGCAGCAACAGTCTAAGGCTGTGTACACAGAGGAAGCAGGTTGCCTGCGCGCTGGTTTCTGGCACCGACCCCACGCTGGTTACCTGCATGGGTAGGTGTTCACAAAGGGGTACCCAGCTTCGACCCGCGTGACGTTAAAGGGATGCTAAAAGGACAAGGGGACGTTAAAGGGACAAGGTCACAGTCAGTTGTGATCTACCAGGCATACAGTGAAGATGTCAAGCTCATCGTCTGAGGAGTTCATGTTGCTTGACAGTGTTCATCTAAAGATCAAAAGGAAATAAACTACAAGAGAGAACAACTTGGAGAATATCACCATCTTTTTTGTGATCTTAAAACGGAGTTATTGAAAAGGAGTTATATTAGTTATTCCCGCAAAAAATTGCAGGAATAACTAATAGCATTTCCATCACAAAATGTTTAAATTGCATTATCTTTGCTTCCATACCGATCCTGAGTCCACAATGACCGATTCTGATGAAAAAGACAAACAAAAAAATAATGATTTCTGCATATTACTTGGGTGTCGTGATCTCCACAATTTCGCACCGTCGACAGTCCGTACACCTCTACCCACCTCTACCCGTGCGGGCTGAGCAGGCAAGAATGGTCCGAGGATTCCGGAAAGCAGGTTGAAGCAGGCTGCCTGCTCTAACACACTCGACCCCGCTTCTTCTATGAACACCCCTACATGTTTGTATGGTTTCATTCTTGGCGCAGGTCGGCGCCGGTAACCTGTGCGGGTAAACCCGCTTTCTGTGTGAATGCACCCTAAGCCTGCATTCACCAGCCCTGACTCACCACTCACCTCATGAACCACACTCACCATTACTCACTGCGACTCCATCACCATGACGCTGAGTCTTTGAGGGTGGAGGGGCATGATAATGCCGGCATAGCAACCAACACCCACTTGCACATCCTGTACATCATCCTGCACCTTCTGCTAGATGAGTGAATAGATTTTTACTCTGTTTCTCCCAGAGACATTAAACATACTGTACAATCCCCTTTTTGCTTATAACTTCACAAATGAATATCACCACTATCCTATAGTGATATATTGCTACAATAATACAAAAGTGATAAACAAACACTTTGCACAAAGATATAAAACATGCTTTTTAATTACAACTACAATTATCATATATACAACAAAGTAAGTAACAATTAAGACTGGGTTATTGAGGATAACAGGGTTAGGGAAAAAAAAAAGGTAAACAGGCAGTGAGTGACGTTACAACCTGTTTACAAAACATGACTCACCCCGACAACCCTTCACAAGCCATTTTCTTCTATACTCTTGCCACATTTTATTCATTCTACTAACAAATACCACTACATATATACACAAACTTACATACATACACCTTCTTCAGTTATCTATATTGAGTCCATTACTAAGTATTAGTATCAAGAATAACAATTATATATTATATACATATATATATATATATATATATATATATATATATATATATATATATATATATATATATATATATAATGCAGTATAGTGCCACGGAGGGCGACCTGACACCCCCAAAAGGAGCCCACTAAGGAGCACCTACAGTGCACTGGGACTCAGGGCGACAACGACATAAGTCCACCCAGGCCTCGCGCCCCTATGACCCGGAGCTCGCCCGCTGCCACCATAACAGGAATACAAGACTACCTTCTGGGCGAGCCGACCACAACCAACCATGGGGTGGAGCTGGTTCTCCAGCTCCAGTCAGCACCCCTGAGATGGCCGGTAGCCGCTCAACCTGCCTACAGGAGATGGCCTGCAGCTGCTCTGGAGGAAAACAGGAGACGGCCTGTAGCCGTTCCCGCCTTCGTCAGGAGATGGCCTGTAGCCGCTCTGAAGGTGCCCCTACCAAGACGGCCTGTTGCCACTCGACCCTCCTACAGGAGACAGCCTGCAGCCGCTCCGGAGGCAAACAGGAGACGGCCTGTAGCCATCTCAGTTCAGGCAGCTATTCAGCTCCAGCCCTGAGGGCCGGACTCCCGCCCCAAGCCCCGAAAGTGTGGGACCCTTCGCCATCAGCAGCCCCGAACGAGAGAGGACGCCCCTACGCATGGATCCGTGGCCCCTAAACACAGAGACCCCAAGTGGAACCCAGCCCCGTCAGTAGTGAGGCTGAGTCACCTCCACCACCCTTGTACCTGACTGCCACGACCCCCAGACCCAAAAACAGTGTCAGTGAAAGCACAGTGTCCGTGACCTAGTGAAGTGCAGGCAGAGCAGTGAATTAACAGTATAAAGGAAGCCCATGAGAAAAGCATCTGTGACAATATAAAAGAGTGGTGGAGTGAGTAAAAGTAACAGTGAAATCGTGAACACGGCAAGGCAGTGAAATACGGGTCTATTACAGTGAATATGTTACCAGCTATTAACGCCGCATCATACTAAGATCATACACAGACCCCAGTGTTAAAGCAATAATTACCAATAGTGAAATAGTCCCCCCCACTCCACTGATATATAAAACTTGGACTTCCTGCAGTAATAGTAAATAACCCCTCTGCCCTAAGTGCTATTCATCTTACCTGACCTTGACCTGAGTAGTATCCTGCGTGATACTAATAACCTATATCTAGGCCTAAGAATTATAATTGTCCAGTATATCTGTATTCGTGACATCTACCCGTTCCACTGTAGAATTTAGTAATACAGGTGTAAGGTTGTTGCCCTGAGTTTTTGTGTCCTGCCTCTCGCTTATTTGTCTAAGCTCCGGTCTAGAATGAGAACCCAGCTATACACTAGGCATTAGAGGGACGGGAAGCCGACCCTAAAACACCTAGCATTACGAGAGAGAGAGAGAGAGAGAGTATTAACAGCTGAGGATCCAGTAGGGAACCTGATGACATATATAAAACTGAAGACCAGGACAAGGAGACGATGGACTGGGGCCATGTTCACAATTTATTTCAGTGACGTTTCAAGGAAATCCAACCTCATCATCAGACAAAACTAAAATACGTAACATGAATTGGAAAATGAAGTTTCACCAAAACCTCATTCACAAATTAATGAAACCAATAAAATATATACAAATCAAATTTAAAAATGTAAAAAAAAAAAAAAAAGAGAAATCATTCACAAAATTACTAAAAATCTTACCTATACACGTCTACACCGTGGCAACTACACAAAGCAACTGATCAGTGGACGAAAGTCTGTGGAAAAGTAAACTTGGTTGAGCTGTATGAGACTGCTGAATCGAATCAGTGGGTAAATAATTTAATGGAAGAATCATAGGTATCCAGTGAAGGCCTTATACGTGACTTAATACTTGACTTAAAGCCTTCACTGAATACTTATGATTCGTCCATTAAATTATTTACCCACTGATTCACTGATTCGATTCAGCAGCATCTTACAGCTCAACCAAGTTTACTTTTCCTCAGACTTTCGTCTACTGATCAATTGCTTTGTGTAGTTGCCACGGTGTAGACGTGTATAGGTTAGATTTTTAGTAATTTTGTGATTGATTTCACTTTTTTTCTTTTACTATATCATTTTTTTATTTAATTTGTATATATTTTATTGGTTTTATTAATTTGTGAATGAGGTTTTGGTGAAACTTCATTTTCTAATTCATGTTACGTATTTTAGTTTTGTCTGATGATGAGGTTGGATTTCCTCGAAACGTCACTGAAATAAATCGTGAACATGGCCCCAGTCCATCGTCTCCTTGTCCTGGTCTTCAGTTTCATATATATATATATTATATATATATATATATATATATATATATATATATGGAGCCTCAGTGGTTAAGTGTGTGTTTTCGTACACCGAAGAACGAGGGTTCGTGCCTCACCAGGGGAAAAAACTTTTGGAGCATTCTACTGGCCACGTACTGCATTGGCGGAAATAAGGGGTGTTGTGGTTGAACCAGTGTCGCATACTATAAAGTATGCTTGCACCCAGTTGGCTTGCGCTGGCCAATTACACTTGGTCCACAGACTACACACACATCCAAAGCCATTCCAACACAACAATTACACTTACAAGCACTTCTCACCCTGCATACAATCTCTACTAGACAGCCTAGGCCACTTGGTAGAGATACATTGGCTGTATCGTCCCCATTTCGGTAGGGATAGGCCGGTCCTGCAGCGGACACTCAAACGGCTGATGAGATGAGATGAGATATATATATGTAGAGAGAGAGAGAGAGAGAGAGAGAGAGAGAGAGAGAGAGAGAGCATTCATTTATTCCTATCCGTTGTTGCTATATATATAGTTAAGACTACATAAAATAAGTGTCTCATGAGTACAACTAAGCAACATTCCATAGCAGTATGTGCCTCTAAATTAATGATTAGTGTTATTACGGGATGTTAAAAAAATCACCAACTTTAGTGCCACAGAAAACATTAGAATTACCCAATGATGATTCACAGTTAGTGGAACGAAAGGAAAACCTAACTAACACACATAGTTCACGAACACAAGATCAAGAAACAAACACTTCTCCTGTTAGAGGAATTGAGGATAATGACGTTTCTTAGACAGTTTTCTCTGACATAGAAAACGAAGATTATAGATCAGTCCTACACACTTATGAAAACCTATTCAGTAGGATACACAGGTCTGGAAATACTACGCAGAAATTCCTTCTCATAACGACAAGGCATTTCAAGTTCATCTGACCAAACAAACAAACACAATGGCAAGCAGACCTAACACCACAGCTTTAACTTCCCCACATCAAGTATTTGTGTACCATCAAGATAAAAATCTAACAAAATCCTCAGGCACGGAAAAAGACCGCATCTATGTAATGACACTTGTAAATGAGTGTGAGCAACTTTTTGTTAAAAGGCATATAACAGATGAGAATGAAAAGATAGTTTTTTTCATCAAGGATTAACCAAGAAAGGTGCCCAGCTGGCAATCTACTTAGATCTGGTAAGCTCTTGTGAGCTCAGACATATGAAGAGTTTAAAACAAAATTCCTAAAGAAATTTTCTGGAGGTATAAATTTTTTGCCAGTTATAACTCCAGAATTACATAAGATCGTGGATCTTATGAGACAACATACCACAAACCCTGCCTTAGGTGAAATAACAGCAGAAGTGTCCACAATTAAGAGAAGGCTGTTAGCCAGTATAGAAACCTCAAATTGGGTAACAGCTGATGGAAAGATGTCACCAATGCATGTTGTAGACATCCATGGTTATGTAGCTGCATTGTGTAAAATACCTCATACGGTACTAAATATAGCAAAACAGTTGCTTATACCCATGGAATGTGTTTATTAGATTTTATGAACGAGGTAGAGATGAACTGCACCAAAGCAGGGGTGAGTGAAATATCACAATCCAATACAACAAGGATGAAAATTACAGACACAGTGGCAGCTATAAATACATCTAGCACAAGTACAGAATAAAAAAGATCACGACCTGAGAACAGACAAATAAAACAACATCTGATATCAAGGCAGCATTCACAAACACCAGGCCACAGGCAGACTAAAAAAATCTGCATGTAGTCCAAGCAGAAACCGTGCCACAAAAAAAGCAAAATAGGGAAAGTCATCTCGGGGGTTACATTCGGGAGACAGGTCTACTCCATGTTATTATTGTGTTAATCCCAGTCTCGGCTACGATGATATATTTCTAAATATTTGTCATCTATTTTCTGTCTGTCTATCTATCTATCTATCTGTCTTCTATAGACCTTCTTTAGATCTTTCTATCTACAGCTATCCGGCTACATATTTAATTATACTCGTATATCCCTACCAAACACACATCAGCAGTTTAAGTAATACCAAGATGTGTGATTTGTCAGCCAATGTGTAATCGTGTAATGAATCTTTTAACAAGCTTCATTACCACATGACGATGCGAGACAACTTTTGGAAAAAGAATGCATACCCATGTAAATTAAAATATATCCTTTTTCACAAAAGCGAGGAACAAAATTGTTCCCGGTGCAATTCCTTGCAAACAGTAACGTGACCCAGCCATTTTCTCTGCCTTTACACTAGGGATATCACACCACTATATATATAACGATAAACCTATCAGTATTAATTGTTACACGATATCACAAAATAAAACAAGAATCGTCTTCCAGATCTGCAGCAATCCTATCCCTTCCATCTACGTCTCGTTTCCTTGACACATTCTCTCTCTCTCTCTCTCTCTCTCTCTCTCTCTCTCTCTTTCTCTCTCTCTCTTATTCCTTATAGTCGGTCTCTGCTATAATTTCTTTCTCTCATTTTCTTCCACCCACTTTATCTTCCTTCCTTCATCCTTCCTAATCCCTCTCCTCCATCTCTCACACTATATTTCTTTTGGATCTGCTTCGCCTCTCCAGTAATACCCACCTCTCTCTCTCTCTCTCTCTCTCTCTCTCTCTCTCTCTCTTACTCCACAAATCCGGCCTTCAGGAAGAGTATTAACCAGAGAAAAGTGTATTGCCTGTTGGTGAGAAAGGAGGGGGAAGGAAAGGATATGGGAAAGGTCAAACTATAGGGGGACAGGAAATGAGGAAAACTGTGATGTAATGGGATAGGGAGGAAGGGGGATGGGAACTGACTGTGGATAGAAGAACTGGAAGGATGACGAGGTGGCTGTTCTTAGAGTTTAAGTAGGTAGATAAGACTGACAGACACACACAGTAGAAATGAGACTGTACGAGAGAGAGAGAGAGAGAGAGAGAGAGAGAGAGAGAGAGATCATCAAAGGAACATGACGAAAATGGCAAGAGAGGAGATTAGAAGGAAAAGTCTTGAAAACTAAAACAATGAGGAAAGAAAAGTTGGTAAAGAAAGAATAAACAATGGGCAAAAATGAGAGCAAAGGAGAAGCAGTGGGGGAAGAAGAGAGAAAGAGAGTGAAGAAAGAACGCGAATGAAAGAAAAGCACTCAGGAGCCGAATGCTAATCACGAGCCAGTATACTGTATGCTGTTGGCCACGTCCATGATTTAGGCCATCTTGATACCCTGAAGGTTTCATGTAGATACCTCAATCGGTTTATGAGATATAATGGTGATAAAGGCAGGCGATAATAACTAGTTAACATTTGACAGCCATTTTGGTGACCTTGACCTTGACCCTGAGTGCCATTTTCGAACTCGTCCAAGATTTTGGCCATATCTTGATACCCTGAAGGTTTTATGTTGATAGCTCAAGTCGTTCATCAGATATAATGGTGCTAAAGGCGGGCAGTAAAAACTGGCTGATCTTTGGCAGCCATTTTGGCGACCTTGACTTTGACCCCGAGTGGCCATTTTCAAACTCGGCCAAGATTTTGGCCATATGAAGGTTCCATGTTGATAGCTCAAGCCGTTCATGAGATATAATGGGAAACACACACACACACACACACACACACACACACACACACACACACACACAGGTAGGCAAAAACATTATTGCTCCGCCTTCTAAAGGCTGGCGAAGAATATCAGAATGAAGACCTTCGAGAAATGAGAAAAGAAAGACCAGAGTTGAGAATGTGGATAAAACAAGCACTGGAAAAAGGAATTTCAAGAATGACTCAGTTAAGACGGATGACAAGAGGGGAACGAGAAAGGATAAATATGAAAAGCTGTATGTGAATAGGAAGAGAATGAATAGAAATGAAGCTGATGGGGGTTGGGGAAAACAGAAGCGCAGTATTAAAAAAGAAAGAAAGGCAGGAAAGAAACAAGTGAGAGTAAGAAAAATGTGAAGTGCTGAGATCAAAAACAAAAACGAAGCATGATGGAATGGGACGAGAAAGTAATGAATGGATGTGAGAATTACCGAATGTGGAAAAAATAAACAGTGAAGAAGAAGAGAACCAGGAATGACTAAGGAAGATGAAGAAGACAAAAAGTAAGAAAATATCGTGCAACGACGAGAACAGAAAGTACAGAAATGGAGATGAGAAGGGAACAGAGACTGGGAAAAGCAAGCCGAAGATGTAGCGACAAAAGTAGGGATGGTAAAGAGTGTAAGAAAAGTGGGGAGATAAACATGTACAATCTTAAAAGAATAGGATGCGAAAACACAGAAGAACATGTGAGGATAGTAGTATATAGGAAACGGAAGGAAAGAGAAAAGACTTTGAAAAAAAAAAATGTGCTAGTGGAATGATATATATATATATATATATATATATATATATATATATATATATATATATATATATATATACACGATGGTGGGCATCGTTACTCTAAAAAGTAACTTCGTTATCCACTGCTCCGTTACTTTGAAAAGTAACTTTGTTATCAGTTACATCGTTACTTCTTTACAACAGAAACGGAAGTTACCGTTACTCTGTTACTCAGTTACTTGTATTAAAGTAAAAAAAGAAAAAGAAAAAATTTCATGTCATTTTATTACATAAAAGTAACAAAGGGTAGAAATACAAAAAAAGGTTAAAGACGGATGATAAAACCGTCACTAGACGTCGTGCTCATTGCTCTGAGTCTGACAGTCACACTGTACCTAATCTGGTAGTACCGGCACTGACACAAATGGGTGGTGGCGGCTGGTGGCCCAGTGGTGGGATGACCTTGTTCTTGACCTTTCTTTACGTCGTCTATATCCTCGGCATGCTGGCGGTTGACCTGTAATTAAAACATAAATATATCCAATGCATTTATTGTGACTTGCACTATTGTGCAAGTTGGTGAATATAAGTACAAAACATTTAATAAACAAGTATACTAAATATTCTCTTTTAATTTTTTTTAAGTTTAAATTATCTAACATTATTATATCCATACCTGCCTTAGCCCGACCACATTTGGACTTTATTAGTTACTAGTTACCCACCATATCAGTAATATCACCCCACCACTACCAACATAATGCCAACATCACTGCCAACATACTACTGGAGTACCGGCTACCACCAGTACCAACATCGCCACCACAACGAAGTTTCAAGTTACCTATACTTCCACACCGTGACACCAGAACCATTCACCAGAAGCACCAGGACCTAAACAGTACCACTATCACCAAAACTGTCAATACCACCACCACCACACCACGACATCAATCAGTCAGTCATCATTCAGGCACTTGCCACCTACCACCACTACCACTACACCACGACACCACACCAGTGACACCACCTACCAAGCTACCACCACTACCACTGACCAGCTCGGTTAGTAGTTACTTGCACAACCACTAGTCCACTACCACTACCAGCTAGCAGCTACCACAACTACCACTACTGCCATAACCACTACTACCACACCAGGCATCTACCACAACTACCATCTACTAGTACTATTAGGCACCACTACCATGATACTACTATAGTCGCGGTGCATTACTCTGAGGTTGTCATTATTGTACGAGGCAACCTACCGTTCAACAGTGCGTCCGACTTCGTATCATATTATACACGAATCATATTTTTATGCATGAATATACAGTACAGGATGTCCAAAAAGTTACTGTGCAGTGAGCTGAAGACAGCAATTACCCAACACATCGAACAGATAACTCCCACCACACTTCAGAATGTGTTGGACAATATGCAGTGTCGTGTGCAGGCATGTCTTCAGGCCTCTGGGGGACATTACCAACATTTGCTGTAAGAGAAACTGCAATATCGTACATAAAACTTCACTTTTATCAAAACAAACCTTTTCCACTAAACAGTAACTTTTCGGACACCCTGTATTATACACGAATATTATTATACATGAACATATTATACATGAATCAAATGCATCTCATACACGAAATCAGATGCACTCTTGAGAGGTAGGTTGCCAGGGTATGATAATAACAACTTCAGAGTTGTGCGCCGTGACTATATTCTACCACCTTCCACAGTCCACCACTACCAACACAACTACCACAGTTACAGTTACCACCACACCACACTACCAGTGCCACCTATGTGATACATCTACCAGACTACCATAACTACTACCATGCCAGTGATGCCACCTACCAGTCAACAATATAATTTTATATTATTTATTTACCTTGACGAACATGAGATGCTCTAAGGTGGCATCGGAGAGGTAGCTCTATTGGCTCTAAGAACATCCTTGTCAAGCTGCCAATGGAGAAGAGGCACTCCATGGGGGCGCTGGGTACCGTGGCGGCATGCGGCAGCAGGGTGCTGCCGCACATGTGCATTGAGGCTGGACTCCTCTCAGCTTCATTGGATTGCCGCATGCTATTGGCTATTGGTTATTCAAGTGGCCAATTGCATGTGTTGATACAAATGAAGTAAGCGAAGCAAAATGTAATAATAATAATAATCTGGTTTTTTGTTTCTCAAAAGCGCCAGTTCTGTCTTTGGGAATTCACGAGCACTCGACACACATACATTATCTTTTATAATTACAAGAACTGTGACATGTCTCATATATAGTACAAGCTACATCATATACATATGCAAGTGGCAATGATTAAACCCTATAATCATTCGTCATAGTACTTCTCTCCAGGTCATTGCATTTTGAAAAAAGAAAGGCTTTCAGCTTTCTCTTAAAAGATTCAACAGAAGAGAGTTGTCCTATGGACACCGGCAATCTGTTATATAATCTAGGGGCTCTAAACACAAAAGAACGATCAGAGAAAGATGACTGGTGAATGGCTCCAGGCTCATAACCACTCTGCACACGATGACATCTTAGTCATCATTAGGGTGTGGCTGCACCCATACGCTTTTGTTGTCATTAAAGCATAAAAACTTTTGTCAGAGAAAAAGTTTTCGGCCGATCAGCGTCATTTTTGGAGGCATCATTTTTTTTTTTTTTTTAACGTGTCCGACTCTGGGCAAAGGCTCAGGGCCTATTTCTTGGGGGCAGTGGCCTATCCCAAGGCCCAGTAGTCCTCCTACACCTCCACATGTCACCATTTCGGCGCTAACACCCAGCGTCCATATTGAATACATGCTAGGGCTGTCTCATACAGGACTGGTGTACTGGTATTAGCGGGGGTATTTTTACGACAGGTCGGCGGGTCATCTGGTAGATCAGGAAAGTCTGCTTTTTAGGAAATTCAAATCCTTAAACTGTTCCCTGCCCCAGCCGGGATTCGATCCTGGGTACATTAGGACTGCAAGCCGCCTCTCTACCGATTCAGCCATAGCTTCCCTGCTCCTCATCAAAAGTAATGAGTTGGCTACTGTGGATCCCGATACCGGCAAAAGAGTGGACAGTTTATTCAGTACCAAATGAACTGTGAGTGGGAAAGGTGCTTGTGGTTCTGTCCCTTTAAATTTCCACTCTTACCCCTGTCCTGGCTGTGCAACATATTTCACTATACCAGTAGTGCTTGTGTATAGTGTCTGGGCACTTGTGATTAAATTTGGTGTTTGCAATAGGAAATTTGGTGTTTGTGAAGCATTCCTGGTCATTATCAGCTGTTGGCCCAACGAAGATTGTGCTACTGTTTCTAATCAACTACACTGCCTCTACTCTGTGCCAAATGTGAGTATTCGTCTATAAAAAATGGTGACAGTGAATCATGTGAATATATTGTGCATATCTAGTGTACAAAGAATTAGTGAAATACATGCAGTAGCTTAGAGGAAGGCAGGAAACTGCCCTATGGTCACACAATGAAGATTGTGCTACTGTTTCTAATCAACTACACTGCCTCTACTCTGTGCCAAATGTGAGTACTTGTCTATAAAAAATGGTGACAGTGAATCATGTGAATATAGTGTACATATCTAGTGTACAAAGAATTAGTGAAATACATGCAGTAGCTTAGAGGAAGGCAGGAAACTGCCCTATGGTCACAACACAGATTGGGTATACTGTTGTTTTTTTGCATTTCTTTCGAAAACTATGAGGCCTATGATCACCGTTATTGGCTCAAATGAAAGCCAATAAATTCTACATAGGATGATAAAATAAAAACATTGCAGTGGAGTGAAAAAATTTTTGCTAGAGCTCCCCGACTATAAAATCTGTTGTCTGTCGGAAATGGGTATTACTTTTTTGCTTATTACTTGAACACCATAACTCTCATCAAACTGGGACCTCCGGCATTCATTCTCTTTCGAATGATGTATAACATGTAGAGATTGATTAGTAAACATTCGACTTATGATGTTGGGAAGTGAAATCCATGATCCCGAATGTTTTTTCCAAGGGTCCTAACATACACATAGTCTTTTTTTTTTTTTTTTGCTTATCGTGTAGAACAAACATCGACAAATAGAAATACACAATGGAGTGCACGGTGGCTGGGGGGGAGGGGAGAAAAGCCAGCATGTCACGGCACAGAAAACTTATGAACTAATCTGCGCAGGAAGGGGTTAAGACGCAAGGAGTCATCTTCACTGGGTAACATCACACCCAGGAATGCTGATGGGAGTTCCAATATCGTGTAGAACAAACATCGACAAATAGAAAAATGTGGGTTTTGTGGCAAAATAATTATGTTTGGTGGTGAAAATAAGCTGAGAATACACAATGGAGTGCATGGTGGCTGGGGGGGAGGGGAGAAAAGCCAGTGTGTCACGGCACAGAAAACTTATGAACTAATCTGTGCAGGAAGGGGTTAAGACACAAGGAGTCATCTTCACTGCGTAACATCACACCCAGGCGTGCTGATGGGAGTTCCAACAATTCAGCAACATACTTCGGTTCACCAAACTTAAGAACCTTGAATGTAATACGACAGTTTAAATTCATTTCTAGCTTTACTGGTAACCAAGGCATCTCAATCAGGAACGGGGTAGTCGAAGTTCTCGGGGGGAGACCAAAGATTAGCCGTGCTGCTCTGTTCAACACAAACTGAACTTCTGTTCGTATATTATTTGGAAGACCAATCCACAGTGAATTACAAAAATCAACACTAGACAAGACCACTGCATGGACCAACGTTAAGAGGCAACATCTATTCAGCAATTTTCTCACAGAGTACAGATTTCTGATATGTAAGTTACACCCTGTGACAACCTGATTAATATGTTCTTTGTAATTTAACTTTGAATATAAAAAAAAAACACCCAAATTTTGAATGAAGCTGTGACATGCTAATGTTCAAAGCCAGGGCATTATCAGTGTCATCACCCCTTCTGTTTCCTCTGATGATGATGATCTCAATTTTACCATCATTCAGCTTAAGCTTCCTCTTAGCCATCCACATCTTAATATCAGACATTAGAGATTCAAGCTTTGTCTTTGTAACGTTGATATCTGATATCCTAACATAGAGCTGGGTGTCGTCAGCATAAAAATGATAGGACACATCATGAGCATCAAGTAAAGATGATAAACTACTTGTGTAGACAGTAAATAGAATTGGACCCAATACTGATCCATGAGGGACTCCGAATAAAAGGGAAGCGGAATCAGAGCTTGCGTAAACAACAACCACTCTCTGAAATCTGTCCGACAGACATGACTTAAGGAGCAAAACAGCACTATCACGAATGCCATAAAAATGCAGATCATCCAACAATAGTTTATGATCTACTGTATCAAAAGTTGCAGACAGATCCAACAGAACTAGGAGAGAGGACATCCCACTACAAGTGTTTGCCACCAAGACACTATGAATCCTCGTTAGTGCTGTTTCAGTTGAATAGTATTTCTTTATGCTGCCTGAACAACTCTGTTGTGTTCCAGTAGTGGTATGAGTTGATTGAGAGTGACCCGCTCAATAATCATGGATAAGAAAGACAGATTAGAGAAGGGATGATAATTTGTCAAGCTCTTGACATCAAGGCCAGGTTTCTTAATTAGGGGCCGAAGCAAAACACGTTTCTCAGACTGCACAAAATTACTTTCTAAGAAGCATCTATTTATTATGTTGCAGATAAATTCTGCAGCGTGGTCATGCACATCAGACAGCTGTGACACGTTACACGGATCGAGTGGGCAAAATGTTTTATTAAGTTCTCTGATGTAACATTTGACTTAGTTTACATCCAGCAGACGAAATGTTGAAAGCAAATGATCCCCAGTGCACCGTGGTTGGAAGTCAATTGAGCACGACTAGGAGAACTGTTGTCTAAAGCATTTCTTATGCGAGATATCTTAGTTGTAAAAAATGCAGCAGAATCAGAAGCCAATTGGGCATCAGATACAGAAGTTGGTTTGACAATTACATTCCTCAGACCAACCAAATTGTTCACAACTGCAGACATTTTTTTTCTTTTTTATCATCACCACATGAATCAACTTTATTTTGATAATACCAAGCCTTTTGAGCTTTTACAGTGTGAACGACTGCTCTTCTCACGAAAACATAACGCAAAACGAGTTAATTCAGTCTGCTGCAAGCGCCACTCACATTCTGTCTTTCTGCATTGTCTACGCAAAGAATTCATGGATGGACCATACCACGGAGAATTATCACGTACAATGATTGTTTTTACTGCCTCGGGACAATAATGGTCAAAAATTGACCTAAGCTCATTGTTATAAATATCAACAAATTCATCAAAAGAAAGACTTGAAGAATCAGTGCAATGTAAACGCTGATCAATTTCAAGACACATCAACTGGTGGTCAACATTCCTGTAATTTCTGAACCTGATGATCTTTTTATATGAAGAGGATTTCGCGACATCAAAACTAAGAGTGATCAGAGCATGATCAGAGATGAAAGGGTCGACTGAGTCAACCTCCACATCTGATTCGCACCTGCAACCAACAGGGGACGAGAACAAGTCAAGGACATGTCCTGAGACATGAGCTGGAGTAATCACATGACTGAATAAAATTGTTCAGGGTAATCAACTCAAGGAATTCTGAAAAAAATGGTTTTGACTCTGAACTGTCAACCAATAATTGAAATCACCACAAACAAGAACAGACTAGGAAAATAACAGGAGTTACTCGGTCCGTTACATTAAAAAAAAAAAAAAAAAAAAAGTAACGAGTCCGTTACTCCATTACTCAAACATGTAAATTCGTTAGTAACAGAGTAATGAAATAACGGACCGGTGTCCACCTTTGTGTGTGTGTGTGTGTGTTTGTATATATATATATATATATATATATATATATATATATATATATATATATATATATAGATAGATAGATAGATAGATAGATAGATAGATATATATACAGTATATATATATATATATATATATATATATATATATATATATATGTATATATATATATATATATATATATATATATATATATATATAGATATAGATATATATATATATATATATATATATATATATATATATATATATATATATATATATATATATATATATATATAAATTCAAGCTTTTATATACTGAATTGCGCCAGCCTACATACTGTCCGTGCATACACAGAAAGAAAGGTTTGTATAACTCTCTCACTCCCTCTCTCTCTCTCTTTCTCTGTAAAGCACTCAAACACACGGACAGCCAATCGATCATACGCAAGTGTAATCCCACCCAAGTGACACATACGTACAAACATACGAGTACATATACATACGGATATACACGTCAGCACGCAAGGAAACACTTTGGCAACGTCCCACAGGATAAATATACATATACACTTACACAATATGCAAGTAGCACACACACACACACACACACACACACACACACACACACACACACACACACACACACACACTAATAAACCCCAGAACGTGACCAGAAATTAATAGTGAGTTACAGTCTGAGGAGTGGGAGACATAATGTGTGTGTGTGTGTGTGTGTGTGTGTGTGTGTGTGTGTGTGTGTGTGTGTGTGTGTGTGTGTATACTACTTAGTTTGTAAGAAAATTCATGAGAGTGTCTGTAAGTGTTGATATGTTTGCATGTATGTAAGTATGTGTGTGCTCGTTTACATTCATCTGTATCCGTATTTGTATCAGTCCACTGTATATGAGGTCCACTGCAGGACTATACCATCTCCCTGGTGGGTGAATGATAACAAGAATTAATCCTTTCCTTATCCTGACTAAGTACAAATGGGAAGGAGTGTCTGTCGGAAAAGTGATTCATGTGAAAGCTGAAATGTTGCAATGGTTTTGTGAGTGCTACTCTGGCTGTGTCATCAGTACAATCGATATGGTGCAATCATGCAAGCGTATGATAGGAGATACTGCCAGCACCCACTTTAAATGTCCGCCAAGTTTTGAGTTCGAACTCTGGGCTCGATATACTCGAATTCCAAGACAAGTACGCTATCGAACGACCCAATGTAGCTGCCTGGATACATTATGTACAGTACAGTGCAGGCCTTACGTAATCACTTATGGATTTACTACAAGCTTGAAGCCAGGATATCTCTCCAAACCTCTCAGTAATTTGTCTGTCTGTCGTTCTGTCAGTCTGTTTACTCCGGTTCCATATACCGTTTACTTCCACCAGCTTCCTTGGCTGTCTGCCTTTTCATCTTTCTCCATGTTGATCCTTTTGTCTGTCTGTTCTCGTTCCAATTAACTCTGTACGTTTGTTAGCCTCATTATCAGTCTGTCTGTCAGCGTACCCGTCGTCCTCTGTTTACAATATTTTATCTTAACTTCTTAAATGCTTCAACTTTTAACTGGAATATTTAGAAGCTAAAAAAAAGTGTATTTCTCTCTCTCTCTCTCTCTCTCTCTCTCTCTCTCTCTCTCTCTCTCTCTCTCTCTCTCTCTCCTTTCCTAAGATCTATCCATTAATTCATGAATCGTTGTAACACTAAGCTTTATCTTTCTACATGCATTTCTCTTACTGCTTAGAAACTTTCCTTTCTTCATCGTTTTAACCTTCGCTCACTCCCCTCTCCTCCCAGACTGCACTCATTATCCGTTTATCCAGTTACCAATCCATAATCCATCAGTCCATCAGTTCAGGCATCCACAAGATGATTTTCACGTGTTCTTTCCCTTATACATTCACCTTGCTCTAGTTTTCATAATAAATATCTCTCTTCATTCCTCCACCTCTTGTTCACTCGGCTTGCTCTCCTCCCTACTCTCATTTGTGTTCTGTTCAAGCTGTCATCCATTCACCCCCCCCCCCATACATCATAGAATCAGTACACTTGTTCCTGTCTCAACTCACCTCTGTCTGCACACAGTTTTTATTCGTTCCTCCTTCCACGTCTCACACACCTTATTCTCTTCCAAGGCACCAACCATTCCTCTAGCCACCCATCTCTCTATCAATCCATCCATCCATTCATATATACATCAATCCATCCATCTACAGCTATAGAACTGTGCATCCATATACAGTATTTTAATCTAGCCGCCATCTATCCCTGTATCTATCCATTCATCAACCAATCATTCAGAACATCCATCCTTCCATCACTCAGCTCATCCAGTCATCTATATTTCCCTATCTCACTTCATTCATCATTTATCGACCTTCCATCAATTCATTTATCATACATCAGCCCATCATTCCGTCATCTGTCTAATCATTCCTCCCCCATCTTTCATCCATTTATCCAGCTGTTCATACGCCCATTCTTCTACCATTCATCCACCCATCATCCATCCATCTATCCACCATCAATCTAGAAATCATCCATTCATCAGTCTATCCATCCATCCATCCATTATCCATCCATCCATCCATCCAACCATCCATCCTTCACTCTCCATTTTTCCATCTATCCACCATCCTATCCATTCATCCATCATTACCACTACCACCCATTCATCGATCCATCATTTTGCCAATCATCCATCCATCCATCATTTCATCCAACTATCGTTCACATTTCCATCGAACTATCCAGTCATCCATCCATTCATTCAGCCAGCCAACATCCGTCCATCCATTCATCTATCTTTCCATTATCCACCGTCCATCCATTCATCATACCATCTAACCACTCATCCATCCATTATTCCATCCAACCACATATTCATACATCCAGTCATTTAGCATATATCATCCCATTCAATCATCCATCCATCTATCAGTTCTTCTAAACATGCATCTAATCATACATTCATCCCTTCACGTAACTAATATCAGTCTGTTTTTCCTCCCCATCCATCTATCATCCATCCATCCATCCACCCTTCTGACATCCATTCATTCATTCCTCCATCATCCATCCATTTCTCCGTCCATTCATTTACTTATCCATTCACCATCTACCACTGGTTACCAATCAACTATCATTGTCCCTCTACCATCCATCCATCCTATGCCACCTGTCTTTCCATCCATTCACCATCCATTTTCCATTCTTCTGTTCTTCTATCCATCCATCAGTCCGGGACCAACACTTTTGCGGACATTTGTAAATACTCCACCGCAACCAGTAGATTCCCTTCACCATCCCTTCTATATTATTCCCTTCTCTTCCATTCCCTTCATCCATGCCTCTCTTCTTCTTTCCCTCCCTCCCTCTTACCGCACACAGGTAAAAATATATATTCATGTGAAAAAAAGAAGAAAAATGTGGGAAAGACTTTTTTTGTCATAAATTCGGAGGGAGTTCTCGATTTTTTTTTTAGACTCAGTTGGGCAGGGAAGAAAAAATAGTGGAAAAACCAGAGAGAGTGTATCAATATTTTTTTTTACACTCCGTTGGGTAGAGAAGAAAAAATAGGGGGAAAAAACAGGAAGGGTTAAAAAAAAAAAAAAAAAACATTGGACAGTATATGTTAACTCCATTACGTGACCTGGTCCCCCTGACGTCGTGTGTTTGTTAAATTTTGTTTGTGTAGGGGAATTGTCACAAGTATGCGTTTTTATGTCTGGATGGGATTTAGTTACACCACACCAACAAAATTAGGGAGGAGAAAGTAAGGAGAGTATTATTAAAATCAGGACACGCGGCGAAAAGGTAGAAAAAGACACTATATCTGCAAGCCTTGGGAAAAGAAAAACCCGCCGAGGAATTACTAACATAGGTTCAGAAGAACAGCAATGAGCAAATGATTACTGCCACTTCCTTGCCGGATGTGCGGTGGAAAGTGTCATATGAAATAACTTTATGTGATAGCAACACACTGTACACAAAATGAGCATGAGAACTGAGGATGACATCTATCATTTGAGGAGGAATGAAATATACGGAAGGCAGGGCGCAGTGCTGACAGGGGATTGCCTGCAAGCTTTTGCTCTTTGCTGTGAAAAAGAAGGAAACCTACCTAGAAGAAGTCATACATGAAAATGGAGACATGAAAAGACCTCGGGGAAAAAAGGAAGCTAAGATAAATAAAAAACAGAAGTCAAATTTCAAGTCAGGACACCTGGTAAGAATCAAACAAAACTATTACGAGTATTTGTCATTTCCTTCCTTCCATCATCGAATTTGGATGAAATAAAGCACAAAATTTGTGGATTCTTTTATCGTTAGCTGAGTGATGGATGTGTCGGGGCATAACTCGTAAATCCGCGTTTGATTGAGCACATATACAGACGAATCCCACGTTTCCACCTATAAATGAATGGTACATTCATCACAAAGGATTTTGGTTGTTTTTATTCCCTGTGTAGTTTAGGTCGTCTCTTTTTGCTGTTGAGCAACAAAACGCCTAACAATGCAATTAACCTCTTCAATCCAAAGCCGTCATTTTTAAAATTCTGCCTTTAAAGAGACGATTATATTCATATCTATCTATCTGTCTATATATACTGTATATCCAGTATGTATATATATATATATATATATATATATATATATATATATATATATATATATACACGAGGGGCTACTCAAAAGTTCCAGTAATTTGGATAGAGGGAGCCAACCGTTTGCAGTTTTGCCTTTTGCCACTAGGAGGAGTCAGCAGCACCCCTTGTGCGTCAGTGTGGCCCTGGTGAGCTGACGTGTTGTTGAGCTACGCTTACTATTGTACCGTGGTGTGTAGGTGGTTTGGCGGTTTTGCAATGACGGACATCATGGAACAAAGAACCTGCATCAAGTTCTGCTTCAGGATCAACAAGACGGCTGCAGAAACTCACCGGTTGCGTCAGCAAGCCTTTCGTGACAATGCCATGTCCAAAAGCAGAACATTTTTCTGGTACAAGTGGTTCAAGGAAGGACGAACGTCCGTCGAAGACAATGACCATTCAGGACGACCGTCAATGGCAACACCACCAGAAAACACTGGAAATGTTCTTCAGTCTATCCTTGCAGATTGTAGACAAACTATCCATGATGTTTGTGATATCGCTGGACTGTCTCACCAGGGCGTGCAACGCATTTTGTTGGACGTGTTGGGCATGAGATGCATCACTGCAAAATTTGTACCAAGACTGCTGAGTGAAGAGAAGAAGGCACATCACATTGCAGTTTGCATGGAGCTCAAGAATCACATTGAAGATGATGCCACCTTCATCTCCAAGGTCATAACTGGTGATGAATCATGGGTTTCTGTTTATGACTCAGAGACAAAACAGCAGTCATCGCAATGGAGGTCTCCCAATTCACAGAGGCCCAAAAAAAAGCACTTCAAGTTCACAGCAATGTCAAGTCGATATTGATCATTTTCTTTGGTATCCAAGGGATACTTCACAAGGAATTCGTCCCACCTGGTCAGTCTGTCAGTGGAAAGTTTTACTGTGAAGTTTTGCAGTGTCTCGGGGAGAACATCCGCTGCAAACATCCAGAACAGTGGAAGAACAAGGATTGGGTACTGCATCATGACAACACCTCCGCCCACACATCAATTGTTGTCTGGCAGTTTCTGGCTTCCACTAACACGGTAATCATTCCCCATCCACCCTACTCATCTGACCTTGCCCCCTGTGACTTATTCCTGTTTCCCAAGTTGAAATTACGACTGAAAGGCGTCGATTTGACTCAATTGAGGAGATCCAGACAGAATCGCAGAAGATGCTCAAGACCATCATGCCTGAAGCCTTCCAGGGATGCATGGATTCATGGGAAAAACACTGGGACCACTGTAAACATGCCCAAGGGGACTACTTTGAAGGTGACAGTGAGAATTAGGAGGTCAGGTAAATAATTTTCCTACAATATGCAATTTCCTGGAACTTTAGGGGAGCACCTCATACATTTATCTTTTACCCATTGCTGTTCAATATTGCTTTCCTTAATTCTTTTCAATTATTAGTGAAACATTAAATCTCCAGTTGCACTGACAATCACTCTATTCAGCAACAGAAGTGTCATACTTATTTATGCCTCCGCCCACCTGTGGTGGAGAAGGCATTAAGCGACTGGTCTGTCTGTCTGACGTGCAGGTGCGGGTGTGTGCATGGGTCCATAAAACTGTTCTGGTCGCAATATCTCTGGAAACCATCAACGAATTTCAACCAAATTTTTGTCAGTGATGCAGTATGAGGAGATAATGAAATGACTAGGTCAGCTAGATAAAGGAGTCAAAGATCAAGGACAAACAGGGTCAACTTACTTTATCTTTGTGGGCAGGATATCTCCTGAAGCCCTTGACGGATTTCGACCAATTTTTGTCAGTGATACGGTATGAAGGGATGATGAATTATTAGGTCAGAAAGGTCAAGGGGTCAAGGGTCAAGGTCGTACTGGGTTGACTTAGTTTATCCTTGTGGATGTGCATCTGTAACACTTTTGTGAGTGCAATATCGCTTGAACTCATCGACGGATTTCCACCAAATTTTTCCAGTGATGCAGTATGAGGAGGTAATGAACTGATTAGGTCAGCTAGGTCAAGGGATCAAAGTCCAAGGTATTATGAGGTTGACTTTGTTTGTCCTTTTGGGCAAGATAACTCCTGAACCCCTCAACAGATTTCTGCCAACTTTTGTCAGTGATAAAATATGAAGAGTTGATGAACTGATAAGGTCAGCAAGGTCAAAAGGCCAAGGGTCAAGGTCACATGGGGTTCATTTAGTTTATCCTTGTGGGCATGTGTACATAACATCATTGTGGGTGCAATATCTCCTGAACCCAACAACAAATTTCTACCAGACTTTTGTCAGTGATGCAGTATAAGGAGATGATAATCTGAGTAGGTTAGCTAGGACAAGACGTCAAAAATCAGTCGCATATGGGGTAGACTTAGATTCTCCTAGTGGGTGCGATATCTCCTGAACCCCTGGATGGATTTTGACCAAACTATTCTTAGTGATAGAGTATGAAAGGACAATGAATTGATTAGATCAGCAAGGCCAAGGGGTCAAGGGTCAATGTCAGAAACGTGTGGATGCGATATCTCCTGAAACCCCAGACGAATTTTGACCAAACTTTTGTCAGTGATACAGTATGAAGGGATGATGAACTGATTAGGTCAGGAAAGACAAAGGGTCAAAGGTCATGGTCACATGGGTGTGGGCACGATATCCCCTGAACTCCTTGACAGATTTCGATTAAAGTTTTGTCAGTGATACAGCACGAAGGGACAATTGACTGACTAGGTCAGCAAGGTCATATGGTGTCGACTTAGTTTATTTTTCTCTTAATTCAACCCACAACAAACCCTGTCATGGAGATTCTATGGTGAGTCCATGTGCCACGCTTGGTGGAGGCAGTCAGAGTGAAGCTTTGCGTTAACAGCTCGGGGCCCAAGTTCTTGGAGTTTCATTTAGTCCCACTGAGTACAGATGATTATATTCAGCTTTGATTTTTCGAATGGGGAGGGGGAGAGGAAAGAGCTTTATGTTATCTTCATTAATCCTTCTGTAATAGAGTTCAATCTATTGTTAAATAAAACTGTGTGGAGGTAGTAAGAGTAAAGCAAAATAGGATGTCCCCGTTGTGAAATGGTTTACTTTTTTTCTATGTGACTCTCCTGTTTAACCTCTTGACCATGAAAGCATTTTTATTTCATTTATTCTGCTATTTCCAGCATATTTTAAATGATGTAGAGCCATCGGTAGTAAAGTAATAAGTCTAACCATCCCTCCATTGCAAAAATTTCCCTTTAGCTCAATAAATCGTTAGTAGATAGCAAAAAAAAGCAGATACTGTACTGAATGGGTTGAATGTTACAGAAACTGAGTCTGTTTTAGGTAGCATCGGAGGCTTAACAACTCTTCTTCCTTCGCAGTTGATTTCATTTAATGCACCTTGACGTTCTCTTGTATTATATTTATATTACTTTAACCCGAGACATCTCGTCGACGTATGGGTACGTTGCAACATTTTACATTTGCCAGTCCCGTCGACGTGCTGGTACGTTTTGCAATTGCAAGGTCCCTAATTTGCACAATTTTCAGTTTTCGCACGTGATTTTTCGTACGTATACACAGGACACCTTCCTCTATTCCTCTACAAGATGCCAAGCAAGGACAATGCTTACACTGCAAAACCTCCCCCCCCCACATGCCATTGTCTCGTCAATTCACCTGTTACCAGTGACCTGGCCAATAAAGACATTCAGGGTCAGAGTGATTCCCCAATCAATGAAAATGTGGAGGACAAAGTTTACATAGCATTAGAGGAAGAAACAGTCAGAAATGATGATCAGGTAATGTGGCAAGAGAAGGTCAGGAATGGTGATGAGTTAATGAGTGAAACAATGCTTATAATGCCTATATTACTGTTTGAAAACCAATATACTCTCGTACTACATATAAATTCGTACCAAATGAATAAATAAATGCCATTTATGAGTGGTGTGGAATAGTTATCCTCCCATAGAACTCGTTTTCTTTGCAGCCAGCCTGATAGAAAACCCTGTAAGGTAAGGAGGTACTCCTACCTGTATCGAGTATTTTAAACCTCAGGTGAGCGATTTCTCTATGAATTTTCGATGTTTCTCACCAAAAGTGGAGGTTTTAGCCAAAAAAAAAAATTTCCAAAAATGGTCGGGATTAGGGGGTGTCGGAGGTGCAAAAGTGGTCGGGACGTGACGGGTTAATATCGACGCATCTGCCATCTATAACATACAGTAAAATGCTATAATATAATGCACAAAATGATTCGGTAAAGCATTGTTACGAAATCTCCAATATCACCTAGATTACGACCCACTGTCCCACTCATTCAACATCATCGTCACATTTAAACCCTCTGAAGGTGATGTCTTCTCTGGTATTTTATTCCAGCTAACATCAGACGATTCTATTTACCTTAGTGGGTTATAGGAACCTGATTGTTAGTGCAAATATTATTATTCATTTCATGATCAGGACTTACTGTACCTATTAATCAGTTAACATTAGACGATCCTGTGCAATTTCAAGTGCATCATAGCAGAATGAGCAGGTTAACCTTTTCAGGTCACTGCTGCCCTTAGGTAGCTGCTCAAGTCAATATGACTTCTGAATGTAAGTTTTTATTTGGAGAGTTAATGCCTATCTCTATTAATCCATTTAGAGCACGGTATAACTGATTTTTTTTTTTTTTTAGATAATGAATGGAGGAAGGGAAAACAAAGGAAAAAAATAAGTCCATGTGCCTAAAGGCATCCTTCATTCATAAAATAGTTATAACAACTAGATTTAAATTGAAGTGGATTAAATGTTTGTGGGAAACAACTCCCCGGAAGTGAATTCCAGTGAGTAGTAGTTCTGAGGATACATGAATTTTGATAAGCAGAGGTTCTGCATTGCGGGTGAGAGAGTGAGTTCATGGGCGCTCCCAGCTGTCCAATTATTTCGGAAGAAAATGTGAAGGGGAGGCACAATTGAAGCCAGATCGTCAGAGCACTTACGGTAAACATATCGATAAAACAACACTAAAGTAGCAACATCTCTACGTACTGATAATGGAGGAAGGTCCTGCGTAATGGCAGGATTAATGATTTATCTAATGGCTTTATTTTGAATTTTGTCCAACTGCCTCAATGCAACCGCTCCACATCCACTCCGCAGTGGTGAACAGTATTCAATCTGAGAACGCACATGACTTGTATATTGTGGCCATCTGCTCGTCAGTGAAGAACTCACGAACTCTGTTCATAAGTCCCAATCTTTTATTACCGTAACTAGACCTGATATAAGAATCTGGGCTTTTAACCCGCCCCATCCCGACGTTTTCTGGGCAGTGGTACGCCCAAGTCCCGACATTTTTGGACCTTTTTTTTTTTTTGCTCAAACATCCGCTTTTGGTGAGAAAAATCGAAAATTCATAGAGAAATCGCTCGCCTGAGGTTTAAAATACTCGATCCAGGTAGGAGTACCTCCTTACCTTACAGGGTTTTCTATCAGGCTGGCTGCAAAGAAAACGAGTTCTATGGGAGGATAACTATTCTACACCACTCATAAACGGTATTTATTTATTTATTTGGTACGAATTTATATGTAGTACAAGGGTATATTGGTTTTCAAACGGTAATATGGGCATTATAAGCATTGTTTCACTCACTAACTCATCACCATTCCTGACCTTTTTTTGCCACATTACCTGATCATCATTTCTGACTGTTTCTTCCTCTAATGTTTGTCCTCCACATTGTCATCGATTGGGGAATCACTCTGTCCCTGAATTTCGTACCGTGGCATGACATGGCTTTACTGGCCAGGTCACTGATAACAGGTGAATTGCTGAGAAAAGGTCATGCAGGGGGGGGAGGAGGTCATGCTGGTTAAGGCATTGTCCTTGCCTGGCATCTTGTAGAGGAAGGTGTCCCGTGTATACCTGCCAAAAATCACTCACGAAAATTGAAAATTGTGCAAATTAGGGACTTTGCAATGTCCTTGCAATGTTGCCTCATTAATTTACATCTCCGGGATATGAGTGCACATCATGTGAGGACGTAAATTCACGTCTCCGGGACGGGGCGGGTTAAATTGTCGATTGCGTGCTGTAGAACAAAGGAATGTTTAAGTGCTTTCTTGTTAGTCACAGCCATCACAGCGTTTCCATTTCATTTTTGCATCCACTAGACGATGTTATTCACTGCAGGAAGGACTTCTTGGATAGATGGAATTAGTCATAATCCCATTAACCCCTATTTCAGTATGATAGCTTCTTTCACATGTGTTCTTTCTACCACCAGAGGACTTCATTGAACCATGAAGGAAAAGATTAACGTAGTCAGTATAATGGCGTATTTTTCATTGTAATCACCACGCTAGATTATTTTATTTGACTTTCAGTAAATTTTTCAAAAAAAAAAAAAAAACATAGCTGTCATTATCCCTTTCACTACCAGGAGATCGACTAAGAGGGATAAAACAATCTGAAGTAAGCTGGTTGAAAATAAGAAACTAGGGGTAGATTTCCATGGAAGGCATCTTGAGGTAACTTCTCGGAAAAATGTTAAATTGTTACATATCAGTGGATTCCTTTTCTTGCCTCTCTTACCAGACACCTTGTAAATTTCTTTATTCACCTTAGTAATCACTGGTACTTTGAGGTATTGATGCCATTCCACACTAGGAATCTATTACTATGTTAGTACTAGCAGCGGTTATGATTTATTGCATATCAGTTGGTTCTATTTCTTTCTACTCTTACTGCATGATCCATTTAAGTTCCTTTACCCTCCTCAGAAATCAGTGGTACACTGCCGGATTCATCCATTCTTTCCGATGACATGGATATTATTTTGTTCTTTTTTGCAGCATCAATGGGGGCTGTACCTAACACTTCCACTAAAAAAAAAAAAAAAAAAAAAAAAAGCAGCAGCCTGAATAAGCCTGAAATAAAAAGTTGTCATATTCAGAGGGTTACAATAATTTTTCAGGAGTTATGGATTATCATATTAGTCAACACAAGTGACAGAGTTGAGCTCAGAGTGCTTCATATGACATACATGCACTGTCTTATTGCCAGAACCATACTGATTGTCAAATATGAACAAATTATTCAGCCACAGAAAAAAAAGAAAAAAGATTCACATCATAATGTAACTTCTCACTCCCCATGATCGGATCTTGAATTTGGCTCTCTCTTGTACTTTGTTTTCCTCTTGGAAGGAACAGTATTGCGGTCTCGTGGCCTTTGATTCCTTCTTTCTAGCATAAAAAATAAGAAATTAGCAGAAACCATGAAGTTTTTTACGCTGCCGTGACAGTACGTTATTTAGTTACAGTCTGTGCTCGATTCACCATAAATCATTCAACTGGATCTTTTTTTCCCACTCAAAGACATAGGATTCAAAGTGCATCAAATGCCATAACTGCACAAAGCCCTGTCCACTTAACATGACCTAAAATTGCCAGCTTCCCATCTTGAATACTGAGCTGTACCTAGGCGTTAGAATATGATGCTAGTCACCGAGGAAGCAAAGCCGTTGTTTTGTCTTATTCTGATATTGGGCTACGTGATCTCACATGCATAATGACGAAAATCTTCTGATCCATAATGACGGCTTGAAGTATGCATATTCTGAGGTCACACACACACACACACACACACACACACACACACACACACACACACACACACACACACACACACTCTCAAATGAAGCTCACCCCATTAACCCCTTCACACAAGATGACACAATGTGAGTCATAATCCTTGTAGGCTAATCTGAAGAGTAACCAATGACGCAACATGATGCAACTTCCCTATAAATGGTCATAGAAACTTTTCCTGTGGATGGATTTGCGTCAAATTTGGTTGAGTCACAGCTGAGGGTAGCCACATCTAGGGGAAATATATGGCAACACCCGGGAGTTTATTGGAGCAGCAAGTGGCCTATATTTAGCTCAGTATTTTCTCGGCAGTCAGGCTCGAAGGGTGTGTAAGCGCGTGGCTAGGCATTTAAACCTGCATGTCCTACTACTGCACCATCCATACCTTATGTGTGTATAGTGATATTGTGTTATATATAGTGCAGGGTGCTTGCAAAAGCATTTATAAGTGTTTCTTATATATTTTAAGAGAAAGCAAGATTTGAAAATTCCAATCTGATTTTTACCATTCCCCTGTAGGTTTACACTACCGGAAAAATGTCTCGCAAGGGGTTATCTGAAAAAGAATAAATGATTTACATGTTCAGTGGCAGTGAGAGTGAAGAAAGTGATAGTGAAACAGACAGTGGGTATGTTGAAGAGGAGAGAGTGACGAGCAGGAAAGCAAGGGGAAATCTGATCCAAGGGGTGACAAGCACAACAGAGTAATAGTAGCACCATCACTACCACCACTCCTTTCACCACTGCCACCATTGGTGTTGCCACTACTCCTGTTGCTACCATCACTCCAATGACAATTTTCTCCTCTGCCATCACTTTAGAGACAAACACCATCCCTGCCATCAGTCCTATCACCCCAGACACCATTACCACCAGTTCTGCCACCACTGGTGTCAGGCCTGCCACCACTAAAACCACCCCGACCCTCGAAACTGAGCCGCATTATTGCCACCTATATTCCACCCCCCCCCCCACCGCAAACATTGACCTCTTTCCCCCCACACTCACCCTACACTCTCACCACACTTCAACCCACCCGCATCTCACCACCCATCCAAGATATTTCCATATCATCTTCCCCAGCTAAATCAAGAAAGCCACTGTCCCCTTCAGACTTCATTCCCCCTGAAAATAAGTCGTCAGCAGCAGCAGCAGCACCACCACCACAACCATCTCCTCCACAACCTTCTTCAACACAACTGTCACCACCACAACCATCTTCATCTCAACCATCACCACAACCATCTCCATCACTAAGATCACCTGAACCTTCATCCACCCAGCTATCATCAACACAATCATCATCACCATCTCCCTCCCCACCACAAAGAGGAAGGCAGTGTGGGCCTAGGCGAGGTAGTGGTGGGCGGCCGAGAGGTAGTCAACTGTCTCGGGATTGTGTGTGCCACATGCGTACACAGCCAAGCATTTCCCCTGGTGGGGACCGTCAGGAGGAAGCTGGAAGTTCTGAGTCATTTACACCCAATGCTGGCCCCTTCACTGTAACCCCAGGTTTGAGAGTGGCAGCACCAGCAACACCACTCCAATACTTTCAACTTTTTTTAACCAGGGAGTTGCTCACCCACCTGATGGTCGAAACAAAAAAATATGCCACGTTTCTGGGGACTACACTAGATGTTTGGTACCTCTGCAATGAAGATGAAATGGCTTGGTTCCTTGGATTATACTTTCTTATGGGGATGTGTGAACTGCCAACCATAAGATACTATTGGCATTCATTAGAGGTTAACAGATACCACATATTTCGGCGAGCTACAGTATGAGTGGAGAGCACTTCAGGGCCATCCTGAAGCACTTTCATGCTTTCAGTAGTCTCGCCATACCTGAGGGCAATCAGGACCGGCTGATAAGGATTCGCACAGTGATGCAGTATCACCTTCAGAGGTTCCAGGACATTTACCTCCTGGGCGAACATCTTAGCCTGCATGAGGGATCTCTGGGTTGCAAGGGGCACCTCTCTTTCCGTGTATATAACCCTATGAAGCCCCAAAAGTATGCTATAAAACTATAAATCTTGGCTGAGGCAAGGAGTTGTTACATTTGGAATTTGGAAGTATACATGGGGAAGAAAAAGTTTCTAGAGAACACAGTGTGGGGCCTCGTTGAACCTCTGAAGGGCAAAGGATACAAGTTGTATATGGACAATTATTACAACTCCGTATCACTGTGCGAACACCTCTTTCCAGGGGGAATGTATGTGTATGGCACAGTACGAATGGCAAGGGGGGCATGAGGGAGCAGCAGGACATCAGCAGTGCTAAATGCCTTCCTGATAGTGGAGTGGAAGCTAGACACAAGGGCAATGTAATAGTGTTGTTGTGGAAGGACAAATGTATCATAAGTATGGTGTCCACCTTCCACAGCGACACCACCGTCTCTAAGCAGGTGCACTGGAAGGTCAAGGGTCCAGACAGGAGATTCAACCACATTCTGAAAACAGTGAACAGGCCTGTCGTGGTGGAGGATTATAATAGGCACATGGGCGGGGTGGATCACTTCGATCAGATGATCCAATACTACCCCGCCCAAAGGAGGATGGTCAAGTGGACCAAGAAAATGACCATTTATTTCATCCACATGGCCCTATTCAATGCCTACACCCTCTACAAGAAGAACACCAACAAGCCTATGACTCTCATGGAATTCCAGGAGCACATATGCCACAAACTTCTGACATTCCAGGAGGAGGAGTGGCCGGCATCTGGTCATGCCCTTCACCAAGCCCCTGACCTTCCCTTGCAACAACCACCACCTGTACCTGCAGCAACCACTACATCAACTGCTGCCTTCGCTCTACCTGCAACCTTCGGTCCACCTCCTGCAACAATTGCATCACCTCCTGCAATAATCACCCCACCTCCTGCAACAATTGTTCCACCTCCTGCAATAGCTGGCCTGTCAGGAGTAACTCCGCCAGTTACTGGCACGACTTCTTCACCTTCCGCAGTAGCTGGCCCATCAGGAGTAACTCAACCAGTTACTGCCACGACTGCTCCACCTCCTGCATGAGCTGGCCCGTCAAGAGTTACTTGGCCAGCTCCTGCCACTGCTCCTCCAGCAGGAGTACAGAGGCAAGGAGATGGAGGAGCACTGCTGTCCAAGCGCTGTCGATATATCAACAATAGGACACGCTTGGACTCAACTGGACCACACCCTGGAGAGAATCCCCAACAGGAAAAGGCTGCGTTGTGTGTTGTGCTACTTCAACAAGAGGAGGAAGGACATCAGCTATATATGTCCTGTTTGCGATGTGCCGCTCTGCACACACACACACACACACACACACACACACACACACTCACACACAGGCTGTGATCGTACCTGTCCTCCTCTCTGCAACTCCATCTCCTCTCAAGAAACACTACAACACTGCTAGAGGACGTGAGTAACCATTTTATTTGTCTAGTTTTTATACTGTTGTACTGTAAGGTATAAAATGTGTGTTTACTATATATTTCTCATAGGCAAACTGTGGTGGATTTCATTGCTATTCTCTCAGTCATTATACTCGTAAAGTATAGGTCGCATCAAAAATATGAAGAAAGCTTGATAGCTGATGATTTCTTATGCAAAGTAACCTGTGTGTGAAAATAACCAGAGAAAAGTTACGAAAGACGAACATGCTTAGCCTACGGGCCTGAGACTACGTGCTGTCACCACGCGCAAACCACGCACAACCCATCGTAACCTTTCAAAATTCATTTTCTCAATAACAATAGAGCTTATAGCGCTGTGAATTATATCATGGGCTTCCTTAACCTTTGGGCTACAAAACTGGATAGAGTTTACATATATGTTTTTACAGTGTCACTACCAACATACGAAATAATCAACAAATCAGACGTTTTTAGGCGATTTTCGTGTTTTTTTTTTTTCGATTAACTCGAAAACTATTGGACGTATAAACTTGAAACTTTCACAGATGAAAGATCGTGAAATTCTGCATGCAGACATGTCCTTTACACCAGTGTGTCACAGGAAAAATTTTTCACGGTGATGTTGGGATTTTATGAAGCTAGTTTTCATGTAAATAAGGTTTATTTGGGTTTCATTTCTGTACATTTATTCATCTGTTTTATGTTTTTTTTCCTTACTTTATAGTATAAACATCAGCAAAGATGATGGGAAGCAATTTATAACAATATAAGCAATTTCCGAGGGTAAATTGTGCCATAGAAATTTTTCCCTTGCCATTCAAGCAGAGCCAGCCTGAGCGAGGTTTTGGTTCTGTGCGTGGAACTGAAACTTATTGGAAACTTATGGTGTGTGAGGGAGATAAGCACTAAAACTCATTATGGCCTATTCTCAGTAGTGCAAAATCTCCTGGTGTTACAGATTAATATGCAAAGGGTAACATCACCGAAAATACAGTGTTCAAATTACACCAAATTATGTATGTGCAATAATACCTAGAAGTATACTGATTGGCTGAGGTGTGCGCATCTTCCCAAAGGATCAAAATCAAGCTCAGCACATTGCACCGTTAACCTGTACCGCACTAGCGATGTAGATCTACGTCTTCTTCAGAAACGCCGGTAATGTGGATTTACATCCTGCAGCACTGAGAAGTTATTGCAAGCAACTGAAGTAAAATGGAAGGAAACGATGTACCTCGCTAACTTCAGACATTTCTCAGCTACGCTTACAAAACTGATTTAGGAGTGCGAGTGGTGAGTGATGTCCTCACAGGCTCAGAGCCGCTCTGCTCGCTCAGTAACATTGAAAATTTCTGAGGTCAAGTGGCACCAACCTGACTCCATTCAACTAACTTTCTGGTTTTGGTGATTGCTTTTATTAGTGCCACTGATCTTATATTGATGTATTAAGCCCATTTACTCTATCTATCTATCTATTGCCAGACGCCTCAATCCCGTTTGGGGTGGCCACAAACAAATCGCCTCCAAGTCGCCCTGTCCCCCGCCATTTCACTGCCCTGCTCCCAACTCAAACCCCCCTCTCTCATATACCTCTCCACCCCATCCCTCCATCTCATCCTCGGCCTCCCCCTCCCTCTTCCCCCCTCCACCTCACTCACATACACTCTCTTCGTCAGTCTTTCACCCTCCATCCTCTCCACATGGCCAAACCACCTCAGTGTGTTCCTCATAACGCTTCCTATCACATCCACATCCACACCACAACGCTCCTTTATATCCTCATTCGTCAGCCTGTCTCTCCATGTGACTCCACAGGCTCCTCTTAAATAACTCATTTCCACTGCTCTCACTCTTGACTTGTGTCCTTCCAACAATGTCCAAGCTTCACTTCCGTACGTTAGAGTTGGTATCACAATACTGTCATATAGTAACATTTTCACTTCCATGCTCACTTCCCTGTTTCTTATCACTGCTTTCAAAGAACCAGCAACCTTTCTTCCCTGCTGTACCCTTTCAAGCACTTCACCCTCAAAACCTCCATCCTTACTCATCACACTACCCAAGTACTTAAACGTACTCACATTTTCCAATTCCTCACCATCCAACCTCGCTGTACATTCACTGATTTCACCTCTCTCAGAGACCATCACTTTACTCTTCCCTACATTCAATTTTAGATTCCGTTTCTTACACACTCTCTCAAACTCATCCACCAAGCCTTGCAGCTCCCCTTCGTCTTCACTCAACAACACAGTATCATCTGCAAACAACATTACAGGGAGTTTCCAAACACGATCCTCTCTCACCAGGGCCACTCCAACATCCACTACCCTACCTTGTACCTCTTTTATTACCCCATCCATGTACAGATTGAACAACCATGGAGACATGACACATCCCTGTTTCAAACCAACTTTCAAAGAGAAAAATTCACATAGTTCACCATCCACACGCACTGCAGCCTCCGCACCATCGTACATACTCTTCACAGCATTCAACAACTTCCCATCTACTCCATATATTCTTAACACTTTCCACAATCCTTGTCTATCCACCCTGTCATATGCTTTCTCCAAATCCATGTAAGCCGCATACAACTTCTTTCCCTTCTCTAGAAACTTTTCCACTAAAGATCTAAGAATGAATATCTGATCTACACAACCTCTTCCCTTCCTAAAGCCTCCCTGTTCTTCTCCAACTAATTTTTCTGTTCTTTCTCTAACTCTGTCTATAAGTATCCTACCATACACTTTTCCTATTATACTAAAAAGACAACTGCCCCTATGATTACCATACACTTCTTTTTCCCCTTTTCCTTTGTACAAGGGAATATTATACCTGACTTCCAATCCTCCGGGACTCTACCTTCCTCCCAGGCCAATCTGCACATCTTCCACATCCATTCTACTACTATCTCTCCCCCATGCTTCAGCATTTCACCACACACTCCATCAATTCCTGGGGCTTTCCCTGATTTATCTTTCTTCATTGCTTCCACAACTTCTATCCTACTGATTTCTTCCTGTCTTCTCACCTCCCTCCTTCTCCCAGCCATTCCCCAGCCACTTATACTCGCATTACTTCCATCCTCTACGTTCAACAATTCCTTAAAGTGTTCTCTCCATCTGCTCACTTTTTCTCCCTTCTCCACTAGTAATCTACCATTTTTATCTTTCACTCCCCTGCTAACTTCACTTCCACCCTGTCTTACTCTTTTCACTTCTCTCCAGAACATTTTCTTACAGTCCCTCCACTTTACACTCAAATTCCTTCCAAATTCCTCATCCATTCTCTTCTTACTCTCTCTTACTAATCTTTTCACCTCTTTCTTTCCACATATAACTCCCTCTTCCGCCTCTCAACTTCTTCCACGCCCCTATTTCTCATCCGTTCATTGTATGCTTTCTTCTTTTGTGCCACAGCCTGTTTCACCTATTCAGTCCACCACGCTGTTCCTTGCACCCCCCTTCGTCTTCTCTTCACCCCACACGCCACATCACATGCTGCACATATTTCTTCTGTAAATATCTTACACACACCTTCCACGTCTCCCATCTGCTCCAATTCATATTTGCCCAATCGTTCCTCCACTTCTCTCTTATACTCTGCCTTTTTCTCATCCTCTTGTAACCTTTCCACTCTCCTTGCAACTACTCCTTCCTCTCGTCTTTCCCTTCTTCTATTCCTCCATCTTACTTGCATTCTAATTCTGGCCACCACCAAGAAGTGGTCAGAAAGTCCACTCCCCCAACCTCTATACACTCTTGCATCCTTTACACATCTTCGCATCCTTTCATCCACACACACATAATCAATCATTGCCTTCCTTTCATTCAGTTTACCACCCACCCTTCTCATCACTCGCCATGTATACCTGTGGATCATTTTATGCCTGAAGAGGGTATTGGCTATCACCAACCCCCTCCCAGCACAAATGTCCACTAACGCACTCCCATTCTCATCTATCTCAGCAGGCACACCCTACTCATCAACTATTACATCCACCTTCACATTTCCAACTTTACCATTCATATCACCAATCAAAAACACTCTCTCATTCCTTCCAAACTTTTCCATGCACACTTCCACATTTGTCCAGAACTCTTCTCTCACTCTTCTAGCACGATCTTGCATTGGCACATACACACACACAATCGCCCACACCTGTATTCCAACTTTCAACTTTACCCACACAATCCTTGACCCAACTGATCCATACTGTCTTATGCTCCTCTTCCATCTTTTACTCACAACTATACATACTCCTTCCTTTGCCCTCTCATTCTCACCTACTCCTGCACATATACCCCATCCATACTCCCATTCTCTCACACTTTCTCCTCTCCATTTTGTTTCAGTTATTCCACATACATCCACTTTCGCACCCTCAAGCACCTGGACAATCTCTCTCTCTTTCACCTCATCATTCGCTCCTCTTACATTCCATGTACTCATTACCAAGTCCTTTGTCCGGTCCTGGGTTGTCATCGTTTGGTCAGTCCTTGCCCGAGGCTTCTTGTTTGTTTTTTTAGTTAATTGTTTTCCGGGGAGGGGCACTAACCCTCCGCCAACCCTTTTAGTCGCCTTTTACGACAAGCAGGGATACTGGGGGAGTATTCTTGAAAACCCCCCTACCCCCATTTATTCACACACAAAAAATCCAAAATAGGTTCACAAGCTCACAGATGCTCTGCCCTCTCTGTAACCTTGAAGATTTCAGAGGTCGAGTGCCTCCAACCTGACTCGATTCAACCAACTTTCTGACGTTGGTGATTACTGTTATTAGTGCCAGGGATCTCATTTTGATGTATTAATCCCTTTTAGCTAGGAAAATAATCCAATATCGGTTCACAAGCTCACAGTTGCTCTGTTGTCTCAGTAACCTCAAAGATTTCTGAGACAGTGGCACCAACCCTACTCGAATCAACCAACTTTCTGGCTTTAGTGATTACTTTTATTAGTGCCAGGGATCTTAGATTGATGTATTAGGCCCATTTAGCCAGAAAAAAAAAAAAATCAAAATCGGTCGGCATAGAGGGGTATCAGTTTTCTGTTTCCTCAGCCTCGTACAGGTTATATCTCAAAACATTAATGAAAACTCTCCAGTTTCAGGTTGCGGTGATTAATCCGTGGGCTGAGGCAAAGGTTCGTGCAGACATTTCCCACTGTGCAGCAAAATGGCAATTTTGACCACTCTTACAGATTTCCTGGAAATGTATATCAGTGGCTAGGATATTGCAACTAGAGCTACCCAGTTTTTTTTTTTTTTTTTTTTTTTTTTTTACTGATATCGGCGTAGGTTGGGAGCAACTTCTGGCAGGAACATGATAATATACTTTGAGAGAGAGAGAGAGAGAGAGAGAGAGAGAGAGAGTAATGCGTATTGAGGCAGACGAGAGAAACTGAACAGTCTTTTGCCAGCAGTGTTGCCAAGCAGAAATCTTCAAAAGCGCTATGCTCGACTTTAAAACGCGCTAAACTATAGGTAAACAGTTCAAATTTTCGCGCTAAATTGGACTTTAAAAAGTTAGATATAGAAGAAAATCTAATATTTTTTGGCGCTAAATTATCATGAAAAGCACTAGATCTAGCGCCAAAAGCGCTTAGTTGGCAACTCTGTTTGCCAGTCTCTCCGATCACCAGATGGGTTGCCAGCTCGCTCCGCACGCTGCAATACGAGCTTGGGGCGTACTTTTACACCCATTATTTACCATCGTACTCCTGTTCTATTGCCTTCTGTTGACCTTGTATTTGATTTTAAGTTTTTCTAAACAATTTTGACCCACGACTGCCTTTCCAGGGGTGTTGAAACGTGTCATGAAGTGCGTACTTTTGGGTCGTTGTTGCTGGTGCGAATTAGCAACTGGACTCAAGCTAAGGGGTGGGAATGGGAGGTATGAGTTACCCTAATACCCCATAAATTTTGTGTTACGCTGATCCTTGTAGAACCTTTCTGGTGCGTTGTTGAAAATCTTACTCATAAGAGGTATGTCACAGCTTTATGAGAACCACCCACATGTATGTCACAGTCCATGGGTTTAATGTGTTCACTGACTTTAAAGATGATGAGGGTGGGGGTGGCTGGAGTGACGGTGGGAGAAGCTACGGTGAGGGTTTGGGAAGAAACTATGATGATGTATTTTTATTATATTTTTCCTATTTCCAGAGACTTGCATTTTATTTGGGAAAGACTTTTCGAACCTTGGGGTTAGATATTGCCTTCACTTACCCCATCAAACATTAGATATCAAGCCCATGCATAATATGATCATTCAGAAATTGCATTAAATTAAGTAGCAAAAATGGGAGAAATGGAGTTCCCCCGAGCTAAGCCCTGTATTGGACTATATAGCCCCGCTAGGGTTACAGGAGCGAGCTACCATTCCCGGCACGGCAGCCCGGGCGAGGCTCGAACTCGCAATCCCCCGATTACGAGTCCGGCGCTACCACTGTGCTACCGCGCCCCCCAAATTAAGTAGCAGAACTAAAATAAAGTAATATTACTGGATTAACTGCTTCAATTCAGTACCAGCCTTGTGAACTTTACTCCTGCAGTTACCAGATGATTTTGTTCAGTTTGGGATAGCACCCGTACGGTAAAGGGGTAAAATAGGTCTGGCTTCAGGCTATATTTAGGAAGAGAGAAAACTGCGTGAAATAAGTCGTCAGACCAAATTATTCTGGAGTATAATGAAGATCCAAAAAACCATAGGCCGAGTCTCTTTTCAATAAAATAGATGAAATCCTCGTGGCTTACTGAGACCTGTGATATCATGTAGTAGATAACTTGGCAGCGGGAGAACAAGTTCCCAGGTAATGGTCTGGTGCTTTACCCTACTCCCGTCGAAAACTATTCCAGCGATCAGAACACCCAACTATTGCACTAGTGGTGGACGATACGAGTGCTTTCCTTTCGATACGATACCACATATTTTTTCAGTTCTGTATCGGTGGTATCGAGTACCGATACTGAGTAATATGCTTCTAGTATCGGTTAATATGAGTACTTTACACAAATACAGTATAAAGAATAAAATATCAGGCTTATTCATAGCTTTAATTTTACACAATTATTCCAGGTACAGTTTAAATGAAAATAATTCCAATATTCATTTCCGAATTTACTGTTATATATATATATATATATATATATATATATATATATATATATATATATATAAACTGATTATGTACGATCCGTACCTACTTTTACCAGTGATACAGATTTATTGCTTTAGATAATCATTCAAAAATAAAATCATGTTTATATTTTGAGGTTTAATGCTGGCACGCCTATCACTAATTACCTGCCCTGTTTTTTAAAACAAGCGCTCTGAGGGAACTGAGGTGGCTACAATGCCTAGATAGTTCCTGGCTAATTTAGACTAATATTTTAAGCACTCCTCCTTGCTCTTCCACCATTCAAGAGGATCAGTTTCCCTCGTGACGAATTGTTCCTCCCCGTACATTCTTATTTCCGCATGAGCATCTGCCATAGAAGAGCGTTCCACGTGATACTTCTCTCGTGCTTGGTCAAATATTGCCCATATACCTACTCCTTCCCTAGGAGGTGCTCCTGACGAGTCTATATTTTCTGAATCTGCTGCTGCTTGAACTGGTTTACTCTTCGGAAGCTCATGGACTAGTTTTTCCTTTGTTACCTTGGCGTTATCACTATTCTTGAACAGCAGGGACTTGAATCTCAGGTCTAACCATGTGCTTGCTGCCGGGGGGTTATTTTGCTCAATGTTCATGAAACGTTTTCTACACTGTTAAGTTAGTTGACTTGCTACTTCGTTGCCTTTCTTTGACAGATCAGCTGAAGAAGTTAACAGAAGTGTTGTGAGAGGGATCAGTTTTGAAATGGAAACAAACTTTTCAGAAGAGATTTCTCACGTCACCTCCTCATAAGGCTGGAGAGCAGTTATGGTTTCCTTTATTTTCTTAGGCTCATCCTCACTCAAACACATTGCAGGTCTCCCAAGAACACAGAGCTGTGGTGATTGCCTGATTTTGCTCCACGATTCTTTCAAGCATGTAAAATACTGAATTCCACCTGTTCACCACAGAATTTATTACTTTGTGCACAGGTAAATTAATTTGTTGCTGAATTTCTTTGAGCTTATCCATTGCCTTTCTACTGTGGTGAATAAATGAAACAATTGAACTACTTTTCTGTAAAATTAAACGTAATGATTGGCTGGCATTCAGTGAATCTTGTACAACCAAGTTTGAGTGGGCAAAACAGGGAATTTGCTTAAAACCTGCCACACGTACACCTGCCACCATATTTACCCCATTGTCAGTTACTAAAGCCTGGATTTTTTCTAAAATTTTCCAGTCTTCAGCTTCTGAAGTCAGTTTCTCAGCAATTGCTTGGGCAATATGATCCCCTGGCAAATGTGAGGTGCTTAAAATGTGGGACCTAAACTTCCAATCTTTACTAATATAGTGACATGTTAAGGACATGTAGGCCTTATCTGCTCTTGAGGTCCAGAGATCAGTAGTCAAATTGATTTCACGATCAGATATTTCTGCCAGAAGAGATTTTAATCCTGCTTGTGCCTTCTGAAAAAGTTGAGGAAGATCAGTCCGTAAAAGAGACCTTCTACTTGGTAGAGCATATCGTGGGTCCAATTCTTTGACAAATTCTTGTAATCCTTCATCATCAACGATAGAGAGGGGATGGAGGTCAACAGCTATCATCTTCAGCAGTTTGCAAGTAATAGACCTGGCCTTGGGAGATTCATCTGGAACAGAAATAATAGTAGGGTCAGTGGACACTGTCAGCTCTCCAGCAAACTGTAGTGACGGGCATATTACATAAACTTTTTTTCTGGAGGTATCCTCAAATATAGACCACTTTCTTTCTCGCAATACTTTCAGTTCACAAGCAGGGCAGTAACTCACATAATTTTAGTGCAGCTATACTCTTTGGACAACAGTAGAGAATGTGCCTGTTACAGGCACTTCCTCTATTGGTGCATAGCTAGGGTTGCATTTATCGACGGAGCACCCAGGGGGCACAAACTCTTCAGGGGGGGGGGGAGAGCACATGTAGAACACTACACCTCAAAGTACAAGACCACATTAGTGCAAAATGCATCTAAAGATATACTTCCTTCACTTCTTACCAATTATAAATGAATATCAAAAGTAACCAGTTGAAATTTATAAAGCTAATTATAAATTAGACCTTATCTATAGTTCACATTCACATAGAGAGTTTAAATTGTTATATAATTATTTATGTTAAATGAGACATATGAAGAATTTGTGCTTCTATATATTTGTCATACAACTATCTTTAACTAGTATTTGCTAAGCCATGGAAAATGCAGGCTAATATTTATTTATTTTTTTTTTTTAATTATGAGCTGGGGCAACTGGGGGGGAGGGGGGGACGGGCACAGCCTTTCAGTGGGGGACACGTGTCACCCCAGGTCCCCCCTTAGCTACGGCATTGAGTACATATCTGGGTTAAAGTAAAAATTAACCTTTTTCTGTTTACATACCAGGATATTTTCCAGCTTTGGTGAAACAGTCGTGAAGGGTAGACTGTCTAGATGACGTAGGCCTACTTGTAGAAGTAGAGGCTGTGGCTTCCGGTTTCCTCTTGGCCTCTATCTCAGCAGACTCCACGGGATGTTTTTCCTTCAAATGTTTAAGCATATTACTTGTGTTGCCATTGTGCTGAACAGTTTCTCCTCATATATGACACCTAACTTTGGCAGAGTCATTCTCATTAAAATCAAAATAAACCCACACAGCACTTCGTTTTCTTACGGAGGACCCGCACATTGTGTCCAGTGAAGTTGTAAGTTGACTGCTGACTGAGTACTTAATTCAACCTAGTTCCCACGGGTACTGAGTACTAGTGACTTACTGATCACGTCATCGCGTCACGTCTGGACATCTAGTGGCAACTGGCAACCCCAAAATTAACAGATTACAGCAGATTATTGTGTCATACATTATAATATTATAAAGTACTCCTACAAAATAATATCAGCTCATTGTGAGCATGTATATACAATTTATGTGCTATATTAAGTTCATGGTCAACTGGTAAGGTAATGCGGTACTGAAACAGATGACACCAATACCACTCCCTTTAAAATGACCGACACACACACACACACACACACACACACTTGCCACGTTGCCAGACGCTCAAGGGTTACATTTGGTGTGTGGCATTTTTTTTTTTTTACATTATATTTAATAATTTCACGATTATTTGGCCTATGTCTCATAAATACTCATTATACTCGATACTAAGCAATCAGTGTCTATGTTTTCAGGTACAGGGGTGGTATCGGAAGTATCGATATTTCGGTATCGATACGCGCAGCTCTATGTTGCACTAGGGAGGAAACTTCTTTACATCTGTGTTCTCGAAACAAAAGCTGGTGTTATGTTTTGATTGGTGTGTGTGCGTGTGTGTGTAGGGGGAGGAAGGGACTGAGTAACTGTGTGGGGGGGGGGGAGGAAGGGACTGAGTAACTGTGTGTGTGTGTGTGTGTGTGTGTGTAATTGACTGGGTCGGTCAGGAGCACGTGATGGTTGTGTTCATCTGCTTTTTACCCGCTCGGAAGAGAGCTGAGAGCTCATATAGTCCGACCTAAGGGCAAAGCCTTGACCTTCACACACGCACACACCAATCCCATTGCTCAAGGGGGACAGTAACCACCCTCTTCGTCAGTGAAACTTTCTGCATCCTGAGCAAGGCGCAAACCCTCATCATAGTAGATGAGCCGGCAAGCGGTAATGTGTGTGTGTGTGTGTGTGTGTGTGTGTGTGTGTGTGTGTGTGTGTGTGTGTGAGCAAAATTACTCGTACAGTTGTGATTCAATTTTTACCAAACTTCTTGAAGCAGTTTAGGGGCAACTAATGAGTAAATCTCTCTCTCTCTCTCTCTCTCTCTCTCTCTCTCTAGATACATAGGTCATACATCAGGGTTTTAGGGCTAAGTCAAAGTTTGACCTAGCAAGATCAGCTTAAATGGCTGGCCCTCAGATTTGTCCGAATTTAGGAGAAATTTTGGGGGTTTGGCAAGAATTAAATTATTCAACTTTGAGAAAAAAGTAAAACGTCACAGTCACCAGTCAAGGTCAAAATTCAACCCATAAGTGTGTATATTTGGTAACACTTTTACTCGCACGGTTTTGAACCTATTTTAACCAAATTTAGTGACCGGGTTGATAATTAGGCTAGGGTGTTAATCTATTGTTTTGACGACAATAGAACAAAGGTCAAGATCACAGGGTAACATCAACTTAAAAGCTTTTTATCCGAATTAGATTAAACCTTCTGCTAAAGCTGAGATCAAGGCATGAATAATGGGTTTCGATTTTGAGAACAGTCAAAGGTCGAAGTCACAGGAAAAGGTAAAAAAATAAATGTCATAAAACAAGGTCAGCATAATTTTGCTATGATTTCATGCCAACTTGGCGGAAGATTTAAAGGTCAGACATGAAAGGAGGGATCCAACTTTTAGAACAATAAGTCAAAGACTGAGGTCACAGGGCAAAGTCAACGTTCGAATTTTGAGTCTGAAGAAAACTAAACCGCTATTGATCTGATTTTGGTCAGACTTGTTGGATGAATTGGGGTTCACTGAAGAGGCTGACCTTTTTTTTTTTTTTTTTTTTTTTAAGAATGATGTCAAAGTTCAAGGTCACATGGCAAGGTCAACCTAAACAGTCTTTATCCCATGTAGACTAAGCTGTGTGAAATGTTCCAGGAGAGTACAAGGATAAATATATTCGATTTTTAGACAAATCAGTCATAGGTCAAGGTCAAAGGTCACTGTCTCTGTTCAGAGTCAACTCCGTGCTTATCTTATTTTGTTTAAGAGTTAGAGATTAAGCAAAAATGAAGTCACTCGATTTTTAGAGTAATTTGTTAAAAGTCGTGGTCAGAGGTCAAATATTCAGTCCTCAGACTAGTTAGTGGGTGCGAGAGTTGGTCTGTGATTGCACCTTCTTGTTTCATATTTTTATCTGTTCCTAATGACAGTTTTATGTGTTTGTAATGAATACCGTGCAGGAGGAGCTAGTAACAGCTAATCACCTAACCAGTATTATTATAAATTGTTGTTTGTCATGATCATGACTAATACTTGCTAAGATTAACTGAATATGTTATACATCTTGCATTTCTTTACTTCTCTGTGCAAAGACATAGAGAGAGGATACTTAGAAAGATTCTGCAGCAACCGGTATTCTTGTATACCTGGCAAAAGGTATAAGATAGTCTCCACTTTAATACAATGGTTATTTGACTTGATTGCCTTACGAGAGTTGCGTTTCAAGGATATTAACGCCAACACTACAATTTTCGTGCATTTGAAACTCATGCCACCACTTGCAAGCTTAATGCTGACCACACTGGTCAGCATTGACAATGTCTGTGACGTTAGACCACTTCCTTTTAAACAGCACAAAGTTATACAATGGATTTTTTTAAAGGGGGGCCGGGGTCATCACGTCAACCCTTGAACCAGGCTGTTCCAAGACAGGCAAAGGAAGTAGGCTTGAACGTCTGGGGAAGAAAATAATACGGCTGGCTATGAAGGAGAAAAGTGATTGACTTGATGCAGATATAAGGCCTAAAATTGCTGGGGGTATTAGAGCTAAGAAGGACGAAATCAGAGCACACCTCAAGGCTTCTTGTGAAGTTGATAAGCTGATATCGTAGTAAAGGGGGACTTTGTCCTTTGTCAAAGAACCAAATGTCCACTTATTGTAACAGGTAATCTTTATATGTGTATATCAATTCACGCTTTTAGCGCTTACACCAAAGAACCAAATGGGTAACTTGAATGCCTGGTTTACGCGTTTTTCTCTCGTTGACCCGTGACGTCACAGCTTCTTTCCATCCTCCACCCCACTAACCGTGAATTTGGAGTGTACCTACGTAGTGTTTCGGCCTTAATGAAGTGGGTATGGGGCTTCTGGCGTGCTGGTGGGAGTGAGGGAGCTGTGAAAGTTAGCGATTCTTGTTTCCCTGACAACCTCCAATGCCTCTTAAGTTTTTGAGAATCTCTGGAAATTTTCGTCCACAATAAATTCCCAGTATTCAAAACTGCACTTCATTCTCTTTAACTTTGAGAAGTTATACCCATTCTTGATTATTATTACGACTCAGTGTCAGAATAAAACAATATTACTGACTTGCTTCCTTTCCATAACGTCATTTAATAACTAGCATTATATTCTAGTTTAGATCTCTTGCTTGATCTCCAAACTAATGATCGAGAGATTGAAATTTTTGGTTATGTTACGATATACAGAGAACAGTGTCTTCTAATTAAACAGGAGTACATAAGAAACACAGATAACAGGAAGCCTATTGGCCCATAACGAGTTTATCTGTTCGAGAAAGGGCTAATCCTACTAAGATTTAACCAATATGTAAGACAAAAGGACTGAAAGGAGGAAGACTTGGCCACTCACCACACCTTCGGGTTAAACTGTTAGAAAAAGGTAAAAATGAATACTGTGCTTGTTAGAAGGACAAGCTTGGATTTTTCTTATGGAAAGGCAGGAGAGGAGCAACTATGTGCACTGTAATCTAAAGTTTAGATATATGTGAGAGAAATAGCAAACAAAATCGCATAATTTCCTGATCATTAAGCAAACGTCTTGCTCTCGTCAGCAGACTCTTCAACTTGAGAGTAAACCACACTCTGTTACTTATTGCATACAGTTTCGAAATATTTGTTTGGCTGAACATTAAACGTATCAATGATTTTTGCATTAACTACTGTTACAGGTAATTTATTCCATTATTCCATTACACGGACAGTAAAGTACGTTTCCCTATATTAGTGTAGGATCTCTTGCTTTTGAGTTTCATTCCATTATTTCTAATTATGGTACAGTTCTGTATTTCAAACAAATTAACATATATAATAACCCAGGATTTATTTAGATTTTTTAATACTTAAGCCTCTCTGAGTCGTCGGTCTCTTTTAAGAGAGAGAAAACCTAATTACTTTCTTTCGTAGCTCTTAGTAGAGTAAATTTTGCAGCAATGGCATAATTTTTGCAGTTCTGCACTGCACTTTCTCAAGTCTGCCTTCGTCCATATTAAGGTTCGGGGGCCAGTGCTGCACAGAGTAGTCTACAGTAGGTGTGATCTGGCTAATGACTTATAAAGCTTGGGGATAAAATCGGGTGTTTTGTGATCAAAGTCCCTTGCAATGAAGCCGAACATTTTATTTGCCTTTACTGGCTGCTTTACGTGCTGTTTTGAGTTTCTCAGGTCGCTGCTGAAAATGATTCCTTAATCTTTCTTACCTATTAGTTCCGTCAGTGGTTTTGAATATGCGGTGATTTTGTCACAAAACTGCATTATGTTTTATTTATCGATATTAAATTTAATCTGCTATTTCTTCTTCAATTTCTTAACCTATCTCGGTGTTTTAGGATAGATTCACAGTCAGCTTTTGTGATTATTCTGCTTCCAGTCTTCGTGTCATCTGTAAATTCCGTTGCCTTACAAACCAGCCTATTTTCTACATCACTAGTGTTAACAGTGAAAAGGACTAGTTCTAGAACTGATCCCAGAGAATTTCCACTAGTTGCTTCTGGCCATTCTAATGTTTCACTTTTTATTACTACATGCTGCTTGTGATTGGTTTGCCAGTCATTGACCCATGAACATAATTTGTTAAAGGGGTCTTTTTTTTTTTTTTTTTCCCAGTAGGTGGGGGACCTCATCGAACGCGTTCTTGAAATCTAGGTAGATAACAACTGACAGTATTTTTGTGTCCAAGTTCTCGCGTATCTTTGCAAACATTCAAATAGATTTGTACGACATGATCTGCTATTTCTGTGCTGATTATCTGGTATAAGATTATGCTTGTTAAGACTTTCTTTCTCCAAAAATTTGCATAATACAGGTGTTAGGCTAATTGGTCTGTAATTTGTGGTGCGTTTTTCATTGCCTTTTTTTGAAGAGTGATATATTCACGACCTTCCAGTAATTAGGTACTCTACATTCAGTGAGTTAATTATTGAATATTTGGGTTACAGTAAGGACTAATTTTGTTCTTTGATGATATACAGGATTCGAAATACCCAAGTGGCTTGGGGATTTTCAGTCATATACTCATTCAGGTCCGTATGTCGGTCTCCAATTCCTAAATATTCAGAACTATGATGCTGTTTTCGGGTATGGAACTTGCTGATACAGTTACAGTTTATGGTAAGCCACTCCTGGTGTATTATTGCGGTTCACACACACAAACACACACACACACACACACACACACACACACATATACATATACTGTATATATATATATATATATATATATATATATTAATCCCTCCAATAACCAGTGTAATTGAGCCAAAGGCATGTCCAGAAATTGGATTTGTCCGGAATTGGGAAAATGCCTCCTGGACAGGTACTTAAGGACCCTAACCCAGCCTAACTCAGAAAACCACCTACATATCTCCTTATCGGACATGCATAGCACCTATTTAAGATCTTATTCACACAAATAAGGGACAGAAACCATGAAATAAATGAAAAGGAACCAGAGAATCAGGAATTAGAAGTGAGTGAGGAAAATATTTAGCTGTGTACAGGGTACTTACAACACTTCCATGGCCATTACGAAGATTAACCCGCCTCCTCTAAGGCTCTGGCAGTGGTGAAAATGCTCTTGAAGCACGTACAGTATTCTTGTGTTGTGCTGCACTTAATCCTTTGCACTGTGAATTATAACTGTTAAACACTGCATATTCTGTTCTTACTTGCACCACGCCAGTTTGCACTCTGCACTTAATCCACTGCACTCTGAATTCTAATTTCTTAACACTGCACAACACTGTAAATTCCCATGTTTTCTAGTGGCAAAGATTAACCCGCCTCCTCTAAGGCTCTGGCAGTGGTGAAAATGCTCTTGAAGCACGTACAGTATTCTAGTGTTGTGCTGCACTTAATACTCTGCCCTGTGAATTATAACTGTTAAACACTGCATATTCTGTTCTTACTTGCACCTCGCCAGTTGCAACACGCCAGTTTGCACTCTGCCCTTAATCCACTGCACTCTGAATTCTAATTTCTGAACACTGCACAACACTGTAAATTCCCAAGTTTTCTAGTGGCAAGGTATTGCAGTTTCTTCACTGTTTATTTACAAAAAAGAGCACGTGCGGCAGCCATTGTGATGAGCGTCTTGTCATGATGGTAGTTAGGCGGGAACCAGGAGCGTCATTTCAATTTTCCCTGGGGGGGGGGATAGGCTGCATAGGAGGCCTCCCTACTTCCACCTCCCCACATGGGTAGGGTGGCAAGCGAGCATTCTGAAGCCACATGCAAAGCTATGTTTAGAGAATTAAAGCAGACAGAGGAATAACTGATGTCATATTCATTGTCTGACAGCTTCAGGAAAAATATAGGGGAAAGAAAGTGGATCTGTACTTTGTTTTTGATGATTTAGAGAATGCCTTTGACAGAGTCTGTCGGGAGGTGTTGAAGTGGACAGTGAGAAAGCTTGGGATCGAGGAGTGGCTGGTTAGAGTGGCTATGGGTATGTACGTCTGCATCAGTCTTGAGCCCCATATTGTTTATTATGGTGTTTGAAGCCCTCTCACGCGACTTCAGAGATGGACTTCCGTGGACGATGTTTTTTGCTAATGATTTGGTGTTGATTGCAGAGAATGAAAGAGAGGAGGAGGAAAGATTTAGGAAGTGGAGACATGATATGGGGCACATGGGCTTGACAGCAAATGCAGATAAAACAAAGGTGATGGTATCTAGGGTTGGTGGTGGAACAGTCAAAGAAGAGGGAGAGTGGCCACGTGCAGTTTGCCACAAAGGCGTAGGAAGTAATTCCATTTTTTGCAGTGTGTGTGATGAGTGGGTGCATAAGAGATGTAGTGATATTAGAGGTAGACTGCGAGATAATGCTGATTTCATGTGAGTGGTGTGTCAGGTAGAGCATGTGAAGATTGTCAGGCGTTAAACTGAGATGTGGGCAGTAAGAGAAGAGGATATTCGTTGGCTCAAACATACATAAACGACAATGATTAGGTGGATGTGCAGTACGTCCTTGAATGGGAGGCCTGTAGGAGCTGGGTTTACAATGGAAGTGTTGAGAAGTAGAATGGGACCGGAGTGGATTAGTGTTGTGATAAGGAGGAGTAGGTTGAGATGGCTGGGGCATGTAGGGAGGACAGGGGAAGGGAAATGGGTGCGAAAGTGAGAAGTGTGAACGTTGGGAGTGGGGTTGCGAGAGGCAGACTGATAAAGACCTGGGGCAAGGTCATAGAGTCTGACCTCAGGGATAAGGAACTGAAAATGGAGGATGCCAGAGATAGAGCAGCATGGAGAGCCGCCATTAGGTCACCGAGGCTGAAGCATGCAAGCATGCTGGATACTTTACAAACAAAACAAACGAACAAAGTCACGTTGACGGTACCAGATATTTTCAATTGCGGCAACAATGAACGAGACATACTACGAAAACTTAACGAGACTGATACAAAAATTTCATGAGTAACAAATTCAATCTCAGGAGATTTTTACGTTATGAAAGGAGTGAGAAAAATATACTAGATAGCATAGGTCTTCTAATAAATTAGGAATGCGATCTCCTTTTATTATATGTTAACTACCAACTATACAGAAGAACTCTTTTAATGGCGTTTTCACGATAAAATATAACAGTCCTACCAATCCCACAATCGGATTTCTCAGGATCAGGAAAAAATATACTTACTACCAGTAATGAAATAACAGGGCAAAAAGTACTTCTTTTCAGAAAATCGACCCCCTCTAATGTCAGCAAATAACCCATCTCCCGTGTTATTCGAGAAAGCTACAGACAGTCAGCCTTGCATGTAACTAAAATATTTAACCCACCACGTTCTGGCTATTTTTAGCCCTCTGGGTCACCCCAGTGCCTGCCATTTTTCGACCTTTATTTATTTTTTGCTAAAATGATAGATTTTGATGTGGAAACAACAAATTTTGTCATTAAAATGCTCACCGAGGGTCGGATATTGGTTTTATTGAGTCCTGCATACTCGTTTACGGATATAGCCGCTCTCTCACGCTCACCACATACGTGAGAGAAAGCCTTTTTCTGTGTAAGGTATACTCAGTTATTTATGCTGGGAAGGTATAGCAATGTTCAGTACACTTTTCTGATCACTTATTACTTCAGCATCTATCACAATTTGCATTTCTTTCTCACTGTGAATGCATTATCTTACACTTACTTGAAGATAGGTACAACCTGACTTCATTATGTACAGTCCTGGCACTTACAAGAAGGTATTTACAACTTGACTTCACTACATAGTCCTTACACTTACAAGAAAATATTTACAACTTACACTTACAAGAAAATATTTACAGAACAACTTACACTTACATGAAAATATTTACAAAATGCCTTCACTATGTACAGCACTGGGTGAGACACACAGGCAGAGTGAGGCAGAGCGAGCATGAGGGGGGGTGTGAGTGAGTGTATAGCCCTGACAGCCTGGGGGATGGTAAAGGAACAGTTACCTTACATGCCTGCCAATTTTTACCCATGAATCTTGAAAAATGCGGTCACAGTGAAGTTTTTTATTTTAGACTGTTTTAAAACGTCACTGGCACTGGCCACGACATTGTCAGACCATTTTAAAACAGCACTGGCATGCGGCGAGTTAACAAATTATTCAGTAAATACATAGTACATAGTCAATGAAAGCTCTTCAATATGTCACCTATCCTAAAAAGAGGGCTATAAGAAGCACCACAAACAACTGGCCATTTAGCTTAAGCCATAATCAAGCAATTTTTAAAAAAATAATGACTTATACAAAAAATTACACCTTTCCTAAGTAAAATCTTCTAATGAGCAGTCAGCAAAGTCAGTAACTTTGGAGAATGTGCCTTACAAATCTGAAAAATGTTAAAGACACAATGTTTACAAGAGCTGGAACGCAAAATACCAGCAAAATACCATTGGACATTATCTCTTCATATATTCAGAAATAGCTTGATGAACTCATCCACTGAAGACTAAAAGAAAAATTAAATGTCCACGACCTGTCAGACAAAATACGTTTTTAGAGTGGTGATTGGTGAAATAATTAGAAGCAACAGGCATCGATAATTGGTGAAGCATCAAACTAGTTTGAAGTGACAAATGAAGTTACTCAACGGTATGTTCTGTTACAAATCCTTTTCACTATTGACATCAGTGATACAGAAAACAGACTCATTTCCAATGTAGCAAAATCTGCAGATAACACGAAAGTCAGAGATAGGGTAATACTTATAACCGAGTGTGGATCTGTCCAAAACGACCTGGCAGATGGAATTTCGAGTCGATATATGCAAAACAATGCAGTCTGGCAACAAAAACATGAAATATAAGTACAATACATAATGTTCGATACCCCAATTACGGAAGTTTATTACGGAAGGGATCTATTACTCGTTATCGGTATCGGTCTGAAAAACTCTAGTGTACAATATAGCTGCATGTATCAGTGCAAACAAAATGCTCAGCTTCATTACTTTAAGTTTTGATTTAAAAAAAAAATATATACGATATAATCTCAATGCCTGTTATGTCACCAGTTCGCCACATCCAGAATACTGTATACAGTTCTGGCTTCCTAAGCTTATCAAGAAAGAAGAAAAACTTGAGAGAATGCAACGTAGAGCCACATAAATTATCTTATTACCACGAACTATGCCCTATGAAGGAGGACTAAAGAAATTAAAGCTAATAAAAAAAAATAGGCCTATGAGCATCGACTCAGTGTGGACCTATAGGCTATACAAGTATTATAATTTTTCAAGAATTTCGATGACGCCAGTGCTGATAATTTATTCCACATAGAAGACGACACTGGAATAAGAAATAATGCGATGAAACTAAAAGATAAGAGGTGTAACTAATACAGAGAAGAATTATTTAATATTTACGTGATGGAAGAATGGAATAATCTAACAGCGACATTGGTCAGTGCAAAAAATATACTTTTCACATACGGCTAGATGAATATTTCGAATCCATAGGTCACAACTAATTTGAGTGTTGTTATTTCCAAGTTAACATGTATGCTGAAAAGAGTGAGACGATTGTTGTATTATGAGATTATTCTACTATTGTGTATGTTCTTCAGATGTGTATATTAGTGATTACATGGTGCAAAGTACTTTTTTCTTCTGTCTTTGCTGTACAAATGTCCTTGCTCTTTCTTTTTAACAAGCATTGTAATTTCCACGATGTATTGCTGCTCTCGGTTGTCTGCCCTTTCCTCTCTTCCATCCTTCTTTCCTTCCATCCTCTTCTGTCTTTCTATCCTTCATTCTTTCCTTGTCCTACTGCCTACGGGTGACTTTACTGTACACTCCCTCTTCTGTCTTTCTTTCCTTAACTCTTTCCATTTCCTTCTGCCTGTGGGTGACTCTACACTGAGTGACAAGCCAAATGGTTTCCTGTACACCAGGAAACTATTTACTACGCTGGGTGGTAACCTTATAACCAAATTTTGTCACCTGGTGGCTTAGTGGGTAATTATTGCTCTCCAGTCGGATTGAGCCGGTGAAGGTTTATATCCATGGAATGGTTGGGGTTGATTGCTCATGTAATGCCACTCAGGGATGAGTGAGGCTGGTCACTTTCATCTCAAATGTCGAGACCAAGTGCCTAGCCCCGGGCTCCTACGCTCCTCATGGGGCAATGTAGGATTGGATGATGGATGGATGGTAATTTCCACTAATATCCTGACTGATTTTAATTTTTTATCGAGGGGGTGGGGGAGCTGTTCTCTTTTCCATCTTTTTTCTCATACATGTTTATAAGATGCTTGTAGAATTTTTTTTTCTTTTTTCAAAGGATAACCTCTTTACGGGCCAGTAGTACTCCTGTTATCTGTATATCCTATATATATACTGCCTTTGTACGTCCATTTCTCCCTTCTCCCACTTTCTCAAACATCCGTTTCCCTGCCTTCCCGCTTCTCCATGCCCCCCCCTGCCCTTCTTCGTCTTTGTCTATCTCTTTGCCTCTAGTTCTCCTTCGTTCCATTTCTCATATTTCTCTCCCTGCCACTCTTTCTTTTCGCATTCTCCCACTCTCTCCCTCCTGGATCTTTTGCGGTCCTTCCTTTTCTTACATTTTTGTCACTCTCCCACTCCTGTTACCCCCCCCCACCCAGTTCCACTCTCACTTCCTTTCCCCCATCCTCCTTTGTTCTCTCCCCCCTCTTTTACACTCCTTTCTTCCTGCAACCCATCCCCAACCCCGACACCGTCTCTCATCTGTACTTGTCTTTGTCCCTGACGGTCCATCTGTCCCGGGTGACGAGGCAAGGCGTTCAGTTTTATGCCCCGCCCTCACACACCCAGAGTTCAGATTTTACCGGGAGAGAGAGATTTGACTAGAAGATGGTAGCAGAGCAGTAGTAGATGATGACGTGTTGTATGTCTACACCGAGAGACTGTACTTGGTGAAACTATACCCCGTGAACACTGTACAATACCTTAGAATGTATTGGGAAGGACAATACACCTGGAAGAAGAATGTATTGGAAAGTAAATTGTACTAGGCTTAGACTGTGCCTGGAAGAGACGTATACATGAAGAAATTATACTAAGGGAGACTGTAAAGGCATGATACTATACCACGATAAGTTGCACCAGGTGACTTTATGCCGGGAGAAACTGCACCAAGAGATTTCTGGTTACAGCAGTCTGTACCTTTATCTGTATCAGTTAGAATGAGGTTCAGTGCAGGACCTGACCTCAGAGGGAATGATAACTAGAATAAACCCTTCCCCATGCTGAAAAAATACGAATGGGAAAGAGGACTATGCAGGAAGATTAACGCATTCGAAAGTCGAAGCTTTGTAATGGTCACGTTTGGATATGACTATGAGTTATAGTCTAAATATAACAAAGGTGTGATCATACTGGAAGAGATGAAAGGGTATACTGCCAGTACTCACATTAAATATCAGCTAGACTCGAGCCACACATACATCACGAGAACAGAAAAGTTGCGATTGAACCACTGACCTCTGGTAGTTTTAATGAAGGATTGGTGACGTACTTAACAGTGGGGGTTTGCTCTAGTGGTATTTGTGAGCTTTTTAAACTTCTGTGACAGACATGTTTTTAACCCTGGGAGGGAGAGAGAGAGAGAGAGAGAGAGAGAGACAGACAGACAGACAGACAGACAGAGACAGACAGAGACTGTTGACTGATTTACAACACTAAAAAGATCGTGGCAGCGTAACAACACAGGTCATTGCCGCCGTACAACAGGAGTTAAAGCAGCACAAAGATAGCTCTCTCTCTCTCTCTCTCTCTCTCTCTCCAAGTATATATATGCATATGTATATCTATCCATCTACTGTATATGTACATAATTATGTGTATATATATGTATGTATATATATATATATATATATATATATATATATATATATATATATATATATACAGTAATCTCTTTAATATCTGGACACCCAGTAACCGGACACCCCAATGTCTGGACATTTTGGGCCTGGGCCTTTGGAACCAAAAATGGCCAAACAAAAAGTAAAAAAGCAAAAAAAAAAAAAATCCACATTTTTTCAACCGTAATTTGAACCTGGCACGCAGCACCAACCAGCTGTGTTTTGCTGCGTAGTTACACTGACATCCAGCAGGGCGACACTGCCTCCTGTCCATTTCCTGCCTACCCATCATCGTGAGTGCATGCTCCTCACCATGGCCGCTCACATGCTTGCTTTTGTGGTGGTGCCCTACTTACTTCAGGCCCTGTCATTCCTCTGTTGCATCTTACTCCTGTGTGTGATGATGGCACTGCTGCCCGAGAAGAGGAAACGACTGGTTCTGACTCTGGAGAGGACAAGGGAGATATTGGAGAAGGTGGACGTGGGATGGTTGACGTCTTGCATCCTCCTTGAATTCATCTGACCCGCTCTGCCTTGTTTGATATCAAGATATCCCAGCACAAACTCACCCAGTACACGGCTGACTTTGCATCGAAGACCTAGCGCAACATGGAGAGGAAGGTTATGTACACTCCCCGGTTTGCAGAAATCGACTGCTCCACTCTGATTTCGTACTGACAAAACGTGCTGCTGGTGTGCTGGTGTGTGGTACAGAGTTGAAGGCTGCTGCAGAGAAGTTCGTAAGGTTACATAACATTCCAGACTTCAAGGCATCCGAGGGTCTGCTCTTCGTTTGCAAGTTATGCCATGGACTTACCAACCGTAAGGCCCATGGCGAAGCTCTGGACGCCAATGAGGAGAGAGTAGAGAAGTTTTGGCAGGTGAAGGGCTTCATCAACAGGGAGGGCCTCACTCTCAGTCAAGTCTACTATGCGACAAAACAGGTCTGTGCTATCACTCGCTGCCAACGAACACTCTAGCAGAGGAGACAGAAATGGATGTACCTGGTCGCAAGCTTTGCAAGCAATGGATATCTGCTTTGTGTTGTGTCAATGCTAACGGCATGCACTGGCTCAAGCCCATTATTGTTGGCCATGCAAAGCAGCTTCGGTGTCTTTGTGGGGGTGATGGATGTCCTTCCTGTTGTGTGATACCTTTCTGTGAAGACTTGGTTCACAGCCAAGATCTTTAAAGACTGGTTTCATCAGCACTTCATCAAGGAGGTCATCCCTTACCAGATGAACACACTGTGAATCCCGCACGACCAAGTAAAGGCCCTCCTTCTTCTGGACAATTCACCTGCGCATCCGTCCAACAAGGAGTTGGTGGCTGAGAATGACCGCAATAGGTGCATATTTTTGCCACCTAATATGATTGCTCTCATCCAACCAATGGACCAAGGAGTGATCGTGAGAACGAAGATGCTGTATTGTCGGAAGTTCCTGGATAAGGTGATGGTTGTTCTTGAGGACGAGGTCAAGCACAGGGAGGGACGGCACATACAAGGCCAGTGAACTGTGGAAAACATTTGCTGGTACAAAATCTAGTCAGCCATCTACAACTGGGCCAGTGCATGGAGGGATGTCTCTGTCAAGACCCTGCAAAGTGGTTGGTCTCATCTGCTACTCGGAGCCAATGTGGTGCATGATTTTCTAGGTTTTGATGTGTATGATTTCCATGCACGTCTTTGTGCAGTTGGTATCAATGTTGATGTGGATGAAGTGTGTGAGTGGTTGGATGACGACAAGGGCAATCCCGGGTATCAGATCGTGTCTGATATTGAGATCGCATCATCAGTTGCCGGTACAAGTACCCAGCTTGAAGATTCCTATGAGGACAGCGACGATGATGCGGACTCCTCTCAAGGCGCCACTGTTCCAGCCAGCCCCAAGCTGAGCACAGTCCAGGAGAATGTCGAGTTCGTTCTTGACTACCTAGAACACTCGGACTGCTACAGGGAGTTGGGGCGCCTGGGACTTGTGGAGGAAGCGCGCACTTTCAGGTAGCACAGCATCAATTGCCGTTCCTTATGTCAATCAACCATTGACAGAGTCTTCACGCCCTGACCCCTGCCGTGCCCAGCCCTGGCTCCACACCTCTGCCTCCCCAAGACAGGTCTTCCACCTCCGAGCCAAACCCAGCACATCGACCAAGGTGGAGTCGCCACTGGACGTGAGCTTGCGCCTATCTTCAGAGTTGTCTGTAGTGGGTAGTCCATCACCACGTCCCAGCGACGCGCCCCTTGGGCATCTGCAACACCTAATCTCAGACTCTGACAGTGAATAAACAGCAAAAACTCGCCACTAGACCACACAGGAATTTACAGTGTTGTGCAGTATAACGAACGTTATGTACAGTGTTAAGAAATTATTATTCAGAGTGCAAAGGATTAACTGCTGAGTGCTACTGTACATTGGAGTGTTTCAAGTGCAAGAGCAAGTAAGAAAAGAATGTGCAGTGTTAAGAAATTAGAATTCAGAGTGCAAAGGCTTAAGTGCAGAGTGCAAAAGTGTTGAGTTTCAAGTAGAGCACAAGTGAGAAAAGATTGTGCAGTGTTAAGAAATTAGAATTCAGAGTGCAGTGCAACACTGGATTACTGTAGGTGCTTCTTGTGCACCTTATTACAGTCAGAGTTTGAAAGGAGGCGGGTTATTCATCGCAACGGCAACGGACATGTTGTAAGTACCCTGAATACTGCTAAATATTTTCCATACTCACCTCTAAATCCTCATTCTCTGGTTCCTTTTCGTTTATTTCATGCTTTCTGTCCCGTCTGTCTCTTATTTGTGTGAATAGGGTCTTAAATAGGTGCAATGCATGTCCGATAGGGAATTAAGGAGGTGCTTTTCTGAGTTAGGCTAGGTTAGGGTCCATTAGTACCAGTCTAGGAGGCAGGGTCCCAGTATCTGGACGACCTCTCTTCCCGGACATGCCTTTGGCTGTATTACATCGGATATTTGAGAGATTACTCATATATATATATATATATATATATATATATATATATATATATATATATATATATGTGTACATAAACATACACATACTGTATATATAACACATTCAAATATAGACATATTCATATCAATAGACTGACAGATAGATATAGTTACACACACACACACACACATATATATATATATATATATATATATATATATATATATATATATATATATATATATGTGCACATAAATATACATACATACATACTGGTACATATCTATCTATCTATCTATCTATATATACATACATACATACTGGTACATATCTATCTATCTATATCTATCTATATATATATATATATATATATATATATATATATATATATATATATACAGGGTGTAACGCGACGTATGACAAAAACTTACACCAATGATCTATCATGTAATTCTGAGTATATTTTGTTCTATAAACATATGCTCTCTGCGACCCCAGTTCAGTACCCAGCATTCGGCTGTTTTGTGTAAAAGCTCGTCCCTTGCATGCGCCATTGGGTGAGAGCTTCGCAGGGCGACGGGAGACGAGTATTATTAGCTTATACTGTACTATACATAAAAATCCCATATCCTATCAGTACACACGAGTTTTAAGAAGAAACTTTACGTAGTCTATTGATTCTTTAACATCGTCATGCATTCATGCAATTCTTTTGCACATATCGACTGTAATTAAGGATTAAATTCAAATTTTATGGCTTGCAAGGGAGTAGGGAGGGAGGGAGGACAGGCTGGTGTTTTGTTGCCAGTTATGTAATATTTGGTTTGTAGGATGTTGCTACCAGCATTATCATAACACTCACAGCTCATTTAGTGAAAAAAAAACTTATTCTAAAGGGAGATTAGCCTCACTTTAAGTCAGGAAGAATTTTATTAATCACAATTTTTCTGCTGCAAGTAAACGTGGCGCCTTTGGGTATCTCCACCTGTGTTCCTCTCTGCAGCACATCATCGCAGAATCCGTAAAAAAATACACGATATCTGCATATTCTTCACTGCTGTACGTACGTGGCATGCTGTTTCATGAACATATAAAGCTGAACCCGGTGAACAACAGAACGCGGAGAACAGTATTTAAAGTATGTGCCACCCCTGCAAATGTTCCCGTTCAAATGACACTGTGACTGGACGCAGGGTTGCCAAGTCCTTATCATCAGTCTCGCTAGTTTAGTCCTGAAAACTTGCTAGAATGTCGCTAGATAATAAACACTGCAAAACATCGCTAGAAAATACGATAAAATCTCTAGAATATCACCTAAAAATGGCAAACATATCCAGAATGTAGCTAGATATCATGTTGCCAGATGTTAGTGCCGCAAGTAGAAGCAAAAAAATAGGTCTAGCAACATAGTCGTTACATTGGCAATCCTATATCACTGCTCTCACGTCAGCATATGAAAAAAATGGTGCCACGTTTACTTGCAGCAGAAAAATTGTTATGAATAATAATATTACTCCTGACTTAAAGTGAGGCTAGTCACTCAGTATGGTAATGTTCTTTCACTGAATGAGCTGTGGGTGTTATGATAATGCTGGTAGCAACATCCTACAAACCAAATATTACATAACTGGCACAAAACACCAGCCTGTCCTCCCTCCCTCCCTACTCCCTTGCAAGCCATAAAATTTGAATTTAATCCTTAATTACAGTCGATATGTGCAAAAGAATTGCATGAATGCATGACTTGATGTTAAAGAATAAATAGACTACGTAAAGTTTCTTCTTAAAACTCGTGTGTACTGATAGGATATGGGGTTTTTATGTATAGTACAGTATAGGCTAATAATACTTGTCTCCCGTCGCCCTGCGAAGCGCTCACCCAATGGCGCATGCAAGGGACGAGCTTTTACACAAAACAGCCGAATGCTGGGTACTGAACTGGGGTCGCAGAGAGCATATGTTTATAGAACAAAATATACTTAGAATTACATGATAGATCATTGGTGTAAGTTTTTGTCATACGTCGCGTTACACCCTATATATATATATATATATATATATATATATATATATATATATATATATATATATATATATATATATATATATATATATATATAATATAATATAAGTGACGTTTCGAAACTATGTACAGTATGTTCTTCAACATTCGTGAATGTGAATGCAAATGCGAGTGTGACTTTTCAGTATTCGCAAATAAGAATGTGAATGAATATATTCTGTTTGAAGACAATGAAATGTGAGTTATTTATTTTATTTTATTTATTTTTTTTTGACGAATTATTCTCATTCTCAGAGTTTCAGCCATTGAAAGTGAATGAACAAATTTCTATTAATCATCTGTTTTACCAGGATGTGGGACGAGGACCAAACTATTACATGCATCCCACCAGCCTCATTCTCCATCCTCCACCCAATGAAAGAGGAATTTCTGGTTTACTATGTAATTTTGACTCTCCTTTATATTTATACTTTATAGCTGTTTTACACTGGAATTTTATCATAAACAAGTGAAAAATGTGTTGACACAAGAACTACCTATTATCAGCTGAATTTGATTATTGGGAGGTTATATTTAAGAAACAAAAGCTTCTCAACTCTCAGCAGAAAGCCCGTTCCTCTTTTCATCCTAATCAGACTCACACCACTGAAGAGCCTTTGCTGGCAACAATTCATGCTGGGCTGAGAGAGAATAGGATACGTTTCTTTATGATTTCTTCACAAAGTCGAGAAATCTCCAGCCGTAGCATTGCGCCTCCCTTTGTTGTACTGGTCGATGACGTCGGCTGACTCTGCTGTGAAAGCTGGCTATCATTTTCATCATCACTTCTTGATTAAAGGATTGCATTAAATGATGAAGTAAAATCTTTGCTTGTAGGCTGTTGAGAAACTACAGATACATCTGAAAGTTTTTTTTTATTATTATTATTTCTTTTTTAGCACTCGACCGAAGTTCAACGGACAATCGGCGATACTATTTTTCACTCTGTAACAAATTCGGATTAAAAAAAAAAAATCGCCTCATATCTTGGGTCCAAAAATGTGGCCACATTGTGTCATTATATTCTAGTTCTACTGAATCAGACCTCTTCGATAATTATTCCATTATTTTTTTCTCTCAAGTTCTTTTTGCCAGTGCTTTCATCGGTGTGGAACTTAATCACCATTTTGAGAGTGGGTACAAGAGGTATTATCTTCAGATATCGATGGTGAAGCACTGCTGATTTTCCTGGCAATATCCTCAAACGGCTGGAGAACGGTGATGCAGTTTGTCAGACAGGACTTATTTTCAGCAGTAAGTGGCCTCATTTTAGAGTGTTCTCTCACATGCAAACAAAGTGGCTCCATGAGTTTTCTCATTCCATCCATCATCTGATTCGTGCTGTTCCATCGAGTGGAAACATCATGTCTCACTGATAACTGAGGACATTTTATTCTGAGTTGAAATTTCTTTAATTCTCCTTGTGCCATGAGAGAGATTGAAGTGAGTGGCTATAGACCTGCTTTTAGAGAGGTCTGTTGATGATTTTTGTGAAGATATGCTGTGCTTGACCGGGAGATGCAGTTGATGGGAAGTATAGTTTGTGTTGATGATGGCCTAAAGATATAGTGGTTTTTCAATATTATCGCCGGCATCCCTCATTTCACAATGAGCATTATCTGAAGAAATGCTCCATTTTCAAGCACTAAGTTGAATTCTTTACTCATATATTCTCCGGTGTAGCTTTCAAACAGTGGCTGTACACATAAAATGTAATTTTGATGCTTGAACTCCTTGTCAGTGTAATGACTTCTAAGTAAGAAAAGAGAAACACCACATTCAGTATCTGACCACTCATCAGTTGTGAACTTTAATTTGGTAGGCTCAATGTCTTGATGGAATCAGAACTTTATTTTCATCAAGATTATTTTTATCATCATTAACTAGATCTCTGTAGTACTTGCGATGTCTCAATGGCTATGTTGGCGCCGTCTCTTGCATTAAACGTACGAAACCGATGTCTTCTTTATGTGAATATGGCAAATCATCTATGACAATCATCTCAGCAACGTGATTTTTTTTTTTATGTGTCCGACTCTGGGCATAGCCTTCACAACCCGTTCTCAAGGCCTAATAGTCCTCCTACATTCCATTCACCTCCACTTGTCACCACTTCTGCGCTAACACCCACCGTCCATAATGAATACATGCTAGGCCGTCTCATACGGGACTGGTGTACTGGTAATAGCCGGGATATTTTTATGACATTGTCGGCGGGCCTTCTGGCAGATCAGTAAAGTCTGCTTTAATGAAATTCAAATCCTTAAACTGTTCCCTGCCCCAGCCGGGATTCGAACCTGGGTTCTTTAGCACTGCAGGCCACCTTTCTACCAATTCAGCTACCGTACGTGATAATATACACCATGTGCTTTTGGGTTCTTAGAATCTTACACTTTTTTTTTTTTTTTTTTTTTCTCAAAGCAGCTTTTTAAAGTTTGATGTTTTATTTTCACCAACGTCGTTGGAGACGTTTTTCTTTTCATGCTTACCTTGTTCTCGTCCTTTGTTCAGCATAGCATCATAAGCTTCTGGATTTACAACTCAGATGATTTCTGAGACCGAATGTTGTGCTAATTTTTCTGGAATAGTTTGCATACACAGTTTGTACTTTGCAACATCTTTGGACACATTTGCAAAATAATGCCACACCTCACTTGACGGCATCGTTATGCAACTGTTGCTAACTTCCTTACATCTCAGTCAGACTCTGTAATGGTTGCTTTGCAATTGTATCAAGCTATCAATGACCAGGAGAATGTGAGACACACACAGGAGCAACACACACCTCAGAGACTTGATGCAGTCGGAGGTAACTCAGTCACTGAACTCGCTGAAATAGTGACGGTGGTCCCAGGTCTGTCAGGCCATCCTGGACGAACTTCGAACGGACTTGGATCACATCAGACAGGCGTTCTCTGTCTGTCTATCTGTCTGTCTCTCACACACACACACACACGCAGAAATTCTTGAGATTTAGAGTACTTTTTCTGGTTATGTATGTGGAAAAATCTGGAGATTTTCCACATTTTATGATTAATTCTGAAAATCATGCATTAGATAAAAATCTGGAGAAATCCAGACTTTTCTAAGAATCTAGCAACACTGGATGATGTGGCAAGCAGCCCTAGCCAGCTTGGCACGGCTGCTCAGTTGGCAACACTAGACTAGAACACTCGTTAATCTCATGAGGTCAGTGTGCTCAGACGTCTTGTGATAGTATTGTGCTAGTGACCTGTGATAGTGTTGTGCTAGTGTGTTTTAGTGACCTGTGATAGTGTTGTGTTAGTGTGTTGTAGTGACCCGTGATAGTGCTGTGTTAGTGATCCGTGATAGTGTTGGGCTAGTGTGTTGTAGTGACCCGTAGTTACCCGTGATAGTGCTGCGCTACCTGTGTGTGAATTTGTGCGTGATGGCTTCCTCTGCAGAGAGTTGTGTCCCCACTGCAGGTATTGAAAAGGACTACCTTGAATTAACGGAGGAACTTCTCGAACTGAAGCGGAGGTACAAATTCTCAGGCAGGAGAAGTCACAAATAGGGAATTGTTGGAGAAGATGTTGGAGGAGAGAAAGAAAAAGGCTGAAGGTTGGACACTTGTTCATTAGGGTTCAACGAAGTTCACTCTTAAGAAGCAAACGGCAATTAAGACCACTAACGCCTTCGACGCACCATGGGACGAATGTGAGAGGAAGGCAGATATGGAAGTTCCCATACAGGTAAGTATAGTCTGAACAAGATAGGTATGAAAAATGTTGCCATTGTTGGAGACTCCCAGGTGAGATATCTTAACAGAGCCATGCATACTCCACTCACTAAAAGTGTGTGTCTTCCAGGGGCCATGGTGGCTAATGAGATAGAGAAAATTTCAAATATTGTGAAGGATAGTGGTGACAAACCCACTGTGTGTCTCAGTGTAGGAGGCAATGATATTAGTAGGGGTAGGAGTGAGGTACTGTGGCAGAAGTACAAGGTGATGTTAGAGAAGGTTAGGGAGAGGGGAGGAACCCCTGTAGTGCTCGGTATTTTGCCAAGGTGGTGGGTTGGGAGGGAGTGGTTGAGCAGGGCAATAGGTTTTAATTGCCGCCTTGAAAGGTATTGCAAAGATAATGCAATACCTTTCATAGACAGTTGGGACCGGTTTTATGGACAGTGCCTTGTATAGTTGGAATGGGACTCAGCTGGCAGGGAGTTACTGTTTTAGCTGGAATGATAGATAGGGAGTTAGAGCGGATTTTCGAGGTTGAGCAGTAGATGTACAGGAGGTTACAGCAACTGCGCTCTGAAATCATTATTACCATGTTTGGATAGATGCATCAAGACTTGCAAAAGAAAGAACAAAAGCTTAACCAGTAGTGTAGATACATCCACTCAGGCACCTCAAATTGAGCAGGCGATGATAAAGGACAGAACAAGCGATGATAGAAAGGCGATAAGTGATAGTACAAAAAATTGTTATATTAGAAAGTAAAGAGTTTCCCAGTTAGTAATGAAATAAAAAAATAGTAAATCCCAAGGTAGAGGCATAATTACTCGTAATTATCTGAAAGTGTATTACACAAACAGCCGGAGCTTACATAAGAAAATGGATGAACTGAGGGCTTTGATTTGTGCAGAGAGAATTGACATTGCCATTATTAGTGAAACTTAGATGAGTACTGACACTCGAGAATTTTTAGCAGAATATCAGATAAAGGGCTATAATAATTTTGTGTCAAACCGTCTGGGAAGAAAGGGGGGCGGGGTAGCTATTTATGTAAATGATTTATTAAACTGTTACAATAAAGCAGACATTAAAGTAAAAAAGGGGCACAGAAAGTGTATGGGTTGAAATTAGTAACGATAGGGAGAAATTAGTCTTAGGAGCAATTTACAGATCTCCAAAAGTAAGTAGAAGAGATAGCAAATGCTTTTGGAAGGAAATTAGGAAAGCATCACAGTCCAGCCTAGTAATAATTGTAGGGCACCTTAATCTGCCAAGGATAGATTGGAGATGTCAGACAGGGGATGCAGAATCAGAGGAATTTCTAGAGGTAGTACAGGAAAATTTCCTTTATTAGTATATCAGGGAGCCCACCAGAGGGAATAATATACTTGATTTGGTTTTAGCTAATACAGAAAATATCATTAGTGATATTGAGGTTGGTGAACGACTTGGTAACATCGATCATAAAGAAATTAAGTTCAGATTTATTTTGGATGTCTGTTCCACTGAAAATACCTCCACCGTTCCTAATTTTCGTCTAGGAGATTTCGATGGATTAAGAGCTTATTTTAGAACGGTATTCCACAGGGAGAACACCTATTTTAGGGAGTGCCAGGTCAGTGGGGAACCCCAGGTCATAGGTGAAGGGCAGGAAACAAGTGGGAATGTGTTCCAAGTGTCTGTGTAAGGTGAGGTCATGGGTGGGAGTGTAGTCCAGGTGACGAGGATTAACTCAGATCCAGTACCAAGCAGAAGCTCAACCAGTAAGAAATATAAGGAGTTAATAAATATAATACACGGAGGTCAAGATAGATATATCCCTTCAAAACTGTTTAGAACGAATAATTCAGAATCAAGAAGGTTTAACAACAGTTTATAATCACTCATAGGCCAAAGGAAAGGAATATATAGAAAAATTAAACGAGGGGAGGAACACTTACGTAACTGGTACGTGATGTTAAATAGAGAAGAGGGAAATACGAAAGGCAAAGAGAAGTTATGAAATTAAGATTGCTAGTGAATCGAAAGTAAACCCCAAGGGTTTTTATTAAATGTACCGTATGAAAAATAAAGGTGGGATAGGACCACTCAGAACAGACTCAGGTGGCATTACCAGTGAAGATAAAGAAATCTGCTCCATCCTAAATAATTCTTTCATATCAGTATTCACCAAGGAAAATCTAGACCTGGTCCCACAAGCAGCAAATATTTACGATAATAATACGGAAAATATTCTTAGTAATATAACCATTAGTAAGGAGGATGTATTGAAAAAAATTAATAAGTTAAAACCTCAAAAATCGCCAGGTCCGGACGATATATATACAAAAATTGTAAAAGAAACCAAAGAAGAATTATGTCAGCCACTTTTAACGTTATTTAATGACTTTGATTTCAGAAGTTCCACAGGCGTGGAAGACCGCAAACGTAGTGCCCATCTTTAAAAAGGGTGATAAATCAGCTGCGTCGAATTACCGTCCGATAAATCTAACGTCATTAGTAGGAAAATGTTAGAGTCAATTTTGGCAAATAAGATTAGAGAACACTTAGAAAGATTTAATCTTATAAACGAAAGTCAGCAAGGATTCAGGCAAGGATGATCCTACCTCACAAACTTGTTGTCATTCTACTCGGAGGTCTATGAGGCAGTAGATAGCGATAAAGCTTACGATGTTACTTATCTCGACTTTAATAAAGATTTTGATAGTGTCCCACACGAAAGATTAGTTACAAAGGTTCGAGCACACGGTATAGACGGCGATATCTTAAAATGGATAGAATCTTAGCTGAAAGGACGAAAGCAGAGAGGACTAATAAATGGAACTAAGTCGGATTGGGGATTAGTAACTAGCGGTGTACCTCAAGGTTCAGTACTCGGTCCCTTATTTTTTATCATATATATAAATGATCTAGACTTAGGAGTCACTAGCAGCATCAGAAATTTGCCGACGATACAATAATAAGGCGTATCATTAACTCGACTGACGATTGCCATAACTTACAAAAGGACCTCGATATGTTGTCCAGAAGGTCTAAAACTTGGCAAATGGATATTAACGTTGAAAAATGTAAAGTACTTAGTTTAGGCAAGACCATTGGAGATAATAAATACAGCTTAGATAACAAAGAAATTAGCAAATCTGAATGCGAGAGAGATCTAGGAGTTATGGTTAGTAACGACCTCAGACCATAGCAACAGTGTATTAAAGCAAGAAATAAAGCAAACAGGGTCCTAGGATTTATTTCGAGAAGCGTGAGCAACAGGTCAACAAAAGTAATATTACTACTTTATCTAGCATTACAAAAGGCCACATTTAGACTACGCAGTATAATTTTGGTGTCCTTACTATAGAATGGATATTAACTCGTTAGAAAATGTACAGCGAAGAATGACAAAAATAATACATGATGTTCGGAACCTGTCGTATGAAGACAGACTGAAATGACTAAGTCTGCACTCGCTAGAGAGGCGTAGAGTACGGGGAGACTAATTCAGGTTTTTCAGTGGATGAAGGGTATAAATAAGGGAGATATTAGCAAGGTACTTAAAGTAAGCATACACCATAGACCTAAAAATAATGGTTTTAAACGAGAAAAATTCCTTTTCAGTAAGGAAATGGGTAGAAATTGGTTTGGTAATAGAGTAGTAGACGAAGGGAATAAGCTACCTAGTAAAGTAGTTGCTGCCTCTTCCTTTGAGAGTTTCAAGCATAGGCTAGATAAGCATATGACATATAAGGGGTGGATATAGAAAAAAAAAATCTTATAACCAATACTAATTCATACTTTTTCCTTTTTAGGTTACACTACGATAGTCTCTGTTCTCCTTTCACACGATCCTATAAAATGTCCACGCCAGTTTTTCTATACTGCATGGTGTTCTTTCTGAATTTTTCCTGCCGGCTTCGGTTGAAGGGTTTGGAGGGCGGGGGAGAGCCTTCTTCTTTGCTGTCCTTATCTCATTCTAGTAGTTCAGTTACTCTTCTAGGAGCTGCCTAGCATGGGCCAACCGGCCTACTGCAGTTATCCTCTCTTCTTATGTTCTTATGTAGTTATGTTCTCTTTATTTGATTTTCTATAAACTTGGTAAAGCTGCATTATTAATATTTGCAAAATAATGGCATGACAGCATGTGAATGCAAATGTGAATGTGAATATCAAGAAATATGCAAGTTTTTGCGGATACAAATGCGAAGGCGAATATTCGGACCATTACTGACAAATATATATCTATCTATCTATCTATTGCCAGACGCCTCAATCCCGTTTGGGGTGGCCACAAACAAATCGCCTCCAAGTCGCCCTGTCCCCCGCCATTTCACTACCCTGCTCCCAACTCACACCCCCCTCTCTCATATACCTCTCCACCCCATCCCTCCATCTCATCCTCGGTCTCCCCCTCCCTCTTCCACCCTCCACCTCACTCACATACACTCTCTTCGTCAGTCTTTCACCCTCCATCCTCTCCACATGGCCAAACCACCTCAGTGTGTTCCTCACAACGCTTCCTATCACATCCACATCAACACCACAACGCTCCTTTATATCCTCATTCGTCAGCCTGTCTCTTCACGTGACTCCACAGGCTCCTCTTAAATAACTCATTTCCACTGCTCTCACTCTTGACTTGTGTCCTTCCAACAATGTCCAAGCTTCACTTCCGTACGTTAGAGTTGGTATCACAATACTGTCATGTAGTAACTTTTTTACTTCCATGCTCACTTCCCTGTTTCTTATCACTGCTTTCAAGGAACCAGCAACCTTTCTTCCCTGCTGTACCCTTTCAAGCACTTCACCCTCCAAACCTCCATCCTTACTCATCACACTACCCAAATACTTAAACGTACTCACATTTTCCAATTCCTCACCATCCAACCTCGCTATACATTCACTGACTTCACCTCTCTCAAAGACCATCACTTTACTCTTCCCTACATTCACCTTTAGGTTCCGTTTCTTACACACTCTCTCAAACTCGTCCATCAAGCCTTGCAGCTCCCCTTCGTCTTCACTCAACAACACAGTATCATCTGCAAACAACATTACAGGGAGTTTCCAAACACTATCCTCTCTCACCAGGGCCACTCCAACATCCACTACCCTACCTTGTACCTCTTTTATTACCCCATCCATGTACAGATTGAACAACCATGGAGACATGACACATCCCTGTTTCAAACCAACTTTCAAAGAGAAAAATTCACTTAGTTCACCATCCACACGCACTGCAGCCTTTGCACCATCGTACTTACTCTTCACAGCATTCAACAACTTCCCATCAACTCCATATATTCTTAACACTTTCCACAATCCTTGTCTATCCACCCTGTCATATGCTTTCTCCAAATCCATGAAAGCCGCATACAACTTCTTTCCCTTCTCTAGAAACTTTTCCACTAAAGATCTAAGAATGAATATCTGATCTACACAACCTCTTCCCTTCCTAAAGCCTCCCTGTTCTTCTCCAACTAATTTCTCTGTTCTTTCTCTAACTCTGTCTATAAGTATCCTACCATACACTTTTCCTATTATACTAAGAAGACAAATGCCCCTATGATTACCACACACTTCTTTTTCCCCTTTTCCTTTGTACAAGGGAATAATTATACCTGACTTCCAATCCTCCGGGACTCTACCTTCCTCCCAGGCCAATCTGCACATCTTCCACATCCATTCTACTACTATCTCTCCCCCATGCTTCAGCATCTCACCACACACTCCATCAATTCCTGGGGCTTTCCCCGATTTATCTTTCTTCATTGCTTCCACAACCTCTATCCTACTGATTTCTTCCTGTCTTCTCACCTCCCTCCTTCTCCCAGCCATTCCCCAGCCACTTATACTCGCATTACTTCCATCCTCTACATTCAACAATTCCTTAAAGTGTTCTCTCCATCTGCTCACTTTTTCTCCCTTCTCCACTAGCAATCTACCATGTTTATCTTTCACTCCCCTGCTAACTTCACTTCCACCCTGTCTTACTCTTTTCACTTCTCTCCAGAACATTTTCTTACAGTCCCTCCACTTTACACTCAAATTCCTTCCAAATTCCTCATCCACTCTCTTCTTACTCTCTCTTACTAATCTTTTCACCTCTCTCTTCCTTTCCACATATAACTCTCTCTTCCGCCTCTCAACTTCTTCCACGCCCCTATTTCTCATCCATTCATTGTATGCTTTCTTCTTTTGTGCCACAGCCTGTTTCACCTCTTCAGTCCACCACGCTGTTCCTTGCACCCCCCTCCGTCTTCTCTTCCTTCCACACACCACATCACATGCTGCACATACTTCTTCTGTAAATAACTTACACACACCTTCCACGTCTCCCATCTGCTCCAATTCATATTTGCCCAATCGTTCCTCCACTTCTCTCTTATACTCTGCCTTTTTCTCATCCTCTTGTAACCTTTCCACTCTCCTTGCAACTACTCCTTCCTCTCGTCTTTCCCTTCTTCTATTCCTCCATCTTGCATCCTAATTCTGGCCACCACCAAGTAGTGGTCAGAAAGTCCACTCCCCCAACCTCTATACACTCTTGCATCCTTTACACATCTTCGCATCCTTTCATCCACACACACATAATCAATCATTGCCTTCCTTTCATTCAGTTCACCACCCACCCTTCTCATCACTCGCCATGTATACCTGTGGATCATTTTATACCTGAAGAGGGTATTGGCTATCACCAACCCCCTCCCAGCACAAATGTCCACTAACGCACTCCCATTCTCATCTATCTCAGCAGGCACACCCCACTCACCAACTATTCCATCCACCTTCACATTACCAACTTTACCATTCATATCACCAATCAAAAACACTCTCTCATTCCTTCCAAACTTTTCCATGCACACTTCCACATTTGTCCAGAACTCTTCTCTCACTCTTCTAGCACGATCTTGCGTTGGCGCATACACACACACAATCGCCCACATTTGTATTCCAACTTTCAACTTTACCCACACAATCCTTGACCCAACTGATCCATACTGTCTTATGCTCTTCTTCCATCTTTTACTCACAACTATACACACTCCTTCCTTTGCCCTCTCATTCTCATCTACTCCTGCACATATACCCCATCCATACTCCCATTCTCTCACACTTTCTCCTCTCCATTTTGTTTCAGTTATTCCACATACATCCACTTTCGCATCCTCAAGCACCTGGACAATCTCTCTCTCTTTCACCTCATCATTCGCTCCTCTTACATTCCATGTACACATTACCAAGTCCTTTGTCCGGTCCTGGGTCGTCAACGTTTGGTCAGTCCTTGTCCGAGGCTTCTTGTTTGTTTTTTTAGTTAGTTGTTTTCCGGGGAGGGGCACTAACCCTCCGCCAACCCTTTTAGTCGCCTTTTACGACAAGCAGGGATACTGGGGGAGTATTCTTGAAAACCCCCCTATCCCCAGGGGGTATTTCCTTCACTTGTTATTTATTCTAAATACTTCTTTATTTCCTACTTTTCTCTCTCCTTCTTGCATTCCTTCCAGTTTTCCTATCTTTCTACTTCTTTCCATCACTCCCTTTCTCCTTCCTTTATTCCTCATTCCTTCCTTCCTTCCTTCCGTCCCTCATTTTTTCTTTTCCTGTTTCCTTTCTTCTTTCCTTCCTTCCTTCCTTCAATCTTTCCTTGTTTCCTTCCTCCTCGCTACGATAGTGATACTCCTGCCTAGGGTCTATGATTCAAACGTTCGTATTCGGTAAATTATTTGGTGCATTGATATATTAGGTGTTCAGAGGGGTCGACTATATAAAGGGTAAGTATGAAGGGATGGAAGAGAGGAGGAGGGAAGATGGGAGAGAAAAAAAGGGAAGGAGGAACTTGGGAATTGAAAGGAAAGAGGATGAAAAGTGGAGTGAAAAAAAAAAAAAAATGAATTGGAAACAGTATAAAAATGGAAGAAGGAAGAGAGGAAACTATTGACACAGAACTTTGACCTTTGCCAGTGAGTTTGAGCATTGACTTTTTACAGCGACCTTGTCCTTTGAATGTTCTCAGAATCGATTATCTTTATCACTGATTTAACCTGATGCTTTCCAAAACGTTTAGTTCTTATCATGTATAACCATTTTAGGCTCACTTCGCCATATGACTTCGAACTTTGACCTATTGTTCCCTAAATCCAGACCACATCATAATTGTCTCACTTATTTTGTTCGCACACAGAAACACGATTCGAAGTTTGACCTTACCCCCTGACTTTGACCTTTGAAGAATCAGATAAAAGAATATTTGACTTGCCTTTGCCTTGTTACCTTGGCCTTTGATCATTCCTGGTAACCCTAACCTCTGAGTGATTTTCACAAAAAATGAAAGCATTTATTCTCACCTTGCCCTCAACCGTTTCATAAAGATTAGTCTAAATCACAGAAGTGATTTGTAAGTGGAATCTGCCCTGTAGTCTTGACCTGATTTTCTAAGAAATGCAATTGGCTTGCTCCCTGAATGACTCTCACGACGTCCACCAAGTTTTCCCAAAATCGGATCAAAACAGTTTGAATTATTTTCTTAAACCTACACGTGGTCGGTACTTTGACCTTGCCCTATTAACTAAACTTTTGACTGATTGTTCTCAAAACTGAAGCGCTTCGTTCTTGCCTTACTGTCAGTCCTTCCCCCAAGTTTGGTCTAAATTAAATGAAAACTGTTTAAGTTGAATCTGTAAGGTTAACCTTTCATTTAGACCTATGACTATGACCCGAGATGGATTATTCACAAGAACGATAAGTTTCCTCATAGGCTGCCTCGCCACCTTACCACAAAGTTTGGTTAACATCACATAAAATTACACACACACACACACACACACACACACACACACACACACACACACACACACACACCGCAAAAAATAACATCCGCTCTCGTTTCGCGAGTGCGAGTGCAGTAAAATCGCCAGGTGGTAGAAAAACAAAATATAAAAAGCATCCTCGGAATGAAACGGTTATTAAGCAGTCAGTGGACTAAAGAACTTAAACTGTGATTCGAGCAGAGCATAAAAATGTACAGTATTCTTATACCGTCCATGTTTACATTAAAAGTGGCAATGCTGGTGGTGAGTAATTACACTGTCAGGCGTATATGCCCCACCCATAGCTAACTAAAATCATTTTCTGTAAGTTTCAGTAGAATATAAGAGTCGTCCCAACCAATTAAGTTACTGGCATCAGAATTAGTACTAAACACTTACTCGCTGCTCACGAAAAAAGAATCATCTGGCGTTGGCTGGAATAGAATGAGAGTTTACCGACCATGGAATGGTTAATGGTATCTGCATTAACACTTAAACATCTATGATTCACTTTCAGGTGTATCAAAGTCTGACATTAACTGAAATAAAACTGAAGAGAAGACACAACACGAGATGAAAATAAAGAGGACAGGGTTAATCTCCTCACTTCCATGACGTAATTTTCATTCCATCCCAGCTACTTTCCTGTGATTTTCTTCATCTTAGAAGACCCTTTCGTATTGGATGAGGCAGACATAACCTTCATCAAGTCCTTCCTTGCCAAGGCTTAATTTCAGTGGGAGGAAAATTAGTGTCTTTGAAGATTATCAGGAAAAGGTAACAGACACAAACGTAAATGGAAAATTGTGCACAGCACCTCCAACCAGATAAAGGATAAGAAGCGAAGACTATAACGAGAAATGGAAAGGTAAGAGAAGAGGAATCATTAGGAAGAGGAGGAAGGGGGAAGAAAGATGGAAGTTGGAATGAATGTAGGAGGGAAACACGAAGGAGAGGGAGTGGATCGACAAAAAGAAGAGGGGAGGAAAGGACTGCATTGGGAGAAAAGCTGACAAAGAGGAAAAGCAAATTGGCAAATAGGAAAGAAGAAAAAGAAACATAAATCCGCACTTTTGACATGATGACTGTTTAATGTGTTGGGTAGAAGTAGTATAACAAGAAGGGAATGAATGGAAGAGAAGGAAGGAAGAAAAGAAGGACGGAAAGAGCATTATATATTCCTATTCATATTGAATGCTGGCTGTCCACTTTTTTTATTCTATCTCTGCAGGGAAGGAAGACGAAAAAACAACTGATGAAGTGAGGAAGGGAGGAAGAATGAAGGAAGGAAATACGCAAGAGCTGATAAGAGGGAAGGAGGGACAAAAGGGAAGAAGGGGTGTTAGATGAAAGGACGGGAGATGAAGGGAGAGGAAAGATGAAAGGAAAAAGGGAATGAAATACACCAGGACTGACGGAAGGAAGGGAGAGAAATGGAGGGAGAGGAGGAAAGGGTGGTGATGGAAGAATTAATAATTACGAAGGGAAGGAAGAGAGAGGATGGACTGAAGGTACTGGAGGAGGGGGGAAGGACAAGGAGGAAAAGGAGACAGGGGAGGAAGGTAAGATGGTAGTGATGAAGGAGAGAGAGAGAGAGGGGGGGGGGTTAGGTCAAAGGAGGAGAAAATTAAACAGTTAAGAAATTAAGGTAGATCTGATTTAAATCTCTCTCTCTCTCTCTCTCTCTCTCTCTCTCTCTCTTACGAATCCTGCTGACTACTCTTGTATTCAGATGTTTTCCTTTAGAGGGATTATATGGCTGTGAGAAAGAGATAAAAGTCTTACCTCACCCAGTCAGTCGATAGATCCCTAATGACTATATTCAGCTTAGGAAAGTCCAGTAGTAGTGAAGGTGTTAATAAAGGCTATCAAACCCCCTAGTTCAACTATATTCTCCTATTTTGAAGCAAATTGCAAGGAGTAGCAATAATAGGTGTAGTATGACGTTCTCGGATTGGTGGTCTTAAATTATATTTTTATTTATATAACGATTTGGACAACATGGCATCACACTTTTTGGGTCATATTTAAAGTTGCATAGGAGGCTTCGTAACACCTCTTCCTTAGCGGTTTATTCTAAGCATTACACCTCAGAATATTCCCGTATGTTACTGATAAGATCATGTTGATACACAATATATATAATATGAAAGACAGTTCTAAGGTACAACATATTGCTATTGAAGATGTCCTACATACTTCCTAACGGAGTTCATGTGAGGGAGATTATATCAGAATGCTGAGAGAAATATACCTTAGAACTTAACTTCTTCAGCAGAAATAATCTTTTATATACTGTTATTGCTATCTCTAGACGATTTTATTCAATTGGGGAGAGTCTTTTCAAACGAAAGCAAATGGATAGTGTTCGATAATCCCTTCAGTACGATGCCTCCTTTTTTTCTATGTTATAGACACATTCAGACGCTTTGAGTCGGCTATGGAAAAAATTATCGCAACCGAAGAATTAGAAGTGGCCTTCACAAACACGCTGAGCACGAAATGTCTTTCCTGAGTGGGATACAATGGTCTATAATTAGCAAGAATTGACTAGGTAAAAGACAAAAACTATTCATGAGATTAACTTCTTCAGTACCAGGGTGCTTCCTTAAGCCAAGTAAAGTCGTCTGGAATAGCTTAATTATTCTCATCCGAGGAGAGAAAAGTCTTAAGCTTTTGAGAGCTGGCATCTGATTGGTTGTCCGAGTGCATTCATTAGTAACGATGTATTTTAAATAATTTTTTTTTATAAGGGTTACAACAACCGTTTGGCGATAACACTAAGTAAAATATTGTATCTAGTTATTTGCATGGAATACTTTAAAAATGGGGCCTAGCAAAGTTTATCAGATGGCTTAGATACGTGCGAAATTCTGAATTCTCGGGACAAATCAAAATACGCCCAGGTAAAGTTTGACGAGTATCTTCATTTTTTTTTTCTCATGTTCAGGTAAATTATGTCATTACTGCGGGATATTCGAAAGTGTCGGTGATAATATAATTTCCTCCCCCGTGTCTACCAGCCATTTTTCATTGGAATTCCAAAGCCTTACTAGGTTAGACTGTACATAATGTAGCTGTAATGACAATATTTACCTTAATTTGCCTTAACATGAGAAAAAAAATCTAGGTATTCGCATAATTTTACCTGGACGTGTTTTGATTTGTCCCGAGAATTCAAAGTTTCACACACATCTAGGCCACCTGACGAACTTTGTAAGGCCCCCTTTTTTTAAATTAATCCGTGCAAAAAAGTATATATAATATCTTCTTTGGGCAATCTTATCGTCAAATGGTTGTTGTAAACCTGATAATAAAAATAATTTGAAATGGGTCGTTACTAATGAATGCAGTAAGACAACCAATCAGCTGCCAGCTTTCAAAACTTTAAGGCTCTTCTCTTATAAGAAAGATTGAATAGGCTATAGTAGTAGGGAGAAAACTTGAATGGCATTCTCGGGCTCAGATGCTTATCTTTTTCAGTGAGAAAACGGCACTTTGTGTATACATTTTGTAATTACTGAACACCTTCACGGGCCAAGGAATCGTTCACTTCAGTTTTCCTCCTCGATGTCATCCAGTTTATTACACCAAGTATACACTGTTCAGTTTCTTTTCACCCCTCGTTTCCTCACAGTCTTTTTCTTCACTAGCGATTTTTCTTTTACATAGAATAATGAGCGTCGGTGATTGATGGAGGTGGAAAGGATCAGAGTTGCTGTTTAGTCAGCCCTCCTGGGATAATCCTTTAGTTCCCGCGACTCTTCAGAATTTTGCACCAAAGACATTTCAGAATGAAATAAATACAGTCTCTCTTTACAGATAAATACTGATGTGCAAAAGAAAGCAGAAAAAAAAAAAAACATTAAAACACAGAACCAGAATACGGTGCTAGAAACAAAGCCATAAAAAGAAGAAATATTTTAAAAAGTAGAGTCTGGCTCACTGAGTCAAGACATAGCAATTGATTTATAGCACTGCTGTGCAACAAAAGGCATATTATATATATATATATATATATATATATATATATATATATATATATATATATATATATATATATATATTAGGGTGGTCCTTAATTTTCAACCTGAAAAAATTGCTTCAGCTGCTGCGAGACTTCGTTCCTGTTGATTAAAAAATGGTGAATGCAGAACTTCTGCTTATTAGATAACTTCAACTGGAGCTGCATCATGTTCAGTTATATTATAATGGCGTAATGTTATTATGCCACTGGGTTACGATGGTCCCCCTCTTTATAGAGTATTAGTCCCTCACTGGGGGCAGTATCATGGAAACCCAACTCCCACTCATTGTTGCCTAGCTAGGCTTGTATTTGCTGCCAGCTGCAGCCTTCTTCGCATCTGGATACACTTGCCTGTGTTGCTCAACGACCTGGAGAAGAAATTGTCGTTTATCTCCGTTTTTGGTCAACACTGGATTAAACTCTTGAATCAGTGCTACTTCTCTTTCAATTCTCGGCCGTGCTTTAGTGTGAGGTTTCTCTGATGATGGAAAAGATAGTCTTTGATGCTGTATATAACTTTAGCCATCCATCGGCATGGTGGCAAGCACCAGGGTGCTGAAACCGTGTTCCACGAGACGGTGCACCACCCAAGACAACAAGTTCTTGATTGTCATCTCGAGGTTGGCTTTTATGCAGCTGTTTCATACAAAATGCTTTGAGCTCATCACACTGCCCACTATCGGTCACCGATATTGGCCCATTGTCTTTCAAGGTCTGACAGGGTGTTGTGTCAATAGCATTCCATTTGGCTTTGAACTGCTTCAAGATATGAAAGTCGGGACCAGAGGACGGTCCAAGGCATATAGTGAAGACCTTTTGAACATGGATCACAAAAATGTGATGCCGGTAAGACAGGTAGAGGAGATTCTTGCGCAACTGTTGTTGAATAAGGGTGCACACCCCTGCCCACAATCCAGTATTGTTGGCAGTGGTGTCGAATGCCATTCCTACCACATGTTCAGATGTGCTGCAGTCATTCACGGTTTCAATGAAGACATTGGCCATGGCCTTTCCTGTCCCTGATTCCAAACTGGGTACATTCAAAAGCTTTGAAACATAACCTGAGACGAGAATTGGATGGCGTTCAGCTACATTTGCTCCTGTTACACCGGGAATTAGTGTTCCATCCCAGTGCACTACAAGTGGCACGGTGTGATGGAATGATTTCTTCAGCCATTATGCAGATTCCATCCGGTTCTTGATTCGATCTCGGCGGATACTTTTGCCTGTTGATAGAATACATTGTTGGATACTGTCCACAGGCAGAAATGGTCACAGAAGGCAGATGGACTGCAGTACGGTCTGGAGTCTTGATCCGATCTAAAGCAGCAGCAACTGGAGAAGTGACAACTTTTTTTCATGCTCGTTGGCGTTTCAGAGGAGGAGCTGCAGCCGAAAAGGAAGGACCTGCTATATTTATTTAATCGTCACATGTTTTGTCTTCATCACTATAGTCTCAGAGCGTGACTCTGATGTTGTTATTATCGTGCCCTGGCAACCTACCATTCAAAAGTGCATCTGATTTCGTGTATAATATGAGACACATTGATTCGTGTATATTATGTTCGTATATAATAATATTCGTGTATAATATATTCGTGCATAATAATATGATTCGTGTATAATATGATACGAAATCGGACCACTTTTCAATGGTATGTTGCCAGGGTACGATAATGATAACCTCAGAGTCGTGCGCCGCGACTATAGTTGGGCTTTCCTCCTGCTCCAGTATTTCCTCTCTTACTGCTCGATGACATTCCTCTCGCTCTCCCCTCTCCTGTTCCATCTGTTGTTTCTTTCTCTCTATCTTCGTTCTTTCCGGTGGAGTTTGACATCAGTACCCAGCACAGAGCCTAGCCTCCCTTTTTCCCTCTGAGCCACAAGAAACTCCTTTTCCTAACGATTTTTGATGAGGTCGATGGCATTCGTATGTGCAGTGTCAAAGAGATCTTTCATCTATTCTTGGAAGTTCTTTCTCTTCTTCTCCTCCGTGTCTGTATTCTGGTTCTTGCTCTTCTCCAACTTTCGTCATTCTTTATAAAGAGATTCGATTACAGGGATACGATTCCTTGGCTCAAAGGCAAGAATAAGAGCTCTCTCCCAGAATCCCCTTAATCTCTCAGACAGAACACATGCTGAATCCCTCAGTGTTCCTGTCTCTGTTCACATCAGGTAGAAAAGTTGTGCTAACACATCTCCCCAAGGAGGTAACTTACTTCCAAGAAGTCTTTCACATGGTTCGCCAACAAGCCAAATCTTGATTTTGCTTCTGCTTTTCGTCACTGCCGTTGACAATTTCATTTCAGTCATAGTAAATCAGTGCTAATAACTCAAAAGGCAAATTCACGAAAAAAAGAAAAAAAAAATGCGGGTATTACTACAATGCAGCCTCCAATGAAGTTGGCCTAAAGCAAACATTTTTTTCAAATAACAAAGAAGATTATCACAACAATACTTTTGCTTATTAGGCTCAAACTTTGAATATGGTGCTGCACCAGTAAATATCATCTAATTCGGCTAAAATTTGAATTCTCACAATATACAGCTTCCAGCAAACAAAATATTACAGAATTAGTTTTCCCCACTTAGTAATAAGGACCACCTTATATATATATATAATATATATATATATATATATATATATATATATATATATATATATATATATATATATATATATATATATTGTAGGAGGCGGCGCTCACCATCCACTCACTCGATGTAGTGCTGGTGTCGGGTGTCTGCCCTCTCCTCTCTACCATTCTTCTTTCCTTCCATCCTCTTCTGTCTTCCTTTACTTCATTCTTTATTTGTCCTTCTGCCTACGGGTAACTTTACACTCCCTCTTTCTTTCCTTCATTCTTTCCTCTTCCTTCTGCCTGTAGGTGACTCTACACTGAGTGACAAGCCAAATGGTTTCCAGTACACCAGGAAACCATTTACTACACTGGGTGGTAACCATATAACCAATTTTTGGCGCCTGGTGATTTAGTGGGTAATTATTGCGCTCCAATTGGATCGAGCCGGTGAAGGTTTATAGCCAAGGGATGGTTGGAGTTGATTGCTCATGTAATGCCACTCAGGGATGAGTGAGGCTGATCACTCTAATCATAAATGTCGGGACCAACTGCCTAGCCCAGGGTTTCTATGCTCCTCATGGGGCAATGTAGGATTGAATGATATATATATATATTGTTACGGAACAGAGAAAACTGTCCCGCAAAGTTCCAGGTTCAAAACAAAAGAGTTAGGTAAAATTACAAGTTAAAGTTTAATGCTCAAACTAACAACAAAACATTCAGGACTCATAAGGATAATGTAATGGCAAAAAACAGGTTAAATATATGGTTAACTGCAATAGCCTCTATTAACACGAAATTAGCAAGAGTAAATTTATCTAAGTCAGCCCTGATGAAATGAGAATACCAGATAATACTCAGTGAATGCAAGATATATTATTACAGATACGAAATAATATTAATAAGGGCTGACACCCAAAACACATGAATCACAAAAAAACTTACTAGGCCTAAGAATTAACACCTCACGCTACACAGTACAAGAAAAAATGTAATAACACTCATACTCAAATTACACAGCTGCTAGATGGTTGAAGACTTCCTGAGCACTCACAAATATAACAACTGTACAGGGGAGGACAGAGATGTGAACAAAATGAGGAGTAGATCTAAGTGGCCATTAATGTAGAGACTGAGCTCATTATATAGGGGCCGGCAGAGCTTGATACAACTTGCAAGAAGGACGCACAAATGAAGCCATAGGGGACAAAGAGTTGACAATCCTGCTCTGAACAACAGAAAGAACGACTTACTCTACTATAAGGGAGGACGGGGGGAGTGAGGTAGATCACACTCGTGATCAAACATGCAGCATACTGTACGTTAGAATTACACAAAGGATGATGAAATCATAGGCTATGTAACACCTCCCCACAAAGAAAAAAGAAATTTACAAAGGAAATTTCTTATTACTCTAAAACAATCTGTCTAAAGTCTAGATAAGCAATCTGCAATAACATTTTCTTTCCCCTTGACATGTTGTATGTCTAATGAATACTCCTGAAGAAGTAGACTCCATCTTGTCAATCTCTGATTTTTATCTTTAAACTTACTAAGGAATTTCAGTGGGTTATGATCGGTATAAATGACTATGGGGTCAAAACCAGAACACAAATAAAATGAAAAATGCTGTAAACCCAAAATCAAGGCCAAAAGCTCTTTCTCAATAGTTGAGTAGTTCTTTTGAGGTGGAGTGAACTTCTTACTGTAATAAGATACAGGGTGTTCAATACCCTGATCATCCTCTTGCAGCAAAACAGCCCCAGCTCCTGTATCACTTGCATCAACAGCCATCTTAAAAGGCTTAGCAAAATTTGGAGTAGCGAGCACTGGCTGACTTAATAGGATAGCTTTAAGTTTGCTGAAAGAGGATTCACAGTTATCTATCTATCTATCTATCTATTGCCAGACGCCTCAATCCCGTTTGGGGTGGCCACAAACAAATCGCCTCCAAGTCGCCCTGTCCCCCGCCATTTCACTGCCTTGCTCCCAACTCACACCCCCCTCTCTCATATACCTCTCCACCCCATCCCTCCATCTCATCCTCGGCCTCCCCCTCCCTCTTCCCCCTCCACCTCACTCACATACACTCTCTTCGTCAGTCTTTCACCCTCCATCCTCTCCACATGGCCAAACCACCTCAGTGTGTTCCTCATAACGCTTCCTATCACATCCACATCCACACCACAATGCTCCTTTATATCCTCATTCGTCAGCCTGTCTCTCCATGTGACTCCACAGGCTCCTCTTAAATAACTCATTTCCACTGCTCTCACTCTTGACTTGTGTCCTTCCAACAATGTCCAAGCTTCGCTTCCGTACGTTAGAGTTGGTATCACAATACTGTCATGTAGTAACTTTTTCACTTCCATACTCACTTCCCTGTTTCTTATCACTGCTTTCAAGGAACCAGCAACCTTTCTTCCCTGCTGTACCCTTTCAAGCACTTCACCCTCCAAACCTCCATCCTTACTCATCACACTACCCAAATACTTAAACGTACTCACATTTTCCAATTCCTCACCATCCAACCTCACTGTACATTCACTAACTTCACCTCTTTCAAAGACCATTACTTTACTCTTCCCTACATTCACCTTTAGGTTCCGTTTCTTACACACTCTCTCAAACTCATTCACCAAACCTTGCAGCTCCCCTTCGTCTTCACTCAACAACACAGTATCATCTGCAAACAACAGTACAGGGAGTTTCCAAACACTATCCTCTCTCACCAGGTCCACTCCAACATCCACTACCCTACCTTGTACCTCTTTTATTACCCCATCCATGTACAGATTGAACAACCATGGAGACATGACACATCCCTGTTTCAAACCAACTCTCAAAGAGAAAAATTCACTTAGTTCACCATCCACACGCACTGCAGCCTTCGCACCATCGTACATACTCTTCACAGCATTCAACAACTTCCCATCTACTCCATATATTCTTAACACTTTCCACAATCCTTGTCTATCCACCCTGTCATATGCTTTCTCCAAATCCATGAAAGCCGCATACAACTTCTTTCCTTCTCTAGAAACTTTTCCACTAAAGATCTAAGAATGAATATCTGATCTACACAACCTCTTCCCTTCCTAAAGCCTCCCTGTTCTTCTCCAACTAATTTCTCTGTTCTTTCTCTAACTCTGTCTATAAGTATCCTACCATACACTTTTCCTATTATACTAAGAAGACAAATGCCCCTATGATTACCACACACTTCTTTTTCCCCCTTTCCTTTGTACAAGGGAATAATTATACCTGACTTCCAATCCTCCGGGACTCTACCTTCCTCCCAGGCCAATCTGCACATCTTCCATATCCATTCTACTACTATCTCTCCCCCATGCTTCAGCATTTCGCCACACACTCCATCAATTCCTGGGGCTTTCCCCGATTTAACATTCTTCATTGCTTCCACAACTTCTATCCTACTGATTTCTTCCTGTCTTCTCACCTCCCTCCTTCTCCCAGCCATTCCCCAGCCACTTATACTCGCATTACTTCCATCCTCTACGTTCAACAATTCCTTAAAGTGTTCTCTCCATCTGCTCACTTTTTCTCCCTTCTCCACTAGTAATCTACCATTTTTATCTTTCACTCCCCTGCTAACTTCACTTCCACCCTGTCTTACTCTTTTCACTTCTCTCCAGAACATTTTCTTAGTCCCTCAACTTTACACTCACATTCCTTCCAAATTCCTCATCCACTCTCTTCTTACTCTCTCTTACTAATCTTTTCACCTCTCTCTTCCTTTCCACATATAATTCTCTCTTCCGCCTCTCAACTTCTTCCACGCCCCTATTTCTCATCCATTCATTGTATGCTTTCTTCTTTTGTGCCACAGCCTGTTTCACCTCTTCAGTCCACCACGCTGTTCCTTGCACCCCCCTCCGTCTTCTCTTCCTTCCACACACCACATCACATGCTGCACATACTTCTTCTGTAAATATCTTACACACACCTTCCACGTCTCCCATCTGCTCCAATTCATATTTGCCCAATCGTTCCTCCACTTCTCTCTTATACTCTGCCTTTTTCTCATCCTCTTGTAACCTTTCCACTGTCCTTGCAACTACTCCTTCCTCTCGTCTTTCCCTTCTTCTATTCTTCCATCTTACTTGGATCCTAATTCTGGCCACCACCAAGTAGTGGTCAGAAAGTCCACTCCCCCAACCTCTATACACTCTTGCATCCTTTACACATCTTCGCATCCTTTCATCCACACACACATAATCAATCATTGCCTTCCTTTCATTCAGTTCACCACCCACCCTTCTCATCACAGTTATCGGTCCAGACAAATTTAACTCCCTTTTTCAGTAGGTCTGTAAGTGGTGATAGAAGAATTGAAAAGTTAAGCACAAACCTCCTGTAATAACCTACCATTCCCAAAAATCTTTGTAGCTCTTTCCTACTTTTAGGTCTGGGAAGATCACTTATAACCTGAACCTTAGCTTCTGGTGAGGCAACATGTCCATCACGAATTACGTACCCAAGGTACTGAACTTTAGCTTGACCAAACTCACACTTTGATAAATTAGCTACAAGATTAGGCTGAATCAAATGATCAAGTAATTTACTGACATGGCATAGGTGATCTTTCCAGTTCTCACTGAAGATTAATACATCATCAGTATAAACAACACACCCTGCCAAACCCTCTGTTACAACATTCATGAGCTTCTGAAATGTGGCTGGTGCATTCTTCATACCATATGGCATTACAGAACATGCAAAAGTCTTTCCTAGTGTTACAAAACATGAGATCTCCCTAGCACGTTCAGTCATAGGTACTTGCCAGTATCCCTTTAACAATCAAACTTACTTATGTACCTAGCCTTTCCGATCTTGTCTATGCAATCTTCCACACGAGGGAGAGGGTGTCTGTTTTGGTTGTCTGATTAACACGTCTGTAGTCAATGCAAAGCCGCTGTGATCCCCCTGGCTTAGGGACCAGAGTGACAGGAGAACTCCACTCGCTCTGACAGGGCTCAATCATCTTGTGGTCCAGCAGGTAGCCAAGCTCCTTCTGGATGAGAGGAACTTTCACTGGGTTCACACGGTAAGGAGGCAGTTTAATTGGCTTTGCGTCTCCAACATCGACATCATGCATCAACACAGTGGTTCTTCCTGGAGTGGCACGGAACACTTGCGGGTACTCCTGCAGTAATGCCAAAAACTCCTGCCTTTCCTTGGGAGGTACATGAGAAAGCTTAGTCTGCAGATCATTCATGATATCAGGATTCTTCCCCAAACTATCACTCAGGCTCATACTGCATGGGAGAGCTTCACTTGCAGACTCGGGTGGAACAGTTACAGTGCAGACTGGATTATTTTCGTCCCGCCTGTGATATAACTTTAGCATGTTGATGTGACAAAGTTGCTTGTTCTTTCTACTATCTGGTGTGGCGATGACATAGTTGACATCACTGAGTTTCTTCTCCATGAAATAAGGACCACTAAACTTGGCTTGAAGAGGTTGCCCATGCACTGGCAGCAGAATCAAAACCTGATCTCCTGGCTGAAAGTGGCGTAACCTGGACTTCTCATCATACCAAGTCTTCATCTTCTCCTGAGTAGCTCCTAAATTCTCTCTCGCCAGCTGTAAAGCAGTGGACAGCCGTTCTTTTACTTCATCACATACTCCAGCAGGTTGACGTCATCTTCCTCCGACAGCCAACATTCCTTGAGTAGCTTAAGGGGTCCTCTTACTTCATGGCCAAACAGTAGTTCAAAAGGTGAGAAACCCAGTGATTCATTTGGAGATTCTCTTGCGGCAAACACAACGAATGGAAGACCTTTATCCCAGTCTTTCTGATATTCCAAACAGTATTTCTTGAGCATCGATTTGAGTGTTTGATGATATCTCTCCAACGCTCCTTGAGTCTGGGGATGGTAAGCTGAAAACGTGATCTGGGTGATGCCCAACTCTTTCAGAGACTGCTTGAAAACATTTGACATGAAATTACTTCCCCGGTCTGACTGTACCTCCTTGGGCAGACCAAACTTTGTGAAGAACCCTAGCATTTCCTTAACCACGTTCTTTGCTGAGATATTTCTAATTGGAATGGCTTTAGGATAACGAGCAGCCATATTAATCAGGGTCAACACATAAGAAAATCCTGAAGAAGTCTTAGGAAGAGGGCCCACAATATCCACCAACACACTGGTGAATGGCGCCTAAAAAGGAGGAATGGGAACTAGAGGTGCAACCTCTTCGGTCTGATTACACTTCCCCACAACTTGACAGGTGTGACAAGACTTACAATACCAGGAAATATCCCTGAAGATACCTGGCCAATAGATGTGTTTCAAAATGCGTGCCACAGTCTTCCTCACTCCAAGGTGTCCTGCCAAACTGGAATCATGAGCCACTCTAATGATATCCTGCCTACAAACACGAGGGATGACAACTTGATGTACAACCTCCCATTCACAGTCGGCTGATGCTGTTGGGGGTCTCCACTTCCTCATAAGTACTCCTGACTTTATATAATAACAAGTAGAAGCACCAGCTGACTCTTCCTCACTGCAAGCAGAGTTAGCTAGACCTTTCAACTCATGGTCAGCAACCTGCAACTCAACCAACTCTTGACGAGACATATCAACACTACGGGGTACTGCCTCATCTGGTGAGTGGTCCAAATTAGCAAGAAAAGTGTCAGCTAGGATAACATCATCATCATCATTATCCTCTAAGTCACCAGTAACTTTAGACTTAGCCCTAGTGACAGCACATGCAGGGAACACATCAGGGACATCACAATCCTGGGCCGCAGCCACTGGCTCACTAGACAACTGAGGAGCTGGACACACTTGACTTCCACCAATATCATTTCCAAGTAAGAAAGTTACACCTGACATTGGGAGTGTCTCAACCAGCCCAACCATAACGGAACCATTAACAAAACCAGACTCTAAATTCACTCTGCACAGAGGGACAGAGAAGTAATTATTCCCTACACCTTGTAAGATTACAGTTTCATCAGAGGAATTAACATTAGAGCCTAGAACACTGGTCAGCATAAGGGATTGGCAAGCACCTGTATCACGATATATTTTAACTGATTTCCTGTCATTACTGTCCAGAGGACTGACAAAACCATCAGACAGGAAATTAGCACATGAACTCTTGAGAGTGTCACCCACGTTACTGCTCAAAAGAGGAGCTCCATCATGAGAATTTAATTTACCCCTCAAAGCAGGTTCAGTTAACTCAGTTAAAGAATTCTGGGAACTCTCAAGGGTGGACACTAGACCAATTGACTGAATATTTAAAGACTCCTTTTTGTTCACATCACGCTGTCTCCTGAAACATTTCTCCGTAGTATGACCAAGCTTACTATAATAAGTACATTTACGTTTCTGAAATGTAGAGGTTGAGCTGGTATTTATTTCCTGAGAAACATCATCTTTATTCTCTTTCCTGTTACCTGTACTCTGAGTAGAGGCAACGTACTTACTCTCAGCTTTCCATTTTTCTTTAGAATATCTCTTGTGAGTGAGAACATATTCATCAGCTAAAACTGCAGCATCAGACAAATTATCTACTCTTTTCTCATCAAGATATAGGCTTACATCTTTATTAATACACCTTTTGAAGTACTCCAGCAAAATCATCTGCTTAAATTTGTCAAAATCAGAATCCACATTCTTAGAAATTAACCACTGCTCTAACAGATCTTTGATTTTTGCATACTCAACATGGGATTGCTTATCTTGCTTATAAGTTGTCCTAAATTTTACTTTATAGGCTTCAGGAACAAGCTCATAGGCCTTAAGAATCAAGCTCTTAACTACATCATAATTATCAGATTGATCCTGAGGCAAAGATGCATAAGTTACTTGAGCTTTACCGGTGAGAACAGTTTGAAGGAGTACTGGCCAATACTCTTTGGGCCAATTAAAACCTGTAGCTACCCTCTCAAACAACTGAAAATACTTTGTTAAATCAGATTCATTAAAAGGAGGGACAAGTTTAACATTTTTAGCCACATCAAAATCATCAGAGCTAGATGATCCAGTTTCACCTTGTTTCATGCGATACTCATGGTCTGCCTGAATCCTAGCAAGTTCAACTTGTGCCTGAAACTCAGCCTCCTTAGCATTTGCCTGAAACTTAGCCTCCTGAATACGAGCTTTTGCCTGAAATTCAGCCTCCTTAGCACGAGCCTCCTGCAGGGCTAGCTGTAACTTAGCTAATTCAATCTGCGTTTGCTCATTTCGAGGAGTTACATTAAACAAGCTTTCATTAATCATGTCAACAATTTGATCTTTAGAATGATGAGAGCGAACAGCAATTCCCAATTGTTGAACAACAAGCTTAAGTTCATTCTTTGTTCTGTTTTCTACATCACACACTGTTTGCACATTTGACAAAAAATCTTTGGCTTCATCAAGCGTAGTAATAGTAGACATCATGAATAAATCACAGTCACAAAATATCAAGCAATATCCTTATGATAATGTCCTGAATATCCTGATAAGAGGTCGCCAAATTTATGTTACGGAACAGAGAAAACTGTCCCGCAAAGTTCCAGGTTCAAAACAAAAGAGTTAGGTAAAATTACAAATTAAAGTTTAATGCTCAAACTAACAACAAAACATTCAGGACTCATAAGGATAATGTAATGGCAAAAAACAGGTTAAATATATGGTTAACTGCAATCGCCTCTATTAACACGAAATTAGCAAGAGTAAATTTATCTAAGTCAGCCCTGATAAAATGAGAATACCAGATAATACTCAGTGAATGCAAGATATATTATTACAGATACGAAATAATATTAATAAGGGCTGACACCCAAAACACATGAATCACAAAAAACCTTACTAGGCCTAAGAATTAACACCTCACGCTACACAGTACAAGAAAAAATGTAATAACACTCATACCCAAATTACACAGCTGCTAGATGGTTGGAGACTTCCTGAGCACTCACAATTATAACAATTGTACAGGGGAGGACAGAGATGTGAACAAATGAGGAGTAGATCTAAGTGGCCATTAATGTAGAGACTGAGCTCATTATATAGGGGCCGGCAGAGCTTGATACAACTTGCAAGAAGGATGCGCAAATGAAGCCATAGGGGACAAAGACTTGACAATCCTGCTCTGAACAACAGAAAGAACGACTTACTCTACTATAAGGGAGGACGGGGGGAGTGAGGTAGAACACGCTCGTGATCAAACATGCAGCATACTGTACGTTAGAATTACACAAAGGATGATGAAATCATGGGCTATGTAACAATATATATATATATATATATATATATATCATCTCATCTCATCAGCCGTTTCAGTGTCCAATGCGGGATCGGCCTATCCCGACCGAAGTGGGGACGATACTGCCAATGTATCTCTACCAAGTGGCTTAGGCTGTCTAGTAGAGATTGTATGTAGGATGAGAAGTGCTTGTAAGTGTAATTGTAGTGCTGTAGTGGCTTTGGATGTGTGTGTAGTCTGTGAACCAAGTGTAACCGGCCCGCGCAAGCCGACTGGGTGGAAGCTTACTTTATAGTATGCGACACTGGTTCAGCCACAGCACCCCAGATGTCAGCCAATGCAGTTCTTGGCCAGAAGAACGCTCCCAAAGTTTATTACCCTGGCGGGGCGCGAACTCTCGTTCTTCAGTGTACGAAAACGCACACATTACCACTATACCACAGAGGCACCATATATATATATATATATATATATATATATATATATATATATATATATATATATCATCAACCATTGTCCACTGTTGAATATTGGCCTCTCCAACCTTTTCCACAACTTCACTGACTGAATCAAATCAGCCTTGTTTTGTCTGCAAATTTCTCTATCTCAGCTCTCCACCACCTGCCTGGCGTTTTTCTGCTATGCTTACAATCTCTTAGAGTCGCTTAGTGAGCCACCTGCTCCATAGGTTATCCCTCATTCATGCTACATGACCTGACCACCTCCATTTCTGTTCTGTTATGTCTTCTATAATACCTTTGTCGTTAGTCTGTTCTATCACTCAGTTTGATCTTTTCATGTCTCTTAAAGATATTCCCAAAACTGATCTTTCCATTGCTCCTTGAAAACATATTAGTTGATTATCCATCGATTTTGTCAGTTTCTAGGTCACACAATAATACGTCACAGCTGGGATTATACATTTGCTATATACTTTTCGTTTCATACATACTGTCAAAATACTTTTCTTGATTTCTCTTGGTTTACCAATAAATTAGTTTACCAATGAAAATCACTCAATCACTCCTGTAACGTGAGGCGTCTGTCAACGTGTATACACATTGCAATGTTTTGTTGCGTGACTCCCAACGACTTGTTTAAACATTTTGCAATTGTTAGGTCCATCATTTGCACATTTTTCAAGATTCGCAAGTGATTTTTGGTAGGTTTATGTGGGAGACCTTCCTCTACCCAATGCCAGGCGGTGACACTGCCTGGACCCGCATGACTACCCCCCCCACGCCATTTCTCGGCAACTCACCTGTTAGCAGTGGCCTGGCCAGTTAAGACATGCCACACCACGGTCTCTCCTCCTCCAACGAAATTTAAGGCGAAAGTGATTCCCGATGTGGAGGACAAATATTACGTAGCGTTAGAGGAAGAAACGAGCTGAAGTGATGAGGAGGTAATGTCGCCAAGGAAGGTGCAGTATGTTGATGTGTTTGGTGAGTGAAACAAAGCTTATATCGCCGATATTATTGTGTGAAAACTAATATACATTACATGCTCAATTTAACGGACTAATTCAGCCAAGCATAGTTCCGTTATATCAGTTTTTCCGCAAAATACAGAGAATAATATAAAAATAGCCTATAAGTACACCCCTGTACATTGATTTCAAATTACTGTTAATTAACACATGAAATACTGTAAGGACTTTGGCCTACCACCACAAATAGGGGTTCTGCAGTTAGTGCAGAAATATGCCTGACACAGGTAGCCATACTTGATGATCTATATGGCCCCCCAAACCTGTGTCAGGCCTCAGGGGGTTAATTCACTGTCTGAGTCACCCTCCAGCAGCATTAGAGGTGGCTGTCGGGTGACATCAGAAAAGGAGGCTGTAGAGGGCATAGATGTCAGAGGTGGCACTGTCTTGCCTTTCCATGCTTGCTACATTTAGCAGAATATTGCCACATATAGCAGAATTGTTTCCACTATACAAAGCATAGGAAAAAGGATTTTTTTCCTCTACATCGAGCATTCCGTTAAATAGCTCTCTGTTAAATCGGGCTTGTACTGTACTCTTGTACTACATATGCCAAGTATGTAAATATCTACCTATTTAGAGAAGTTTGGAAAAGTTACCCCTCCCATAGAAAACATCTTCTCTGGAGCTGGGCTCCTACAAGACAGTACCAGGTGAGGGGAGGGTCATCTGTACAGGGCACTTCTAAGCTCAGGTGAGCACTTTCTGAATTTTCGAAATGTCTCATATAATTATAGCAGAGGTTTTAGCCAAAACACACACACACACACACACACACACACACACTGCCGGGAATCGGGGGGGGGGGGTCACTGGTGAAAAATCTGCCGGGAGGCAGTAGGTTAAAACTTTTTCGTGCATGCTTCCCCTTTTGCCCAGAACTCTTCTTTCACTCTGCCTGCACAATCTTCAGTTGGCACATATACATACACAGCTGCCAGTGATTGTAATACTACTTACGATCATACCCACTAACTGATCCATACTCTCTTAGATACTCCTTCCATCTCTTACACACAACAGTACATTCTTACTTTTTTGCTTTCTCATTCTCACCTCCTCTCGCGCATATACCTCATCTATACTCCCACACTCACACTTTCACCTCTCCATTTACTCTCATTTAATCCACATATGTCCACTTTTGCACCCTTAAGCACCGGGATAATCTCTCTCTCTCTTTCACCTCATCATTAGCAATGCTTATATTCGATGCTGCAATCTGTACTATATATATATATATATATATTGTTACGCTGTCCGCCTTTCCGTTCCCACGGGTGCAGCCGTTACAGCTGGGCTAGGGGATTATGCAGTATGTATCCGTGTCATTTGCCGAGTTTACATTAGCGAGTGTTACAAGTTCTTTTGTTTCGTTCCTGCCACTGAGGGCAATTTTATTTCATGCCATGCTGAGTATGCATTTGATTATTTTGATTGTCTTATGTGAGCTACCAGTATATTTAATGATGTTTTGCTTGCATTAGAAGTACCAATTTATTGTAGAGAGAGAGGGGCACGAATTTAAGTTCTTATTAATTAATTTGATTCATGCGTTCGCGCTTGGCCGCACAGGAGCCAGCCTTTGGCAGTCTCTTCCCAGCCAGCTTTAGTATCGGGTGCTTGTACACTCTCTCTCCCCAGTCATTTTTCTGCCGAGCTGGCGTTTTCATTTAAGTTTATTTTTATTCTTTTGTTGCTGACTGAGGGAAGTAGTTATTTTATTTTGTTTTTGTAACCGTGTTGTCTTTGGAGGGCCAGTTTGGCTCACCGTGGTCCTCTCGCTGCCTTTGTTAACGTTCCCCAACACACGTACATACACACACACACCCCTAACCCCTACACAGTTAATCCCATCTCTTTGCTCAAGGCTAGTGAGAACCATCGTGAGCTATTAACTGCGTTCCCCTTGGACACGGGTTAAGTAGAAAGTCGTCACCACCGGAAGTAAGTGGGAGGTGTTCCTGTATACTGTCTCGGGCGGTATTACTTCCGGTAGTGACGATAGTAGGCTAGATCTATAGGTAGGCTGTTCCGTTTTATTATCAAAGTACAGAGTGTTGCGTTCTTAAGTAAGTATTCTTCCGTTGCGCAGTTTTTCTCTAGTTTGCGGAGTGTCAGTGCCGGGGTCTGCGTTATTTTCGCAACGCAGTGGAGGCCGATCATCTAAGGCTGACTTGTTGTCTTTTTGTAATAGCCCCGGGCTGGCGCAAACTGTAACAGTGGCGACCTCGCATCAGGATATCCTAACAGTGCCTTCTTCTTGCTAGGATATCGTTACCTTGGCGTTCTCTGTGCTTTGAGGTGAAGTTGAAGTGTGTGTAGTTTCTCAGTCAGCATTAGTATTTCATTATTTAGTACTGCCATTGATTTGTCGCCATGGAGTCACGCGTGTCTACACCAGATCGCGTACGTGCTGAGTCACCTGTGGATATGGAACAACGAGAGGCACATAGCAAAGGTACTCCCCGTGTGAGCCCTGAGTTTGACTATGGTGCTGAGTTGCCTCGTTTCGCTACCCCACTATTACCATCTATGATGCCGCCGAGCCAGTTTAGAGCAGTTCCCCCAAGTATGTCTAGTGCTTTCCCTGGAGTTGTTCATTCCACTCCCATATACCCTGGAGCCTTGTCACCGGAGGCTCAGTTGCAGTTGGAGTTGAAAAAGTTGGAGATGGAAATGCAGCGTGCAAAAGAAGAGAGGGAGATGCAGCGTGAAAAAGAAGAGAGGGAAATGCAGCGTGCAAAAGAAGAGAGGGAGATGGAGTTGCAGCGTGAAAAAATGCGATTTGAGCTGGAGAAGACTCGCTTGGAGCTGACTGCTAATAGACCAACTTCAGATACCCAAACCTCAGGCCGTGCAGAGGATAGGGAGAGTTGGTTCTCAAGGAGTCTAAAATTAGTGCCAGCATTTGATGAGTTGAAGTTGACAGAATGGTTTGTTAGATTTGAGAAGAAGGCTAGGGAGTTTGAGTGGCCAAGGCAGCGCTGGGTGGGGTTGGTATCTAATGTGCTGAAGGGAAAAGCCTTGGAAGTGTATAATAGGTTGAGCCCTGAGGATGTAGATGATTATGAGGAATTTAAAACAGCCATCCTGAAGGCATATGAACTTAGACCAGAGGCTTATCGGTTGTTGTTCCGTGGTGCTCGGAAAAGGCCTGCTGACACCTATATGGCCTACGCCAGGTATCTGGAGGAGAGGTTAGACGAGTGGTTGCTAAGTGAGAGCGCCACTTCGTATAACGAGGTGCGTGAACTGTTTTTGATGGAACATTTTACCAACATGGCTGACAAAGAAATTGGTGTTAAAATTAGGGAGAAGAGATTTAAGACCTTGAAGGAAGCAGCGACGTGGGCTGATGACCGGGTGTTTGCCTTGCGGAGTATGGGGGTCAAGTATGCTAATTTTCAGTATTCCAGGGAGAGGACTGTGAGTGGCCCTGCCTGGGACAAATCTCCCGTGAATCAGTCCCATGGAAGTTCAGAGGAGAAAAAGAATTCAGGGAGAAAGAGCCCTGTATCCAGTTCGAAGCTAGTTTGTTACTTTTGCAAACAGAGTGGGCACATCAAGCCTAACTGCCCTAAGTGGAAGGCCTCCCAAAATGCCAAACCAGTGGCACTAGTTATAGGTTCGAGTCAGGTGAACGAGAGGAGTTGGGAGAGTGGTAACGGTGAGGGAGAAGTCTGTGGAAAGCTGGAGTGCAGCCGGCTGTGCTCGCTGCCAGCTCAGGCTGGAAAAGTTACCCAACATGCTACGCCACCTCCGGATGAACTGCCTCAGAAATCGTCCCTAGACTGGTGTAAACCTTTTATATGTCACGGCACAGTGGAAATTCATGGGATCAGTTATCCAGTTACTGTGGCTCGTGATATCTGTGCACAACAGTCTGTGTGCAGAAACGTGACTGGAGGGCCTGTGAACTCAGGGAAGTATGTGCTGTGTAGAGGCATGAACTCAGATGAATACTATGATTATGTTCATGTGGAACTCGATTGCCCCATTGTTCAGGCTGCAGCTCAAGTAGCTGTTGCTGATGTAATGCCAGTAGAGGGGATTGATTTTCTGCTGGGAAACGACCTGGCTGGGGAGAAAGTATTTCCATCTCTTCCCCCACCAGTTGTTGTGGCAGAGAAGTGTTTTGACGCCCCAGAAATTGGTATTGAAGTTCATGCAGAAGTGGAAGCCATGTTCCCGGTCTGTGCAATTACAAGATCTATGGCACAGGTTGCAGCCCGGGAGGAAGAACTGGTGAAGCCACAGGTTCTTGGGGTCGACTGTGATGAGGCAGGGCCACCAATGGAGGAACCTAGTGAGCAGAGTGTTGCTGTAGTGGGTGAGGAGAGTGGGAATGCGTGCATGGGCGCCGCCCCACTTCCCACTCAGGACACTAGAGGTGGTGCTGAGTGTGTCTGTGTGGAGACTGAACCCAGCCCACCGACTGAATTAGAAGAATTTCAGGACGCTGGGGTCGACTGCGGGGATGCAGGACCACCGTCAAACGCGCCTGAGGAACAGAGTGCCTCTGTTGAGGGTAGAGGTGATGATGTCAGTGTGGAGTCTGACATTCCTCCCCCTGTCGAGTGTATTAGAGGTGACGCTGAGATTGATCGCCCTTCGCAATCCAGTGTCCCGACCAGTCCCTTATCTCAGTCCTCAGTAGAGCTGGCGGGTGTTGGGCCAGCAGAATTGAGGGTGAAGCAACAGGAGGATGTAACATTAAAGCCCTTGTTTGCTCGAGTAGGGGAAGAAAGAAGTATGGAGTGTGGTAAGGAGGAGTTCCTGATTAAAGACAATGTTTTACATCGCCGATGGACGCCCATTGGCGCCACGATGGATGGAGGAGTGGGTGAGTTAGTGCAGGTGGTGGTGCCTGTGCAGTATAGGGTGCCGTTAATACAGTTAGCACATGAGGGACCTTTAGCAGGTCACTTGGGAAACAGAAAAACAGTGCAGCGCTTAAGATATAATTTTTGGTGGCCAAGTATGCCGGGACAAGTTGCTGCGTACATCAAGAGCTGTCACACGTGTCAGATAGTGGGCAAGCCAAATCAAGTTCTTCCTGTGGCCCCTTTGACTCCCATTCCTGCAGTTGAACCTCCGTTTACCCGGGTAATCATTGATATCGTGGGCCCTTTACCTCCTACTTCTGCTGGAAACAAGTATTTGTTAACCATAATGGATGTTACAATGCGATACCCAGAGGCTATACCAATCAGAAGCATGCAGGCGAAGTCAGTAGTCAAGCAACTTATCCTGTTCTTTACTCATTTTGGCCTGCCCAAGGAGTTGCAGTCAGACCATGGAGTAAATTTTACATCTAATTTATTTTAAGCAGACAATGACAGAGTTGGGCATCAAACACATTTTGTCCAGTGCCTACCATCCGCAGTCACAAGGTGCCCTGGAGAGGCATCATCAGACCTTAAAGACTATGCTGCGCACCTTCTGCTATGATAGTGGAAAGGATTGGGACCTAGCGGTACCCTTTGTTATGTTTGCAGTGAGAGAGGTACCAACTGAGTCGTTAGGGTTTTCACCCAATGAGTTAGTGTTTGGGCACAGAGTTCGTGGTCCCTTGGATGTGGTGCGAGAGGCCTGGAGTAACAACAAATCTGGCAACCAGGAATCCATGCTTGACTATGTCTGCCGCACTCGGGAGAGACTGCATTGCGCTTTAGAGCTTGCCCGTGACCATCTAATCGGGGCTGAAGTGAAAATGAAGGCTCATTACGATAAGAAGGTCAGAAGTCGTGAGTTTAAGCAAGGAGATGAAGTTTTGGCACTGCTGCCCATGCAAGGAAAACCTCTGGCGGCTAGATTCAGTGGTCCTTATATTGTGAAGAAGAGAGTTGGGGAACTTGACTATCTAATTGTTACCCCAGATAGGCGGAAGAGTACTCAGTTGTGCCACATTAATATGTTGAAGCCATACTACCGCCCAGTTGATTCTCATTGTGGGATGACTGCTGATGTCTCTCACCTGGGATGTGAAGGACGGGGAAAGGAGGACGTGGCATCAAAGGAACGTGCTGTGGAGGGAGCTGTTGGTGCCGGTGATGTGAGTGGTGGACCAGGGTTACAGCCACAGTTCCTGGAAGGTGACTTTGGAGTGGACGTTGAGGGAACCAGGGATAAGAGCGCTCCTGTAGTTTTGGTGGTTGGTAGTGAGTTGGAGGAGCAGGAGGAAGTGTTTAGTCGTGGTGAGATGTTACCAGCTGACCTATGGGAGGGCAATGGTTATGCAGCTCTGGTGGAGAAATTGCGACACCTTGATCCAGTAAAGCGAGAAGAGCTGTGCAACAGATTATGGAAACATCCGAAAGTTTTTGGAGATTCACCGGGATTGACAACTTGGGCTACTCATGACATCGACGTTGGGGATAGTAAGCCTGTAAAATTAGCTCCCTACCGCATCAACCCTATCAGACAGAAAGCTCTCGATAATGAGATCAAGTATATGTTGGACCATGGATTGATCAAGAGGAGTTTCAGTGAGTGGAGTTCACCAGTTACCTTACAGCCGAAGCCAGATGGGAAGGTTAGGTTGTGTGTGGACTTCCGGAAAGTTAACTCACTAAGACCGATGCTTATCCCTTACCTCGGGTCGATGACTCCGTGGACAAGGTGGGAAATGCCACTTATATCACCAAACTTGACTTAGTAAAAGGATACTGGCAGGTCCCGCTGACGGAACGGGCTAAACAAGTGGCTAGCTTCGTTGTCAGTGGTGCAGTATATCAGTGCCAGGTGATGCCTTATGGATTGAAGAATGCTCCAGCCACTTTCCAGAGGCTTATGGATAAAGTGGTGGATGGCATACCTAATTGTGTCGTTTACATCGATGATGTCATTGTGTATGACACCAAGTGGGAGGAGCACCTTGATCATGTGGAAATGCTCATTAAGCGGTTGGAGGAAGCTGGCTTAGTAGACAACTTGGACAAGTGCGAGTTCGTACGTGCTAAGGTCCAGTACCTTGGATTTGTTGTAGGACATGGGCAAGTGGCTCCACCTCGGGCTAAGGTGGAAGCCATTTCCAACTTTGCAGCACCCCAGTGTCGCCGTGCCCTCCAGCGATTTTTGGGCATGATCGGCTATTACAGAAGATTTATTGGGAATTACTCCACAGTGCTTGCCCCTCTTACTGACTTATTGCGCAAGGATAAGAAGTGGCAGTGGACAGCCGAGTGTGAGCAAGCTTTTACTACTGTTAAGTCTCTGCTGTGCCACCACCCTATATTGCGTGCACCAGATTTTGACAGATCTTTTGTGCTGGCAGTTGATGCTAGCCGAGTAGGGGTAGGAGCAGTGTTGATGCAGCCGGATGAGGGCCAGGTTGAACATCCCATATCATACTTCTCAAAGAAGTTTAATAGAGCCCAGAAGAACTACTCTGTCATAGAGCAGGAGTTATTAGCGATTATCCTGGCCCTGCAACACTTTGCTGTCTACCTGCCCCCTTTTGGCCCTGTGATCAAGATTTATTCAGACCATCATCCCCTGCAGTTTTTGAACAAGTTTAAATTCAAGAACCAGCGTTTGACCCGCTGGAGTTTGCTTTTGCAGGAGTACAATTTAGAAGTTAGGCATATTAAGGGGATTGATAACGTAATTGCTGATTGTTTATCCAGGGAGGGGTCAGGGTCTTGATTCGAAAATTTTGATCCAGGGCTCAAAATTTTCCCTTGGGGAAGGGCGTGTTACGCTGTCCGCCTTTCCGTTCCCACGGGTGCAGCCGTTACAGCTGGGCTAGGGGATTATGCAGTATGTATCCGTGTCATTTGCCGAGTTTACATTAGCGAGTGTTACAAGTTCTTTTGTTTCGTTCCTGCCACTGAGGGCAATTTTATTTCATGCCATGCTGAGTATGCATTTGATTATTTTGATTGTCTTATGTGAGCTACCAGTATATTTAATGATGTTTTGCTTGCATTAGAAGTACCAATTTATTGTAGAGAGAGAGGGGCACGAATTTAAGTTCTTATTAATTAATTTGATTCATGCGTTCGCGCTTGGCCGCACAGGAGCCAGCCTTTGGCAGTCTCTTCCCAGCCAGCTTTAGTATCGGGTGCTTGTACACTCTCTCTCTCTCCCCAGTCATTTTTCTGCCGAGCTGGCGTTTTCATTTAAGTTTATTTTTATTCTTTTGTTGCTGACTGAGGGAAGTAGTTATTTTATTTTGTTTTTGTAACCGTGTTGTCTTTGGAGGGCCAGTTTGGCTCACCGTGGTCCTCTCGCTGCCTTTGTTAACGTTCCCCAACACACGTACATACACACACACACCCCTAACCCCTACACAGTTAATCCCATCTCTTTGCTCAAGGCTAGTGAGAACCATCGTGAGCTATTAACTGCGTTCCCCCTTGGACACGGGTTAAGTAGAAAGTCGTCACCACCGGAAGTAAGTGGGAGGTGTTCCTGTATACTGTCTCGGGCGGTATTACTTCCGGTAGTGACGATAGTAGGCTAGATCTATAGGTAGGCTGTTCCGTTTTATTATCAAAGTACAGAGTGTTGCGTTCTTAAGTAAGTATTCTTCCGTTGCGCAGTTTTTCTCTAGTTTGCGGAGTGTCAGTGCCGGGGTCTGCGTTATTTTCGCAACGCAGTGGAGGCCGATCATCTAAGGCTGACTTGTTGTCTTTTTGTAATAGCCCCGGGCTGGCGCAAACCGTAACAATATATATATATATATATATATATATATATATATATATATATATATAATACAGTTTTTTATGCATGGTAGAAGGAACCGAAGGCCAGAATCCCGTAACACTGTTCTTTGCAAGCAAAAGACAAAAACAAGATAACAGAGAGCCAAATTCAAGATCTGTTCATTTAGAGATGCCTGGACACACTGCGTTTGAAAGACTGGAGGTCAGAGACGGTAGGAAATACAGATAGAGGAAGACAGTTCCAGAGTTGACTTTTTGCATACGTGAAGGACTAGGAGTAACAGTTAACTTCTGCATTAGAGTGTCGGACAGAAACGGGATGAGTTTGTTGTTAGACGGGTGCCATGCGTCTAGCATTGAGATGAAGGGATAGAAGGAGACAGTTCAACGAAGCAGTGACCATTGGAGCAGCAATACACAATAGATAAAGATGCAACAGTGCGACAAAGAGACAGAGGTTGAAAGGAGCCAGTAAATGGAGGGGAGTCAGTGAGAGGAAAAGCCTTTGACTTCACCTTGTTGAGAAGAGTTGCATGTGGGGAGCGTCCCCACACAGTAGAGCTGTACTCTACACATGGACGAATAAAACTCGAGTATAAAGTCAACAACTGTGCAGGGGTAACGAAGGCTTAAAGTTGGCTTATCACACCTAATCTCTTGGAAACAGATTTTACGAGTAAGGTAAGAGATAAATACCGAGAGAATGAAACACCAAGTGAATATAAGCATGACATGGGATTGAGCTAGATATTGTCAGAAATTAGAGGATACCTTTGCGGCAGATTTTTACGAATTGAAAACAGTAAGAAATGAGTTTTGAAGCATTCAGAACAACAAGATTACTTTTACCCCAATCAGAGATATAAGCTAAGTCAGAAATTACGTGTGCCATAGCTTCATCCCATGTTTGTTGAAATAACTGTTGAGACGGACGATGCAGGAACCGAATGGATAGGTGAAGGGTGAGGTTTACCAGCGTATGAGTGGATAGGGTTAAATGTACAGCTTAGGTCATTGAAGAATAGAAGGAGGAAAGTTGGTCATAGGACAGAACCCTAAGGTGTACCACCAACTGATAGCTCTAGAGTCCTGGAGGAAAACGTTGGACGTCTACAACGGCAGCTATACAACGACCAGAAAGGAAGCTAGATATGAAGGGGCAGATAGAAGGATAGAAACCGTAAGAGGGAAGTTCGGAAATTAAAGATTTATGCCAGACTCGATCGAAAGCCATTGAGATGTCAAGTGCAATGGCAAAGCTTTCACCAAAGTCCATAAAGGAGGATGAACAGGAGTCTGAAAGGTAAGTGAGAAGATTGCCAGCACAGCGTCCCTGGCAGAACCCATGGCGACAGTCAGAAAGAAGGATGTAATAGGAAGGGTGTTTTAATATTTTTTTGTTGAAAATTGATTCCAAGTTTTTAGAAACACAGGATGTTAATTAAAGCAACTGGGCGATAGTTAGAGGGAAGGGAATGATCACCCTTCTCTGGGATAGGATGAATGAGAACAAATTTCCAACAAGAAGGAAACCTACAACTTGACAGAAAAAGACGGATGTGTTTGCCAAGACAGGGTGTAAGCACAGAAGCACAGTTCTTGAGGACAACAGGAGGGAACCCATCAGGCCCATTTGCCTTGTTTGTACTGAGGCCAGCTTTGGCAGAAAATACATCAGCTGAAGAAATTTTAATATCTTCCATGAGGAAGTAGGAAGGGGGAAGTGATGAAGGAACAGCACCGAAATCAACTACGGTGGAACTGGAGGAGAAAGTCTGAGGGAAGAGTTCTGCTTTATCAGTAGAAGAAACAGTTATAGAACCATCAGAATGGAGAAGAAGTGGAAGGGATGATGAATTAAAGTTGTTGGAGAGAGTTTTGGCAAGATGCCGGAAGGAGCGGGAAGAAGCGTGATTAAACCAATTTGTTTTTTATTAATCACAGAATGGGAGAAAGCAATGTATGCCTCCATGCCCGAGAGAATAACCACGTAATGCGCAAGGCATGCTCAAATGGCTCTCGGCCAATGAAGCAATAATTACTCCAGGGGAAATCAAAGAAGCACTATCTGAGGGCCTTCAAATCAGCAGCCCCAAAATGACATAGCTCCCGCTTCTTGGGAGGATCTGCGGTCCTTTCTTGGGCAATAGGACACAGTCAGATGATATATAAATATATATATATATCCCATCGGCTCCCAGAGTTCCTGTGCGAGGAATTTTGCTGGAAGGGTGCTAGGAGTACCGCCCTAGGCCTGTCAGCTCATAGTCGAGAAGCCCATAGGTCCCTTCCCCGTGGTTCCCTTCTTTATTAAATTTTGAAAATGCCCAGTTCCGTCCTACACTGAGGACATATATATATATATATATATATATATATATATATATATATATATATATATATATATATATATATATATTTGTGTGTTTCTCTCTCTCTCTCTCTTTATATAAATATATATATATATTTTATATATATATATATATATATATATATATATATATATATATACTGTATATATATATATATATATATATATATATATATATATATTTATATTTGTGTGTTTCTCTCTCTTATATATATATATATATATATATATATATATATATATATATATATATATATAATATATATATTTGAGTGTGTTTCTCTCTCTCTCTCTCTTTTTGTATATATATATATATATATATATATATATATATATATATATATATATATTTGTGTGTTTTTCTCTCTCTCCATATATATATATATATATATATATATATATATATATATATATATATATATATTGTTACGGAACAGAGAGAGATAATGAACACTTCAAGTGAGAATACTAAAATCACGACTGTCCCGCAAAGTTCCAGGTTCAAAACAAAAGAGTTAGGTAAAGTTACAAGTAAAAGTTTAATGCTCAAACTAACAACTAAATATTCAGGACTCATAAGGATAATGTAATGGCAAAACAGGTTACATGTATGGTTAACTGCAATAGCCTCTATTAACATGAATTTAGCAAGAGCAAATTTATCTAACTCAGCCCTGATAAATGAGAAAACCGGATAATGCTCAGTTAAAGCAAGATATATTATTACAGATACAAAATAATATTAATAATGGCTGACATCAAAAACTCCACATGAATCCCAATGACCCTACCAGGCCTACGAATCAACGCCTCAGGCTATACAGTACAAGAAAAATGGTAATAACACTTATACTCAAATTATACAGCAGCTAGATGATTGGACACTTCCTGAGCACTCACAAAAATACACTATACAGGGGAGGACAGAGATGTGAGCAAAATGAGGAGTAGATCTAAGTGGTCATTAATGCAGAGACTGAGCTCATTATATGAGGGCCGGCAGAGCTTGATACAACTTGCAAGAAGGACGCGCAAATGAAGCCATAGGGGACAAAGAGTTGACAATCCTGCTCTGAACAACAGAAAGAACGACTTACTCTACTATAAGGAGGAGAAGGGTGGAGTGAGGTAGAACACGCAAGCCTGGTCACTATGGAAGCCACGAGGCGAATAGTGATCAAACATGCAGCATACTGTACGTTAGAATTACACAAAGGATGATGAAATCATGGGCTATGTAACACCTCCCCACAAAGAAAAAGAAATTTACAAAGGAAATTTCTTATTACTCTAAAACAAACTGTCTAAAGTCTAGATAAGCAATCTGCAATAACATTTTCTTTCCCCTTGACATGTTATATGTCTAATGAATACTCCTGAAGAAGTAGACTCCATCTTGTCAATCTCTGATTTTTATCTTTAAACTTACTAAGGAATTTCAGTGGGTTATGATTGGTATAAATGACTATGGGGTCAAAACCAGAACACAAATAAAATGAAAAATGCTGTAAACCCAAAATCAAGGCCAAAAGCTCTTTCTCAATAGTGGAGTAGTTCTTTTGAGGTGGAGTGAACTTCTTACTGTAATAAGATACAGGGTGTTCAATACCCTGATCATCCTCTTGCAGCAAAACAGCCCCAGCTCCTGTATCACTTGCATCAACAGCCATCTTAAAAGGCTTAGCAAAATTTGGAGTAGCGAGCACTGGCTGACCTAATAGGATAGCTTTAAGTTTGCTGAAAGAGGATTCACAGTTATCGGTCCAGACAAATTTAACTTCCTTTATCAGTAGGTCTGTAAGTGGTGATACAAGAATTGAAAAGTTAAGAACAAATCTCCTGTAATAACCTACGATTCCCAAAAATCTTTGTAGCTCTTTCCTACATTTAGGTCTGGGAAGATCACTTATAACCTGAACCTTAGCCCGTGGTGATGCAACGTGTCCATCACCAATTACGTACCCAAGGAACTGAACTTTAGCTTGACCAAACTCACACTTTGATAAATTAGCTACAAGATTAGCCTGAACCAAATGCTCAAGAAATTTACTGACATGGCATAGGTGATCTTTCCAGTTGTCAATGAAGATTAATACATCAATATAAACAACACACCCTGCCAAACCCTCTGTTACAACATTCATGAGCTTCTGAAAAGTGGCTGGTGCATTCTTCATACCATATGGCGTTACAGAACATGCAAAAGTCTTTCCTAGTGTTACAAAACATGAGATCTCCCTAGCACGTTCAGTCATAGATACTTGCCAGTATCCCTTTAACAAATCAAACTTACTTATGTACCTAGCCATTCCGATCTTGTCTATGCAATCTTCCACGTGAGGGAGAGGGTAAGTGTCTTTATCTGATTAACACATCTGTAGTCGATGCAAAGCCGCTGTGACCCCCCTGGCTTAGGGACTAGAGTGACAGGAGAACTCCACTCGCTCTGACAGGGCTCAATCATCTTGTGGTCCAACAGGTAGCCAAGGTCCATCTGGATGAGAGAAACTTTCACTGGGTTCACACGGTAAGGAGGCAGTTTAATTGGCTTTGCGTCTCCAACATCGACATCATGCATCAACACAGTGGTTCTTCCTGGAGTGGCACGGAACACTTGCGGGTACTCCTGCAGTAATGCCGAAAACTCCTGCCTTTCCATGGGAGGTAGATGAGAAAGCTTAGTCGGGAGATCATTCATGATATCTGGATTCTTCCCCAAACTATCACTCAGGCTCATACTGCGTGGGAGAACTTCACTTGCAGACTCGGGTGGAACAGCTACAGTGCAGACTGGGTTATTTTCGTCCTGCCTGTGATATAACTTTAGCATGTTGATGTGACAAAGTTGCTTGTTCTTTCTACGATCTGGTGTGGCGATGACATAGTTGACATCACTGAGTTTCGTCTCCATGAAATAAGGACCACTAAACTTGGCTTGAAGAGGTTGCCCATGCACTGGTAGCAGAATCAAAACCTGATCTCCTGGCTGAAAGTGGCGTAACCTGGACTTCTTATCATACCAAGTCTTCATCTTCTCCTGAGCAGCTCCTAAATTCTCTCTCGCCAGCTGTAAAGCAGTGGACAGCCGTTCTTTGAACTTCATCACATACTCCAGCAGGTTGACGTCATCTTCCTCCGACAGCCAGCATTCCTTGAGTAGCTTAAGGGGTCCTCTTACTTCATGGCCAAACAGTAGTTCAAAGGGTGAGAAACCCAGTGATTCATTTGGAGATTCTCTTGCGGCAAATACAACGAATGGAAGACCTTTATCCCAGTCTTTCTGACGTTCCAAACAGTATTTCTTGAGCATCGATTTGAGTGTTTGATGATATCTCTCCAACGCTCCTTGGGTCTGGGGATGGTAAGCTGAAGACGTGATCTGGGTGATGCCCAACTCTTTCAGAGACTGCTTGAAAACAATTGACATGAAATTACTTCCCCGGTCTGACTGTACCTCCTTGGGCAGACCAAACTTGGTGAAGAACCCTAGCATTTCCTTAACCACGTTCTTTGCTGAGATATTTCTAAGTGGAATGGCTTCAGGATAACGAGTAGCCATATCAATCAGGGTCAAACATAAGAAAATCCTGAAGAAGTCTTAGGAAGAGGGCCCACAATATCCACCAACACACGGGTGAATGGCGCCTCAAAAGGAGGAATGGGAACTAGAGGTGCAACCTTTTCGGTCTGATTACACTTCCCCACAACTTGACAGGTGTGACAAGACATACAATACCAGGAAACATCTCTGAAGATACCTGGCCAGTAGAAGTGTTTGAAAATGCGTGCCATAGTCTTCCTCACTCCAAGGTGTCCTGCCAAACTGGAATCATGAGCCACTCTAATGATATCCTGCCTACAAACACGAGGGATGACAACTTGATGTACAACCTCCCATTCACAGTCGGCTGATGCTGCTGGGGGGTCTCCACTTTCTCATAAGTACTCCTGACTTTATATAATAACAAGTAGAAGCACCGGCTGACTCTTCCTCACTGCAAGCAGAGTTAGCTAGACCTTTCAACTCACGGTCAGCAACCTGCAACTCAACCAACTCTTGATGAGACAAATTATCAACACTACGGGGTACTGCCTCATCTTTTGAGTGGTCCAAATTAGCAAGAAAAGTGTCAGCTACGATAACATCATCATCATCACTATCCTCTTAATCACCAGTAACTTTAGACTTAGCCCTAGTGAAAGCACATGCAGAGAACACATCAGGGATATCACAATCCTGGGTCGCAGTCACTGGTTCACTAGACAACTGAGGAGCTGGACACACTTGACTTCCACCAATATCATTTCCAAGTAAGAAAGTTACACCTGACATTGGGAGTGTCTCAACCAACCCAACCATAACGGAACCATTAACAAAATCAGACTCTAAGTTCACTCTGCACGGAGGGACAGAGAAGTAATTATTCCCTACACCTTGTAAGATTACAGTTTCATCAGAGGAATTAACATTAGAGCCTAGAACATTGGTCAGCATAAGGGATTGGCAGGCACCTGTATCACGATATATTTGAACTGATTTCCTATCATTACTGTCCAGAGGACTGACAAAACCATCAGACAGGAAATTAGCACATGAACTCTTGAGAGTGTCACCCATGTTACTGCTCAAAAGAGGAGCTCCATCATGAGAATTTAATTTACCCCTCAATGCAGGTTCAGTTAACTCGGTTAAAGAATTCTGGGAACTCTCAAGGGTGGACACTAGACCAATTGACTGAATATTTAAAGACTCCTTTTTGTTCACATCACGCTGTCTCCTGAAACATTTCTCCGTAGTATGACCAAGCTTACTACAATAAGTACATTTACTTTTCTGAAATCTAGAGGTGAAGCTGGTATTTATGTCCTGAGAAGCATCATCTTTATTCTCTTTCCTGTTACTTGTACTCTGAGTAGAGGCAACGTACTTACTCTCAGCTTTCCTTTTTTCTTTAGAATATCTCTTGTGAGTGAGAACATATTCATCAGCTAAAACTGCAGCATCAGACAAATTATCTACTCTTTTCTCATCAAGATATAGGCTTACATCTTTATTAATACACCTTTTGAAGTCCTCCAGCGAAATCATCTGCTTAAATTTATCAAAATCAGAATTTACATTCTTAGAATTTAACCACTGCTCTAACAGATCTTATTTGATTTTTGCATACTCAACATGAGATTGCTTATCTTGCTTATAAGTTGTCCTAAATTTTGCTCTATAGGCTTCAGGAACAAGCTCATAGGCCTTAAGAATCAAACTCTTAACTACATCATAATTATCAGATTGATCCTGAGGCAAAGATGCATAAGTTACTTGAGCTTTACCGGTGAGAACACTCTGAAGGAGTACTGGCCAATACTTTTTGGGCCAATTAAAACCAGTAGCTACCCTCTCTAACAACTGAAAATACTTTGTTAAATCAGATTCATTAAAAGGAGGGACAATTTTAACATTTTTAGCCACATCAAAATCATCAGAGCTAGATGATCCAGTTCCACCTTGTTTCATGCGATACTCATAGTCTGCCTAAATCCTAGCTAGTTCAATTTGTGCCTGAGCCTGTGCCTGTGCCTCCTGAATACTAGCCTGAGACTCAGCCTCCTTAGCCTCAGCCTCCTTAGCATGAGCCTGAAACTCAGCCTCCTTAGCACGAGCCTTAAACTCAGCCTCCTTAGCACGAGCCTCCTGCAGGGCTAGCTGTAACTTAGCTATTTCAATCTGCATTTGCTCATCTGGAGGAGTTACATTAAACAAGCTTTTATTAATCATGTCAACAATTTGATCTTTAGAATGATGAGAGCGAACAGCAATTCCCAATTGTTGAGCAACAAGCTTAAGTTCATTCTTTGTTCTGTTTTCTACATCACACATTGTTTGCACATTTAACAAAAAATCGTTGTCTTCATCAAGAGTAGTTATAGTAGACATGAATTAATCACAGTCACAAAATATGAAGCAATATCCTTATGATAATATCCTGAATATCCTGATAAGAGGTTGCCAAATTTATGTTACAGAATAGAGAGAGATAATGAACACTTCATGTGAGAATACTAAAATCACTACTGTCCCGTAAAGTTCCAGGTTCGAAACCAAAGAATTAGGTAAAATTAGAAGTTAAAGTTTAATGCTCAAACTAACAACTAAACATTCAGGATTCATAAGGATAATGTAATGGCAAAACAGGTTACATATATGGTTAACTCCAATAGCCTCTATTAACATGAATTTAGCAAGAGCAAATTTATCTAAGTCAGCCCTGATAAATGAGAAAACCGGATAATGCTCAGTTAAAGCAAGATATATTATTACAGATACAAAATATTATTAATAACGGCTGACATCAAAAACTCCACATGAATCCCAAAGACCCTATCAGGCCTAAGAATCAACGCCTCAGGCTATACAGTACAAGAAAAATGGTAATAACACTTATACTCAAATTATACAGCAGCTAGATGATTGGAGACTTCCTGAGCACTCACAAAAATACACTATACAGGGGAGGACAGAGATGTGAACAAAATGAGGAGTAGATCTAAGTGGCCATTAATGCAGAGACTGAGCTCATTATATAGGGGCCAGCAGAGCTTGATACAACTTGTAAGAAGGACGCGCAAATGAAGCCATAGGGGACAAAGAGTTGACAATCCTGCTCTGAACAACAGAAAGAACGACTTACTCTACTATAAGGGGGAGAAGGGTGGAGTGAGGTAGAACACGCAAGCCTGGGCACTGTGGAAGCCACGAGGTGAATCGTGATCAAACATGCAGCATACTGTACGTTAGAATTATACAAAGGATGATGAAATCGTAGGCTATGTAACAATATATATATATATATATATATATATATATATATATATATATATATATATATATATATATAAAAATATATATATATAGATAGATAGATTTGTGTGTGTTTCTCTCTCTCTCTCTCTTTTTGTGTGTGTGGATATATATATATATATATATATATATATACATATATACATATATATTTATCACTCTCATCTTAAATGTCAGGACCAAATTGCCTAGCCTCGGGCTTCTACGCTCTTCATGGGGCAACGTAGAATTGGATGATGGATATTTATATATATATATACATATATATATATAGATAGATAGATAGATATATATATCATCATCATCAGCCGTTTGAGTATCCACTGCAGGACCGGCCTATCCCGACCGAAGTCGGGACGATACAACCAATGTATCTCTACCAAGTGGCTTAGGCTGTTAACTAGAGATTGTGTGTAGGGTGAGAAGTGCTTGTAAGTGTAATTGTCGTGTTGGAGTGGCTTTGGATATGTGTGTAGTCTGTGAACCAAGTGTAATCGGCCCGCGCAAGCCGACTAGGTGCAAGCATACTTTATAGTAAGCGACACTGGTTCAACCACAGCACCCCTTGTGTCCGCTAATGTAGTACGTGGCCGGGTGAACACTCTCAAAGTATATTACCCTGGCGGGGCACAAACCCTGGCGCACCCGTGTATGAAATGCACACTCTACCACTGTACCACAGAGGCTTATATATATATATATATATATATATATATATATATATATATATATATTTTTTTAAAGTTTTTACATTAGAACGCTTTTCCTCAGCGAATAACCCTCAGTACGATTGCTGCTTTCTAAAATGAATAATATCATGATTTGTTGCATTAAATAAAATATGAAATTAGATCATCACATTGAAGAATCAAGTTCTTCAACACGATATTAATCTTTCATATGTAGCATTGTCTCTAAAAACGTCTCAGTCCGTCTGCCTCCCATTAACTATTTTCGGAATAAAGGTGCTTCACACCTGTGGACTTTATGACTTTTGCATCGCCACACAACACACAACACCACACTCTTACGCCACACCATACACCATACCACGCTCTCAAACCACACCACACACCACACCACGCTCTCACACCGTGCCACACAAAATCATCCTCCCACATTATACTTTACCATGCACCTCACTACGCTGTCATAATACACCACGCAAAATCATCACATTAAAGACTTTACCCGAAGGACTTTGAAGCTCTCGCATCCGGCACTTCTGTAGCTACTGTTTTTGTTATTTTACTTGAGATAAATGATATGTTAAGCTTAGAAGAGAAACCGTCGTAGTGAAAAGATTAATGGAAACGGTTTCCAACCCTTTTACTTTGGTAGGTCTCCCTCTTAGCTATACACTTTTTCTTTTAGTCGGTGGCGACAACGTGCTGAAGTGGTGGTCGAAGGTTTCTTTCATATTTTGTACGTACTACCACCTGTCGATTGTATTTTTTCTAGAGAAGGTTTGTGCGAACTGGAGAGGTAGATATAGCCTTTAGCCTTCATTTACCCTCTCAGTACCGCCTTTAAGTAAAATTGTCTGCAACAGGAGGAGAAAAATAAAACGTTATCTTGTTGGAAGGATTTCATCTAGCCAGGCAATAAAATAAATACAATTTTATACTTTCTTCTTCTCTTCCTCCTCCTCCTCCTCCTCCTCTTCCAGTTACCTCTGCTTTCCTTCTTCATTCATCCAGGCATCAACATTACTACTCCGTGCAGCCCACCGTCCATCCATGCGTCCGTCCATGGAAATATTTTATCAGTATCATTGTCATAAAAGACTTTGTGGTTCCTTTGTGGTTGAGTTATATATATATATATATATATATATATATATATATATATATTTTAGACTTGTGGACGAGTGGTTTTTATATCTTGGAGAGATAAAGAATAGTATGGGACTATTTTTATTTGTCTTGGAAATATTAACAAGTCTTTCACACAGAGCGGAGTATAGAGTCCAGTCCCGCTAGCTATCTCTCTGTCTCTCTCTCTATCTGCCAAGCCCTTCTCCCTCGACCTGCCTCTTGTATCGCTTGTCTCCTTCTGAGCTCTCTTTCCTAAATTCTGGTGAAACAGGAGACGTATCACGTGTGTTCCTCGTGGATGGAAAGTTTAAGAAGCCTGTGTGTGAGTATGTGTGTATGTGTGTATGGTCACCATGGCTTTGTTCCCGGGTGGTTTGCTGACAACTAACTGCATCATCTCCTTACTGGCCGCTGTCATCAGCTTTCCTCAGTGTAATTTGCAAGCTCATTTCCTTTTCCCAGGCTCGCATAAGGCTGTCTATCTATCTATTTATCTATCTATCTATTATGATTTGTAACTACAATACATTGCTCGGTCACGCGAAAATGGCGTACCATCGACAGTTAATAGTCCAAACATATTAATACACATTATATATACATTATAATGAACTTATAAGCTAATTAAGTGAAATACATAATATTGTAAAAGTAACATAATTGTATGAATATTGTATACATATAATATTTATAGTAAATAGTGATTATTCAGTACTATTACATTTTAAACAAGTTGTATACATATTTGAATAAATGCAATGGTTGTTGTATAACACTTTGTAAGACGTGCATGTACAACAGACGTACGCATATAATTGTGCAATGGTAATACTGCTAGGTTATACATTACATAGAGTTATCACTTTAGTAATGTCTAATATTTCACCTAACTTGTATGATGATACTGGTAATACAGAATTGTGCTATAGTTGTATGACATAATATTGTACTAAAATTGTGGTAATACATAATTGTAACATTTTATGAATTGTTACAAAATATTGTGTTAATGCATAATTGTGTTGGCCTCATAATTGTAGTTACATTTTGTTAATGCAACTGTTACATAAGTGTCTTGGCCTTATAATTGTAGTTAAAGTTACATAAAAGTTACATCTTGTTAATGCAACTGTTAATTGGCAAAGTGTAACATAATGCAATCGTTTGTCGTTACATAATTGTTACAAATCGTTTGTAGTTACATAATTGTAGTTAAAGTTACATAAAAGTTACATCTTGTTAATGCAACTGTTAATTGGCAAAGTGTAACATAATGCAATCGTTTGTCGTTACATATTTGTTACATATCGTTTGTAGTTACATAATTGTAATAACTGCAGTCCTAACATATGAATCCGGTCATGCTGCGGTCGATGATAGTGATGATGTATCACGCCACTTGCTTGTGGAGACAACCGTTTTTTTTTTTTTTTTTTTTTTTTTTTTTTTAGTTTATGTGGTATTTTGGCATTTGTAGTAACACACTTATTTTCATTTGTTTGTTATGTGAGCTTACTCTATTTCTCTTTTTTCTTTCTTACTATTTCTTTCTTTCTTTTTTTTTTTTTGTATGTATTGATTTTCTAGTTTGTTTTTCTTCACTTGTGTACGCTTTTTCCATGTTGTTCATGGTTGCATAATTGCTGGCTAATTTCCTTGAGATACTCTGTTAAAGTTTAGTTTATATTGCACAGATATTACTGAAAATGATATTATATAGTCCCATATTTTGTTATTTTATATAAAAAATATATACACTATATACAGTATTAACTATATACACTGACTTGTTGTTCACTTGTACCTATCGTGGGTAATATGTGTGTCAGCACTGTGTGGAAATCATTGTCTTCACGACTGTGTTGAAGATGTTCACTCTTGCTAACGTCATTTGTGTTGGCCATTTTTTTTTTTCTCTAGTTCACCTTGTAACTTAATTTATATGTTTCCACTAGGTAGCTTTAATTAATAAAAGTTAAATACTGTTCTTTTAATCGCTCACTGAGTAACTGTGATGGTATATTTTCTTTATCACTTTGTAGATGTAATAATGTATAGTTGTATGTATGAAACACGTATTTTATGTAGGTATAAATGGTAACACTCGTTGGTAGTAAATAAATGTTATAATAAATGAATGAATATACAGTGTAAAATATTTATTGTTGGTGATTATTTAGTGTTTGAGTTATGCAGATAACTGAAGTAAGTATGTATATTTAAGCAGTAATTATACAGCACATTTTATATGTTTGTGCAGAAGCTTATTGTCTATCACTGTGTATTGTATGAATGAAGTAACTATGTAACTCACTAATTTTTACCGTGGTGGAAATGGTGTGAGTGGTGTTGCACGTGGTGATAGCGTTGTTCTTCACGGGTTGATTGGCGTGTTGTCGTCTCAGCACATGGTGACGTCGGCTTCCCACACTGGTAGCTGTGGTGAGTGAATAAGTAGCGATGAGTAACTTGAGTGAAGACGAGTGAGTAAGATGCGTTATAAATGTGGCTCTGGTGTTTTGCTGCGTGTCTTGACCTCTGCGTCAGGCGGGAGAGAGTGTGCTTGTTGCTTTGGTCTTTCCTCTTCTTTACTTGCTTTGTTTTATATTCTTCTTGTTGCTGCTTGAAGTTACGTGAAGATTATAGAGTTGTTTTGTAGACTTGTAGGCTATTTGCATTGTAGGCTGTATTTTGTAGGACTTCCCTGTAGAACTGAAGCTAATCTTGTAGAGTTTCACCTGCTTTTGAAGAAATTTGCTTTTAATTCGGAGACGATGTCCGTAGATTCGCTGGTTGCAAGATCGTATCAATATTTTGTTAAACTACTTGCAAGGCGTCGTGTGATCTCTTCACCTCTGCATCAGCATGATGATCGGGGAGACGGAGGGGGCTGGTTGGAGAGAATACTGTCAGGAGCTGGTTGTGAGAGGTATTCTTTTTGTTTTCAATCTTGATATTTTGTAGGAATTCAATGTTGATTCGTAGACGAGGTTCGTATACGTTTGCTGCCACCAAATGTCATAAAAGACTTTGTGGTTCCTTTGTGGTTGAGTTATATATATATATATATATATATATATATATATATATATTTTAGACTTGTGGATGAGCGGTTTTTATATCTTGGAGAGGTAAAGAATAGTATGGGACTATTTTTATTTGTCTTGGAAATATTAACAAGTCTCTTACACAGAGCGGAGTATAGAGTCCAGTCCTGCTAGCTATCTCTCTGTCTCGCTCTCTCTGTCTCTCTCTCTATCTGCCAAGCCCTTCTCCCTCGACCTGCCTCTTGTATCGCTTGTCTCCTTCTGAGCTCTCTTTCCTAAATTCTGGTGAAACAGGAGACGTATCACGTGTGTTCCTCGTGGATGGAAAGTTTAAGAAGCCTGTGTGTGAGTATGTGTGTATGTGTGTGTATGGTCACCAGGGCTTTGTTCCCGGGTGGTTTGCTGACAACTAACTGCATCATCTCCTTACTGGCCGCTGTCGTCAGCTTTCCTCAGTGTAATTTGCAAGCTCATTTCCTTTTCCCAGGCTTGCATAGGGCTGTCTATCTATCTATTTATCTATCTATCTATTATGATTTGTAACTACAATACATCATTACCAGTTATAATCTACCATCCATGTATTCATTCATCTTACTTTTTTATGCAAAGAGAGAGAGAGAGAGAGAGAGAGAAGTTAAAAGGTCACTAAGTTGTTCCCTCAAAGAGAAGAAGAACAAAAGAAAGCCAAATTCAAGGTCCACTAGTATTGAGATGTCTGGACACATTTCGTTTTAAAGAGTGAGGGTTACAAGAAGAGGGAAATAGAGACTGAGGAACACTGTTCCAGAGCTGAGCAGAAGAGAGATGAGAGTTTTGCTCTCTACAGTCTATCATCCATCCATAAAAGCATCCAGTCATCCATCCATTTACCTGTCTTATTTCCCTCTACAGTTTACCGTTCATCTATCCATTTATCTGCCACACTACACTCTACAGCGTACCATCCATCTGTCCATTTATCTTACTATGATCCATAGTCTACCGTCCATCCATATGTCTGCCTTATTCCATTCATTCATTCATCCATCTACCCACCCAACCACCCATCTGCCCCTTCTATTACTCCCTACAACCAGCCATCACTTCATTTATCAGGCTTACTACCCTGTGGAGTTTACCTTCCACCCATTCGTTAGTCAGTTCATCTATGCATCCACCATACTACCGTTTACATTTTACCATACATCCAGCTTTCCTAACCATTCATCCTATCAGACGCCACCCCTAACTACTGAACTGGATGAACATCATTTATTTCAAGCGTCCATCCAGCGAATAATATTCAGTTCTTCATTCCAATTACCTAGCTGTCCCTTCATCTATCGATCGATCCATCCATCCATCAATCTCTCCGTCTTTCCAACTGTTCATCTTACTTTTGTCCACTCATTCATTCATCAGTCCGTCTAATCATCTGTCAGTCTGCAGATTCTATCTATCCATCTAGTCATTCATCCAACGAATCAATTCAGCAATCGATCCGTGCACCAACCAGTTCATCAGTCCTTTCACATATCCATCGTCTCATCCATTCATCCATCTGTTGTTACGTTTAATAACTCGTTCACCCGTCCATCTATTCATCCAGTAGTCTCTTAAGCTTCATCCACCTATCATTTCATCCATCAGCCTATTTATCATTCCAACCATCTCTCTATGATTCATTTCATACTGTATATATGTTGCTTCTTCCATCGATTCATCGATCTACCAATACAACAGTCACCGTGCAGTTCATACTGTACATTCATTGGCTCATTCATCCAGACGTTATCCAAACATGATTAAACTCATTGACAGATCCATCCATTCGTTGATCTAACCATTCACCACTCCATCCATTCAACCATCATTTTACCCACTATATCCATACATCCAGCCATCCAGCCATCGAACCAAACTGGTACATTGGTCGTGTCAGAGAGAACAAGTATGTTAAAAAAGTTATCTGCATGCACGCGATACATGTCATTTGCATAGCAGTCACTTTGCCAAGGAGTAGGAGCGCGCGCGCGCGCACACACACACGCACACACACACACACACACACACACACACACACACACACATCCATTCTCTCTCTCTCTCTCTCTCTCTCCTCTCCCATCCACAAACACACAGGCATGTGCACAGTGAAACCCCACACTATACAACACTTTACATTTTAAGTATAAACGATTTTTTTTTTTTTTATAAATAACAGAACGGAGGAAGGAAAAACAAATGGATAAAAAAAAAAATAATCCATAGACCAGATTACTGGTGTCCTCTTTTCATAAAATATCTGTAACAATTAGACTTGAACAGTTGTGGGTTGAAATTTGGAGGAAAACAACTCTGGGGAAGCGAGTTCCAGAGAGATGCAGTTCAGGGAATGAAAGAATTCTGATAGGCAGAAGTTCTGCAATATGGTTGAGTGACATTCCAGTCATGAGCGCTACCAGATGCCCGTGTAGAACGAGGGAAGGCATCGAGAGGTGGCACCATGGACGCAACTTCGTCTGAGCATTTGCCAAAAAAATATCTGTAAAATAATGCAAGGGAGGCAACATTCCTTCTTACTTGCAGGGGAGGTAGTTTATATGTAATGGCAGGGTTGCTAATGATTCTAACAGCTTTATTCTGAATTTTGTCTAGTTGTCTTAATGCAACCTCTCCACAACCATTCCACAAGGGTGAGCAATATTCAAGCTGAGAGCGCACATGACTCTTATAAAATATAGCTAACTGCTCATCGGGGAAGAAGTTACGGACTCTGTACAATAATCCAAGTTTCTTTGAGACGGTTTTAGCAAGTGATCTGACATGAGAGGTCCAGCTGAGGGCACTGTTAAGTGAGACACCAAGAATTTCAATGCTTTTGGAGATGGGAATATTAGTAGCACTGAAGGTAATGTACGAATCTGGCAATATCTGTCTCTTAGTAAACTGTATATATTTAGTTTTACTAGTATTAAAAGAGACAAGGTTGTTTTGTCCCCATTCACTGATTGTAGATAGATCTTGATTTATGGAGATGGCTGTACTGAGTTGAGAGGTAGAGATATTTGACTTTGTAAATGGATGTCTGAGTGTGAATGAACTATGTAGTGTTGAGTCATCTGCATATGAGTGAATGGAATTGTGAGTGACAGATAAGAGATCATTAATATGAACCAGAAATAGGGTTGGCGCCAGAACCGATCCCTGCGGCACGCCGGCGTTAATTGAGTGGAAATTCGAATATACATCATCTACTTTTACTCTTATTTTCCTGTCACTAAGATAAGAAGAAATCAAAGGAACAAAAGACGTTAGTCCATAGCAAGGGAGTTTGGACAGCAGGGAACGGTGCCATACTCTGTCGAAAGCTTTAGAGATATCAAGAGCTACTGCATGAGTTTCTCCAAAAAGATCAATTGATTGATGGATGGTAAGAGTTAAGAGATTGAGTATGTCAATGGTGGATCTTTCGTGGCGAAAGCCGTATTGTCTATCACTAATTAAGTTGTTGGATTCAAGATGTTTAACAATATACTTATTAATTAAAGTTTCAAATACCTTACCAAGAGAAGATGTGACAGCTATTGATCTGTAATTGGAGGGGTCAGACGAACTTCCTTTCTTCGGAACTGGGTGGATATTGGTTTCTTTCCATGAATTTGGGAATAAAGAAGTACGTATGCATAGTCTGAATAATTTAGCTAGGACAGAGGCAAGTTCAGGGGAACACTTTTTCAAAACAATTGGCGGAATTCCATCTGGGCCTGGAGCTTTGTTGGTAGGTAAATTGTCTAGGATGGATTTTACATATCTTGTCTGTATTTTAAGTTGGGCAATTTCGGGAGAATCAAGTTCCAGTACTGAGACATTCTGGCTGGTATCATCTATGCTAGAGTTTCTGGCAAAGGTTCTAGCAATGATATCTGCTTTCCCACGTGGGTCATTTGTAATATTCCCATCTGAAGATTTTAGTGGGGGAATGGAAGATGACTTGTTAAAGTTATTATTGAAAGAATTAAGAGTTGACCAGAATATTCTATTGTCATTAGGGTTGTTAAGTAGTTTTGATGCTTGCTTTTGAAGAAAGTTTGATTTAGATAGATTTATTACAGCTTTTGCATGGTTTCTAGCAATTTTAAATTGGGAGAGTGATTCAGATGTTTTTGATTTTAAGTAAGAGTTATATGCTAATGACTTTTGGGCTGTTGCTCTGGCACAATTGCCATCAAACCATTTTGGAGAGTTTGATCTTTTAGTGAATTGTTGACTTGGTATGAATAAATCCATACCAGCTAGTATTAAGTCGCAGATGTGGAACTGGGTAGAATTGGGATCACTAGAGAAGAAATACTGCCATGGAATATCAGCAAGATAAAGGTACGAAAATCATGTACAATATACTTTAATATTATTTTCAACATAAATACACCCAGATTCTGATGATCTTAATGTTCTTGTATGTTTTAAATATTTCACGCTACTGTATACCCATACATTAAATTCTGTAAGTGAATTATATATATATATATATATATATATATATATATATATATATATATATATATATATATATATATATATATTTATATATATATACAGTATATTTGCGTAAACTTCACTTCACCACGAAGATATATATGCAAAATTACTACAGGAGAAATGAAAGGATCAACAGTGAGTACTTTCGTATATTACATCTTCAGACAGAGTGATACAGAAACGTAAAGGGTAGAGGTCTTTTTTCTGTATGCACACCCGCAGCAGGGAGCTTTGTTCTACCTCTACCCTTTACGTTTCTGTCTCACTCTGTCTGAAGATGTAATATACGAAGGTACTCACTGTCACTCCTTTCATTTCTCCTGTGGGTTTTTTTGCATATATATATATATATATATATATTTTATGCTAGGTGTTTTTAGGTCGACTCCTCGCCCTAAGAACACTAGCTCTTCAGCCGAGGTTCTCTTTCGAGACCGGAACTAGAATACACTACGAGAGGAACAGGGCATAAAAACTCTGGTCAGACAACCTTACACATGTATATCTTAAGTTTACAAACCACTATATACAATGTAGATATTACCAAGACACAATACAAAGCCTACCTCGAGACAGAAGGGTTTATACAGGGCTGCTGAAGTCCTGGGCTCCTACAGGTGTCGGCCGGGTGTAGGAGGGGTCCAGTCAGGCGTGCTTTCCCTTAGAGGGCACGGGACTGTCCTCAGGGTCTGCGTCGTCTAGAGTGGGCTGCTGGGCGGCGTGGAGAGAGACCCTTCTCTAGTTGGGCCTCGGTGGGGCGTTCAGTCCCTAAGGCTAGGACCAAATAAGGAGAGTAGCCACACTTGTCTGCAACCACCCTGGAGAGAGGATCATCGTCCTTTGGGGTGGGGGAGGTCACACCCCGGGGTTTGAGGGGAATCTCGGGGAGTTCGAGGAATGCGGTCTCCCTTGGGTTGGGCTGCCGTTAGGTGTGGGCTGCGGCATCCCCTCCTCCGGGAATCCGACAGCGGGTGGGCTTGCCTAAGCGCTGGCTGGACTGCTCTCACTCCCGGGGTCACGATGGAGCCTTGCCAGACCTTCTCCAGACAGGGTAGTTCCTCCTGGGGGCTGCCTCTGTGGGGAGAACTTGAGGGACGTCCCACGGTCACAGGAAGGGCGGGCTGAGCAAGGGATGTCCTTCGATGGGGAAGTCACAAGGGACGAGAGACGGGTGGTAGGCGGTCTCTCCCTGATGCAGCTTGTGGCCGTCGTCAAGGTCCCAAGGGCAACAGGGGTAGGGCGGCTAGTGGCCATCCCTATCCTGTCGGTGTGGCTAATGGCTGTCAACGGGGCCTGACTTCTTGGCAGGACTGAGGGCGAGGTGTGGCTAGTGGCCGACACCGAGATCCTGTGAGGGGAGGTGCAGCTAGTGGCCGTCGCCCGTCTTCCAGAGTGGCTAGTGGCCATCGCCAGGGCTTTGTACTCTGGGTGGACTGTAAGCTGAGTGCAGCTAGTGGCCGTCACCTGTTCACTGGTGTGGCTAATGGCCGTCACCGAGGTCCTCGGAGGAGAGGGGACAGCAAGCACAGTGCAGCTAGTTGCCATCACCTGCCTGCTGGTGGGTTAATGGCTGTCACCAAGGTCTTGCTCCCTATGGCAGCTGCGGGAGGGGAGCTGCTAGTGGCTGTCTCTCCACTCGTGCAGCTAGTGCCCGTCACTGGTCTCTGCAGTAGGAGAGGGGGGTATGCAGCTAGTGACCAGCTAGTGGCAGTCTCTCCACTTGTGTAGCTAGTGGCTGTCACTCGGGCATTGTCTGGGACTGAATATTCAGCCCCACCCCAAACCTGGTGAGGGTTGGTCCTGCTGGAGAGCAATGCCCTAGCACTGAGTACTCCTGGTTTGGTCTGTTGCGGGGAATAAGAGCGCAAGGTAACAGGGAACATAGGCCCATACTGCCTGGGTAGTGCATGTGCCCTCGAAGCCCATCTGTGGTCTACCCCTGGGGTGGGGGTCGCGACATCCCAGTGGTGTTTTGTCACAGGTGGTATTTCATTAGACACACACACATATTATATATATATATATATATATATATATATATATATATATATATATATATATATATATATATATATATATATATAAAGTCACAAGTGTGTATGGTCTATAGTGTGAAGTATAGCCCGTTTGGAAAATTGATACGTAGAATACCGAGATTCGTTTTTTCTTTCAAGACATTTTTAGTGCAATACAAGGGTGAACCGAGAGACAGGAGCTTATAAAGCCCTCCAGTCCCATCTCTGAGATGCCAAGTAGCTAATATATTTTGATGCATTTTTTACTGATCACAATAATTGCCACAGTTAATCATGTAACATATAATGCATAAAGACTTAGATTCTAAAAAAAAAAAAAAAAAAAAAAAAAAAGTCAGAAATCTAAACTAATTGTCGAACCAAACTCTGAGTTAACTATTTATGCAGATAGTCATAATTGCTCGTACTTATGCATACAAATACATAATAATAATGTTATATTTGTACATACAGAATATAATCAAACAGGATATTGGTCAATTAATAATCAAAATCGTGAATTACATTGTAATATATTGGCCTTATGCAAATGGGCAATAATTTAGTTATTTGTACCTTATGAACACATCCGATTAAGTTAAAATGCTACACATGATGAAACATGTATATTAATACTGTTCATTTTAGCCTTCTTATTTAAGTTAAAATCAGACTTTAAAAGTAATAAACATATCTATTGCAGAGTAACATACACATTAGAAACATGTACACATGTATGAGTAAACGCAGATACACACGCAGGGAAAACCTGACCTGAACTGGGTCACTTACACCAAACCAAAATATTTACCTTGTTTTTTATTTACTGTACTTGGGAAAATATGGCATCAATTTCTTACGTACACTTTTTTTTTTTTTTTTTGTCCACTTGCACAACGCCAGGACAAAAATGTTCTTATGACTTTATTCGATATTCAAAGTATCAGTTTTTCAATATTCTGTGCAATCCCATGCCTGTATTTGGAAATGGAACATTTCTGAATGTTCATTTGTTTGCATAGATACTGTAATTATGTATACAGATTATGCATGAACAATTAATATATCATTTGGTTAAACATCTAGAGGTAGGCCTGTGATTTTCCTTTAAGAATTGAAAGGCCTTATTTCTTCTGTCTTTGATGTTTAACTCGGATAAATACTATGGCTATTAAAAACTGCATCAGAATATCTTCACTAGTTGGCACTTGAGAGATGGATTTGGAGGGCTAAATAAGCTCCTGTCTTCCCTTTCACTCTTGTATTACACTAAAAATGTCTTGAAATAATAGACAAAAGCTCGTTATTTTTTCCTAGTGTGTATAGGTAGATAGATAAGTGGATATGTGGGAATATATTGTGCTGTTGGATATATATATATATATATGAAAAACATATATCACACTTGCGTACATAGGTTGAAAGTTTTAGACACTCAAGCCGAGAATCACATCCGGGAACTCTAGATAGAAGCCGGGCGCCGCCATCACAAGACCATGGCTTGATAAAAGCCAAATCATCTGAATTCTATGAAGACCCAGGCAAATCCATTATGGTAGGATATTTTCCAACCCGGACCCATATGATGAATAATGTTTCAGTCATCAGAATCTTTTCTGATGACATGTTGACGGGTCCTATGGTAGATCAGTAAAATCTCTTTAACATAATTCAGATCCTTAAGCTGTTTCCTGTCCTAGTCAGATAAAGCTCTTCTTGAATAATTCCTCCATTACGTTAGGCAGGCAACACACATGTAACTACCTTCTCTAACCCTTTTTCTTTACATGTTTCTACTGAGAGAATTAATCGGCATACGACTGGACAGATCTAGGTCTGTCTTCCTGTCTGTCACTCCCATTTCCTACGACCTCCGATTGTACGTACTGTGCACATCTTTCTTGGAATGAACAGATCCTCATTATGACTTCTTTTCTTTTTTTCCCTTAAGAGGAAACAACTACAGACTCTCAGCCTTTATATATGCTTTTACATTACTTAAACTTAAGGAACATCGAAATGATGAAGACATGAGCTTTTCTGGTTTTAACGATCTGTCAACAAAATGTGCATTTCCTACAATATATGCACACGGCGAATAAACCAGTGTACAAGTAACAATTTCCATACCCATCCCACCTCCTCCAAGGTGTGTCTCGCTGGGACGGGTGGGTGGGAGGGAGAGATAACTGTCAGGAACCTCACGGCAACTTCCACATGTGAAGCTCAGGGAGCGTCTCAGATATTTGGCACCGCCGGCAGCAGCAGCAGACACCTCACCCCGTCTCCCCATGAGGAACGTAGGAACCCGGGGCTAGGCAATTGGTCATGACATTTAAGATGAGAATGACCAGCCTCACTCATCCTTGAGTGGCATTACGTGGGCAATAATCCCCACCCATTCCTTGAATATAAACCTAAACAGCCTCAATCCGATTGGAGCACCTTAATTACCCACTAAATCACCAGGCGCCATAATTTGGTTTTATGGTTACCACCAAGCGTAGTAACAATAATAATAATAATAATAATAATAATAATGATAATAATAATAATAATAATAATAATGATAATAATAATAATAATAATAACAATAACAATAATAATAATAATGATAATAATAACAATAATAATAATAATAATAATAATAATAATGATAATAATAATAATGATAATAATAATAATAATAATAATAATATTATTATTATTAGTAGTAGTAGTAGTAGTAGTAGTATCATTATTTAATCATCATAATTATTATTACAATAATAATAACTGGATGATGGTGATAGGAGTAATAATAATAATAATAATAATAATAACCCGTCCATCCATCATCCAATCCTACATAGCCCCATGAGGAGCGTAGGAGCCCGGGGCTAGGCAGTTGGCCCCGACATTTAAGATGAGAGTGACCAACCTCACTCATCCCTGAGTGGCATTACATGAGCAATCAACCCCAACCACCCTTTAGATATAAATCTTCACCGGCTCAGTCCGACTGGAGTGCAATAATTACCCACTAAACCACCAGGCGCCAAAATTTGGTTATATGGTTACCATCCAGCGCAGTAAATGGTTTCCTGGTGTACAGTGTAGAGTCACCCATAGGCAGAAGGAAGAGGAAAGAATGAAGGAAAGAAAGACAGAAGAGGAAGTGTAAAGTCACCGTAGGCAGAAGGAAGAGGAAAAAATGAAGGAAAGAAAGACAGAAGAGGAAGGAAGAGAGGAGAAGGCAGACACCTAGAGCAGCATTACATTGGATGAGTGGATGGTGAGTGCCCTCACCTACCACAAATAATAATAATAATAGCAATAATTATAATAATAATAATAATAATAATAATTTTCATTCATTCATTCATTGCCAGACGCCATGTATCCCAAACGGGGTGGCCAAGGGCGTAGAGTTAATTGTTTTACAGGGAGGGGCACTAATCCTCCACCAACCCCACTTGACACGTAGGGATGCCAACAGCATCTGGTGTTCCCAGGCGGTCACCCATCCAAGTACTAACCAGACCCAACGTTGCTTAACTTCACAGCAACATCAGAGTTTTGTGTTTGCATTATTGAGTTTGGATCTAAATTACCCATTCTCGTATCACTGATTTCTTGCGTAGCAGATGCTCATATAACAGGACCTGTCTGTATAACTCTACAAACTGGGAACATAAATAACAATAAAAACACAAACAAAAATACTTAAATACTGTAAGAAATGGTGACTCCTGCCCTAATATACTAAAAAAAATAAACAGCAATTACACCACCAGTATTTTTTAGCCAATAATTTCAAGACTAAAAATCACTTCATCACAACACAAAATCCAAGAAAACAAATAATAATAATAATAATAATAATAATAATAATAGTTATGATGGAGGTGATGATGATGATGATGATAACTAGAATTCTGAAATTGCTGAAGCAAAATTAAAAGATCTCCACATTCCACAATAAAATATTTTGTTAATATTGTAGACCTAATATTAAGGGACTTTGTTATGACTCAAAATTTTTAATGGATTTTGACCTGTGACTTTGAGATCAAGGTCAAGGGCATTCATATTGTGCAAATCTTGGTCACTCATGACCCACTACATTTCCACTAAGTTTGGTGAAAAATTGGACAAATACTTTCCGATTTAGCAGTTTCAGGCATGAGGTGGCATTTTTTATTTTCCTCAATATCTAAAAAAACTATTTGATCTCACTATCAATACCCAGGTGCACTAGTGCATGTTGACGACTGCATAACGGAACATTTACAAAACAATCAATTGACTAGTTTTTGCTGTGAAGGAGAGCAAAATTATATATATAAAAAAAAAACTACTGAAGGCACTAGTGCGACGGTAGTGCTAGGGAAAAAATTGAGCCAAAAGAAGCTTGCAACCAACATACATCACTCATAAAAATTTCAAATCTCTATCTTGAACGGTCTTGGAATGCCAGACTTCTAGATCTCCCCCCTCCAAATATATATATATATATATATATATATATATATATATATATATATATATATATATATATATATAAGGTGTCCGAAAAGTTTCTGTGCAATGGAATAGGTTTAAGTAAAGTTTTGATAAAAGTGAAGTTTTATGTACGATATTGCAGTTTCTTCTACAGCAAATGCTGGAAGTGTCCTCCAGAAGCCTGAAGACATGTCTGCACACAACGTTGCATATTGTCAAACACATTCTGAAGGGTGGCGAGAGTTATCTGTTTGATGTGTTGGGTAACTGCTGTCTTCAGCTCCTCCAGAGTGTGTGGATTATTCTCGTACACCCTTCCCTTCAGTGCAACCCAGAGATAAAAATCCGGGGCAGTGAGGTCCGGAGACCTAGCAGGCCAGATTCCACCAGAAATTATGCGATCAGCAAAGAAGTCTTCCAAAAACTTTAGTGATGCATGGGCTTGTGTGCAATTGCCCCATCTTGTTGGAACCAGCCTTCTTCAGTCTCACGCTCAATGAGCTGGCCTAAGAATGGTTCCAGAATGTGAGTGCAGTACCGTTCTACGTTTATGGTGTCGCTGAAGAAAATTGGCCAAATGACACGCGTACGACTTAAAGCACACCATGCTCCAACCTTCTGATCATGTAGAGGAATTTTCTTTAATTCAGGCGGGTTTTCAGTGCTCCATAGACGAGTGTTCTGGCTATTCATGTACCCAGAAAGGTGAAACCACGCCTTATCGGTGAAGAAGGTTACATCATGGATGTCCTCACCTGTGTCCAGAAGAAAGTTCTCAAACCAATTATAGTAATCAGTGTGGGAGTGGTGATCACTCTCTCTCAGCTGGTGCACTACTGACACCTTGTATGGAATGAACTTCAACTTCCACTACAGAATGTCATGCAGTGTACTCTTTGCCACATGGGCCTGTTGGGATAACCATCTTACAGACTTCTCTGGACTCTTCAGCATCATTTCCTGGACCACAATATCTTTCTTTTCTGAGGTTGAGGGCCTACCAGTTCAGGGAGCATTTGGAACACTGCCCGTTTCGCGAAATTTGGATATCAAATTTCGCACAGCATTACGGCAGGGCACCTGTGCATCTGGAAATTGTTGGCCGAACCTTTGGTGCATGGTATCTGTGAATTTCCATCGTTACAGAACACATGCTCCACCAAGAATATTTGTTGTTCAGCCGTCAGCACTATCACTTGGCCAATACGGACGTGCACTCCCCTCGCAGTCAACTGTCAACTGAGTCGGGCATTCCAGAACATCTGTGAGCAAGCAGTAATGCAATCTACTGCATACTGCAAACACGGGACATACAACTTATAAGTCTCGTATGCAATACCCTTCGTATAACTTTAATGTCACTACAAATTTCTCACGGCACAGTAACTTTTTGGACACCCTGTATCTATCTAACTATCTACCTATTGATCTGTATGTATATATATATATATATATATATATATATATATATATATATATGGAGACTGTGGTGCAGTGGTAAAGTGTGCATTTTTGTACACTGAAGAACGAGGGTTCACACCCCGCCAGGGTAATAAACTTTGGGAGTGTTCTTCTGACCACGGACTGCTTAGCGGACGCAAGGGGTGCTGTGGTTGAACCGGTGTCGCATACTATAAAGTAGGCTAGTTCCCAGTTGGAATGTGCGGGCAGTTTAAGGATTTGAATTTCATAGAAGCAGACTTTCCTGATCTACCAGATGACCCGCCGACATGTCGTAAAAATACCCCCGCTAATACCAATACACCAGTCCTGTATGAGACAGCCCTAGCATGTATTCAATATGGACGGTGGGTGTTAGCGCCGAAGTGGTGACATGTGGAGGTGTAGGAGGACTACTGGGCCTTGGGATAGGCTACTGCCCCTGAGATATAGGCCCTGAAGCCTTTGCCCAGAGTCGGACAAAAAAAAAAAAAAAAAAAAAAAAAAAAAGATTACACTTGGTTCACAGACTACACACACATCCAAAGCCACTCCAACACTACAGTCACACTTACAAGCACTTCTCACCCTACATACAATCTCTACCAGACAGCCTAAGCCACTTGGTAGAGATACATTGGCTGTATCATCCCCACTGCAGTGGACACTCAAACGGCTGATGATATATATATATATATATATATATATATATATATATATATATATATATATATATATATATATATATATATATACACATTATATATATCATCTCGTCTAATCAGCTGTCAGAGTATCTACTGCAGGACCAGCCTATCCCGACCGAAGTCAAGACGATACAGCCAATGTATCTCTACCAAGTGGCTTAGGCTGTCTGGTAGAGATTGTATGTAGAGTGAGAAGTGCTTGTAAGTGTGACTGTAGTGTTGGAGTGGCTTTGGATGTGTGTGTAGTCTGTGAACCAAGTGTAATCGGCCTGCACAAGCCGACTGGGTGCAAGCATACTTTATAGTAAGCGACACTGCTTCAACAACAGCACCCCTTGTGTCCGCCAATGCAGTACGTGGCCGGGTGAACACTCCCAAAGTTTATTACCCTGGCGGGTCGCGAACCCTGGCTCACCCGTGTACGAAACGCTCACTCTACCACTGTACCACAGAGGCTCCATATATATATATATATATTGTTACATAGCCTATGATTTCATCATCCTTTGTGTAATTTTAACGCACAGTTGCTGCATGTTTGATCACGAGCGTGTTCTGCCTCAGTCCCCCCCTTCTACCGTTATAGTAGAGTAAGTCGTTCTCTCTGTTATTCAGAGCGGGATTTTCAGCTCTGTCCCCATGGCTTCATTTGCGCGTCCTTCTTACAAGTTGTATCAAGCTCTCCTGGCCCCTATATAATGAGCTCAGTCTCTGCATCATTGCCACTTAGATCTGCTCCTCATTTTGTTCACATCTCTGTCCTCCCCTGTACAGATATTATTATTGTGAGTGCTCAAGAAATCTCCAAACATCTAGCAGCTGTGTGTAATTTGAGTATAACTGTTGTATTTTTTCTTGTACTGTGTAGCATAAGGTTAATTCTTGGGCCTAGTGAGGTTTTTGATTAATGTTGGGTTTTATGTCAGTCATTTTTGATAATAGTTTGTATCTGTAATAATTTATCTGGCATTCCCTGAGTATTATCTGGTATCTCATTTTATCAGGGCTGACTTAGATAGATTTACTCTTGCTAATTTCGTGTTAATAGAGGCTATTGCAGTTAACCATATATTTAACCTGTTTTTTGCCATTACATTATCCTTATGAGTCCTGGATGTTTTGTTGTTAGTTTGAGCATTAAACTTTAACTTGTAATTTTACCTAACTCTTTTGTTTTGAACCTGGAACTTTACGGGACAGTAGTGATTTTTTTAGTATTCTCACTTAAAGTGTACATTATCTTTCTCTGTTCCGTAACATAAATTTGGCGACCTCATTTCAGGATATTCAGGATATTATCATAAGGATATTGCTTGATATTTTGTGACTGTGATATATTCATGATGGCTACTATTACTACGCTTGATGAAGCCAAAGATTTTTTGTCAATTGTGCAAACAGTGTTGGATGTAGAAAACAGAACAAACAATGAACTTAAGCTTGTTGCTCAACAATTGGGAATTGCTGTTCGCTCTCATCATTCTAAAGATCAAATTGTTGACATGATTAATGAAAGCTTGTTTAATGTAACTCCTCCAAATGAGCAAACGCAGATTGAATTAGCTAAGTTACAGCTAGCCCTGCAGGAGTCTCGTGCTAAGGAGGCGGAGGCACGTATTCAGGAGGCACAGATACACGCACAAGTTGAACTTGCCAGGATTCAGGCAGACCATGAGTATCGCATGAAACAAGGTGGAACTGGATCATCTAGCTCTGATGATTTTGATTGGCTAAAAATGTTAAACTTGTCCCTCCTTTTAATGAATCTGATTTAACAAAGTATTTTCAGTTGTTTAAGAGGGTAGCTACAGGTTTTAATTGGCCCAAAAAGTATTGGCCAGTACTCCTTGAAACTGTTCTCACCGGTAAAGCTCAAGTAACTTATGCATCTTTGCCTCAGGATCAATCTGATAATTATGATGTAGTTAAGAGCTTGATTCTTAAGGCCTATGAGCTTGTTCCTGAAGCCTATAGAGTAAAATTTAGGACAACTTACAAGCAAGATAAGCAATCCCATGTTGAGTATACAAAAATCAAAGAAGATCTGTTAGAGCAGTGGTTAAATTCTAAGAATGTGGATTCTGATTTTGATAAATTTAAGCAGATGATTTTGCTGGAGGACTTCAAAAGGTGTATTAATAAAGATGTAAGCCTATATCTTGATGAGAAAAGAATAGATAATTTGTCTGATGCTGCAGTTTTAGCTGATGAATATGTTCTCACTCACAAGAGATATTCTAGAGGAAAAGGGAAAGCTGAGAGTAAGTACGTTGCCTCTACTCAGAGTACAGGTAACAGGAAAGAAAATAAAGATGATGTTTCTCAGGAAGTAAATACCAGCTTCACCTCTAGATTTCAGAAAAGTAAATGTACTTATTGTAGTAAGCTTGGTCATACTATGGAGAAATGTTTCAGGAGACAGCGTGATGTGAACAAAAAGGAGTCTTTAAATATTCAGTCAATTGGTCTAGTGTCCACCCTTGAGAGTTCCCAGATTTCTTTAACTGAGTTAACTGAACCTGCTTTGAGGGGTAACTTAAATTCTCATGATGGAGCTCCTCTTTTGAGCAGTAACGTGGGTGACACTCTCAAGAGTTCATGTGCTAATTTGCTGTCTGATGGTTTTGTCAGTCCTCTGGACAGTAATGACAGGAAATCAGTTCAAATATATCGTGACACAGGTGCTTGCCAATCCCTTATGCTGACCAGTGTTCTAGGCTCTAATGTTAATTCATCTGATGAAACTGTAATCTTACAAGGCGTAGGGAATAATTACTTCTCTGTCCCTCTGTGCAGAGTGAGTTTAGAGTCTGGTTTTGTTAATGGTTCCGTTATGGTTGGATTGGTTGAGACACTCCCAATGTCAGGTGTAACTTTCTTACTTGGAAATGATATTGGTGGAAGTCAAGTGTGTCCAGCTCCTCAGTTGTCTAGTGAGCCAGTGGCTGCGGCCCAGGATTGTGATGTCCCTGATGTGTTCCCTGCATGTGCTGTCACTAGGGCTAAGTCTAAAGTTACTGGTGATTTAGAGGATAATGATGATGATGATGTTATCCTAGCTGACACTTTTCTTGCTAATTTGGACCACTCACCAGATGAGGCAGTACCCCGTAGTGTTGATAATTTGTCTCGTCAAGAGTTGGTTGAGTTGCAGGTTGCTGACCCTGAGTTGAAAGGTCTAGCTAACTCTGCTTGCAGTGAGGAAGAGTCAGCTGGTGCTTCTACTTGTTATTATATAAAGTCAGGAGTACTTATGAGGAAGTGGAGACCCCCAACAGTATCAGCCGACTGTGAATGGGAGGTTGTACATCAAGTTGTCATCCCTCGTGTTTGTAGGCAGGATATCATTCGAGTGGCTCATGATTCCAGTTTGGCAGGACACCTTGGAGTGAGGAAGACTGTGGCACGCATTTTGAAACACTTCTACTGGCCAGGTATCTTCAGGGATGTTTCCTGGTATTGTAAGTCTTGTCACACCTGTCAAGTTGTGGGGAAGTGTAATCAGACCGAAAAGGTTGCACCTCTAGTTCCCATTCCTCCTTTTGAGGCGCCTTTCACCAGTCTGTTGGTGGATATTGTGGGCCCTCTTCCTAAGACTTCTTCAGGATTTTCTTATGTGTTGACCCTGATTGATATGGCTACTCGTTATCCTGAAGCCATTCCACTTAGAAATATCTCAGCAAAGAACGTGGTTAAGGAAATGCTAGGGTTCTTCACAAAGTTTGGTCTGCCCAAGGAGGTACAGTCAGACCGGGGAAGTAATTTCATGTCAAATGTTCTCAAGCAGTCTCTGAAAGAGTTGGGCATCACCCAGATCACGTCTTCAGCTTACCATCCCCAGACCCAAGGAGCGTTGGAGAGATATCATCAAACACTCAAATCGATGCTCAAGAAATACTGTTTGGAACATCAGAAAGACTGGGACAAAGGTCTTCCATTTGTTGTATTTGCCGCAAGAGAATCTCCAAATGAATCACTGGGCTTCTCACCTTTTGAACTACTGTTTGGCCATGAAGTAAGAGGACCCCTTAAGTTACTCAAGGAATGCTGGCTGTCGGAGGAAGATGACGTCAACCTGCTGGAGTATGTGATGAAGTTCAAAGAACGGCTGTCCACTGCTTTACAGCTGGCGAGAGAGAATTTAGGAGCTGCTCAGGAGAAGATGAAGACTTGGTATGATAAGAAGTCCAGGTTACGCCACTTTCAGCCAGGAGATCAGGTTTTGATTCTGCTACCAGTTCATGGGCAACCTCTTCAAGCCAAGTTTAGTGGCCCTTATTTCGTGGAGAAGAAACTCAGTGATGTCAACTATGTCATCGCCACACCAGATCGTAGAAAGAGCAAGCAACTATGTCACATCAATATGCTAAAGTTATATCACAGGCGGGACGAAGATAGTCCGGTCTGCACTGTGGCTGTTCCACCCGGGTCTGCAAGTGAAGCTCTCCCATGCAGTGTGAGCCTGAGTGATAGTTTGGGGAGGAATCCTGATATCATGAATGATCTCCAGACTAGGCTTTCTCATCTGCCTCCCAGGGAAGGGCAGGAGTTTTCGGCATTACTGCAGGAGTGCCCGCAGGTGTTCCGTGCCACTCCAGGAAGAACCACTGTGTTGATGCATGATGTCGATGTTGGAGACGCAAAGCCAATTAAATTGCCTCCTTACCGTGTGAACCCAGTGAAAGTTCCTCTCATCCAGAAGGAGCTTGGCTACCTGTTGGACCACAAGATGATTGAGCCCTGTCAGAGCGAGTGGAGTTCTCCTGTCACTCGAGTCCCTAAGCCAGGTGGGTCACAGAGGTTTTGCATCGACTACAGACGTGTTAATCAGATAACCAAAACAGACACTTACCCTCTCCCTCGTGTGGAAGATTGCATAGACAAGATCGGAAAGGCTAGGTACATAAGTAAGTTTGATTTGTTAAAGGGATACTGGCAAGTACCTATGACTGAACGTGCTAGGGAGATCTCATGCTTTGTAGTACTGGGAAGGGCTTTTGCATGTTCTGTAATGCCATATACAGATTGTTTTAGGGTAATAAGAAATTTCCTTTGTAAATTTCTTTTTTTTTTGTGGGAGGTGTTACATAGCCTATGATTTCATCATCCTTTGTGTAATTTTAACGCACAGTTGCTGCATGTTTGATCACGAGCGTGTTCTGCCTCAGTCCCCCCCTTCTACCGTTATAGTAGAGTAAGTCGTTCTCTCTGTTATTCAGAGCGGGATTTTTAGCTCTCTGTCCCCATGGCTTCATTTGCGCGTCCTTCTTACAAGTTGTATCAAGCTCTCCTGGCCCCTATATAATGAGCTCAGTCTCTGCATCATTGCCACTTAGATCTGCTCCTCATTTTGTTCACATCTCTGTCCTCCCCTGTACAGATATTATTATTGTGAGTGCTCAAGAAATCTCCAAACATCTAGCAGCTGTGTGTAATTTGAGTATAACTGTTGTATTTTTTCTTGTACTGTGTAGCATAAGGTTAATTCTTGGGCCTAGTGAGGTTTTTGATTAATGTTGGGTTTTATGTCAGTCATTTTTGATAATAGTTTGTATCTGTAATAATTTATCTGACATTCCCTGAGTATTATCTGGTATCTCATTTTATCAGGGCTGACTTAGATAAATTTACTCTTGCTAATTTCGTGTTAATAGAGGCTATTGCAGTTATCCATATATTTAACCTGTTTTTTGCCATTACATTATCCTTATGAGTCCTGAATGTTTTGTTGTTAGTTTGAGCATTAAACTTTAACTTGTAATTTTACCTAACTCTTTTGTTTTGAACCTGGAACTTTACGGGACAGTAGTGATTTTTAGTATTCTCACTTAAAGTGTACATTATCTTTCTCTGTTCCTTAACAATATATATATATATATATATATATATATATATATATATATATGCAGAGACTTCACTTCACCGTGAAGATATGTATTCAAACTAACCACGGGAGAAATGAAAGGAGCGACAGTGAGTACTTTCGTATATTACATATGTATATAAACATACTTTATAGTATATATATATATATATATATATATATATATATATATATATACACGATGTGCTGCCCGAAAGTTACAGTAATATGAGCAGATGGAGCCAACCGTTTGCAGTTTTACATTTTGCCGCTAGGAGGGGTCAGCAGCACCCTTTGTGCATCAGTGTGGCCCTGGCCGTGTCTGTGAGTAGATGTGTTGTTAAGCTACGCTTACTAATGTAACGTGGTGAGTAGGTGGTTTGGTGGTTTTGCAATGGCAGATCAATGGCGCAACAATGTCAAGTTGATGTTGATCGTTTTCTATATCCAAGGGACTGTTCACAAGGAATTTATCCCACCTGGTCAGTCTGTCAGCGGAATGTTTTACTGTGAAGTTTTGCAGCATCTGAGGGAGAAGATCCGCTGCAAACGTCCAGAACAGTGAAAGAACAAGGACTGGGTCCTGCATCATGACAGCGCCTCCGCCCACGCATCAATTGTTGTCCGGCAGTTCCTGGCTTCCACTAACACGGTAGTCATTCCCCACCCACCCTGTTTGCCTGACCTTGCCCCCTGCGACTTTTCCATTTCCCAAGCGGAAATTACGACAGAAAGGGCGTCAATTTGACTCGATTGAGGAGATCCAGACAGAATCGCAGGAGGTGCTCAAGATCATCACGCCTGAAGCCTTCCAGGGATGCATGGACTCGTGGAAAAAATGCTGGGACCACTGAATACATGCCCAAGGGGACTACTTCGATGGCAACAGTCAGAACTAGGAGGTAAGGTAACTTAATTTCCTACAATATTCAAATTACTGGAACTTTTGGGTAGCACCTCGTGTGTGTGTATATATATATATATATATATATATATATATATATATATATATATATATATATATATATATATATATATGCGATATAATATTGGCATTATCAGTAAGAACTCCACATAATGTGAGGATCTTAATAGCAATAATAATAATAATAATAATATTAAAACTAACAACAAAAACAACAGCATTAATAATGATAATCATCTTCATCATCATCATCATCATCATCATCATCATCATTATCATCATCACCATTAGAAGAAGAAGAAGAAGAAGGAGGAAACCAGTGACAATGTGTACATACTGTATTGCATATGCTGTATAGTTTTTTTTTAGAAACTAACTAAAACATAAAATAATATAAATTATATAAGACTAATAATACAGCCCGCACACAGTCTATATATCCCTCCTAATAGCATCACAGTGGCCTTGAGTAGAATATCCTCGGCGCATCACAATAGACATGGGTATTAGCGTCCTAACGATGACGTCTGAGAGCTGTTGGGGACCAGCACATTGTTGGAGAGTTTCAACTGGGCTGCTCGACCACAGAAATGGGAGTCAAAGACTGTGGCCAGAGACTGACACTAATATGCAGAACTCTTCAAAACCATAATGACACTATCTTCTTAACGTTACAGCATTATACAGTATATTCCTGACATCAGAAATTAAATATAAGACAGATCACTACAGTAACCTATGTACAATCACACACACACACACACACACACACACACACACACACAGCAACAACTAATGATAGCCGTGGGCACAAAAAGCTTCCTCATCACTGATCAGTAGGGCGTGTGTCTGTGCTCCTGGCTGGTGGACGGACGAACGACAGAATAATATCACTGTTAGAGAACGTGAATTATTTGAGAGAGAGAGAGAGAGAGAGAGAGAGAGAGAGAGACAGACAGACAGACAGAGCATAACGGGAACTCAATTGCCTGAAAATATTTCCCTTTTTTCTCCCCCTATTCTTCTTCTTCCTCTTCATCATCATCATCATCATCATCATCATCATTATCACTCTCCTAATTATGTTCTTCATCTTCTTCCATTTCTCCTCCTCCTCCTATTCCCCCTCCCCTTTTCTCACTTACGTCTTCCTTTTCCCTTCTCTCATCCTTTTCTGGTCCTTCCCACTACTACTATTTATTCCTTTTTGTGTTCCTCCTCACCCTCTTCTTCCTTTCCTTCTCGTCACTTTCCCCACCTACCTTCTTTCTTTTTTACCACCTTGACTTCGGTGGAAACTTCTCCTTTTTCTTTCTTCTCCCATTTCCGAATACATATATGAATTTCTTTTTTGCATAATCTATCTACATCTCCTTTAGCCTGCTCCTCATCTTTCTCATTTACTCTGTCTCTCTGTCTGTATTGCACATTGCTCTGACTTTGCTTCACTTTTTCTCCCTCCCTGTTTTTCATTTTGGTATTCCAGTCCTCTTCGTCTTTATCTCGTGTGTGACTTATACCCCCCCCCCTCTCTTTCTCTCTCTCAGGAAACTTTTTCCCCATTGAGAGGGTTTTCGTGTGAGCGAGAAATGCGTACCTCTTGGATACATTAATTCTGTCATAAGTTAGAAGCTGAGGATTTATCCGCAAAAGGATGGTTCCAGGGGGGTTTTAAAGCCAAGAACTGGCTCCTTGGTTAGTTGATGGCCTCTTATAAATACCATAAACTAAAATGCATGCGTCTGGCGTCAATGGCAGTTGTATTGTAAATAAAATGTATAAAATTTGTATAGAAAGGGATGAACTAATGATTGTAAAGTGTGTAAGCAAAACCCAGGCATGAAAATTCACGAGTCAGCATCGTGGACGTGGAACTTTCCAGTATGATAGGGGGAAGAGAACTAGTAATATTAATACCGATATTGGTAGTAATTTTATAGGAAACTAATGTAAGCTCATGTTCCACACTCTCTTTGCAGAGAGCATGAAAGAAACTTCTAACCCTGGACGCTTTCCTGCCAAACGTGATCCTACAAGGCACGTCCAAGAGTCTCCCATCGTCATCTAGAGACAGACTTCAATAAGCACTACTACATTTTCGAGCTAACTCATTCATATATTTACTGGGGAGTAAATAGGAGTGAAATAGAATCAGGAGTGGATGAAAGAGGCAGGCTGAACCTACTAAAAGGTTATTCCAGTGTTTCTCAAACTTTGGCACTTCATTCCCCACTTGTGCAGATCTTAACAGACACACTCTGATTTACTACTTACACTAGCCCGCCATAGCCCCCCCCCCCTTAAAATCCTGTCGTGGCCCCCTTTGGGGCCATGGCTCCTAGTTTGAGTAGTAGTGTCATAAAGACTTTGTATCATAAAGCAGCGACTTTGTATTTGCTTGTAGAGGCGTATATTTTAGACTTGTGGTCGAGCGGCTTTTATATCTTGTAGTAGTTTCCCCACCAGATGTCATGTAGTGACGGGAGAGGTAAAGAATAGTATGGGACTATTTTTATTTGTCTTGGAAATATTAAACAGGTATAAGAGTATAAGTCCCGGGTAGCTACCTTCCTGTCTCGCTATCTCTCTCTCTTTCTGTTCTAAGGCTAATCTCCGTCTCGACCTCTCTCTAGGGTCGCTTGTCTCCTTCTGTCTAGCCTGTTCGGTGGCTAATCTCCGTCTGAGCTCTCTTTTCTAAATTCTGGTATAGCAGGGGTGGACTAGATCTTTGTTCACGAGAGGACTGCTGACAGCTAACTGCATCATCTCCTTACTGGCCGCTGTCGTCAGCTTTCCTCCGTGTAAGCATGTTTAGCGCTGCTCGATTCTCGCAGACACAACACCTTCTCATCATTTGACTTCCTGCTTCTATCTGTCTCTCTATCTATCTATTTATCTATCTATCTATTATGATTTGCAATTATAATATGGAGACCTACCACATTGCTCGGCCGCGCAAAAATGGCGTACCATCGACATTTAATAGTTATAACATATTAATACATACTACATACACATTATAATGAACTTATAAGCTAAGTAAGTGAAATATATAATATTGTAAAAGTAACATAATTGTATGAATATTGTATACATATATTATTCATAGTAAATAGTGATTATTCAGTAATATTACATTTTAAATAAGTTGTATACATATTTGAATAAATGTAATGGTTGTTGTATAACACTTGTAAGACGTGCATGTACAACAGACGTACGCATATAATTGTGCAATGGTAATACTGCTAGGTTATACATTACATATTTGAGTTATCACTTTAGTAATGTCTAATATTTCACCTAACTTGTATGATGATACTGGTAATACAGAATTGTGCTATAATTGTATGACTTATATTGTGTTAATGCATAATTGTGTTGGCCTTATAATTGTAGTTACATTTGTTAATGCAACTCTTACATAAGTGTCTTGGCCTTATAATTGTAGTTAGTTACATAAAAGTTACATCTTGTTAATGCAACTGTTATATAATTGGCAAAGTGTAACATAATGCAATCGTTTGTCGTTACATAATTGTTACATATCGTTTGTAGGTACGTAATTGTAGTTAGTGTAACATAATGCAATCGTTTGTCGTTACATAATTGTTACATATCGTTTGTAGTTACAAAATTGTAGTTAAAGTTACATAAAAGTTACATCTTGTTAATGCAACTGTTACATAATTATAATATGGAGTAATATAATTGTAATAACTGCAGTCCTAACATATGCTGCGGTCGATGATAGTGATGATGTTTCGTGCCACTTGTATGTGGAGACACAATTTGCTTTTTTGGTTGTAGTTTATGTGGTATTTTGGCATATGTAGTAACATTTACACTTATTTTCATTTGTTTGTTATGTGATCTTACTTTATTTCTCTTTTTTTGGTCTTACTTTTCTTTCTTTCTTTCTTTCTTTTTTTTTTCATCATTTTTTTTTTTTTTTTTTGTATGTATTGATTTTCTATAGTTTGTTTCTCTTTGCTTGTGTACGCTTTTTTCCATTTTGTTCATGGTTGCATAATTACTGGCTAATTTCCTTGGGATACTTTTTTAAAGTTTAGTTTATATTGCACAGGTATTACTGAAAATGATATTATATAGTCCCATATTTTGTTATTTTATATAAAAAATATATACACTATATACAGTATTAACTATATACACTGACTTGTTGTTCACTTGTACCTATCGTGGGTAATATGTGTGTCAGCACTGTGTGGAAATCATTGTCTTCACGATTGTGTTGAAGATGTTCACTCTCGCTAACGGCATTTGTGTTGGCCATTTTTTTTTTTTCTCTAGTTTACCTTGTAACTTAATTTATCTGTTTCCACTAGGTAGCTTTAATTAATAAATGTTTAATGCAGTTCTTTTAATCGCTCACTGAGTAACTGTGATGGTATATTTTCTTTATTACTTTGTAGATGTAGTAATGTATAGCTGTATGTATGAAACACGTATTTTATGTAGGTATAAATGGTAACACTCGTTGGTAGTAAATAAATGTTATAATAAATGAATGAATATATACCGTGTAGAATATTTATTGTTGGTGCAAGTATTTAATGATTGAATTATGAAGATAATTGAAGTAGGTATGTGTATTTAAGCTGTAACTATACAATACGTTTTATATGTTTGTGCAGAAGCTTATTGTCTATCACCGCTGCCACCAAATGTCATAAAGACTTTGTATCATAAAGCAGCGACTTTGTATTTGCTTGTAGAGGCGTATATTTTAGACTTGTGGTCGAGCGGCTTTTATAACTTGTAGTAGTTTCCCCACCAGATGTCATGTAGTGACGGGAGAGGTAAAGAATAGTATGGGACTATTTTTATTTGTCTTGGAAATATTAAACAGGTATAAGAGTATAAGTCCCGGGTAGCTACCTTCCTGTCTCGCTATCTCTCTCTCTTTCTGTTCTAAGGCTAATCTCCGTCTCGACCTCTCTCTAGGGTCGCTTGTCTCCTTCTGTCTAGCCTGTTCGGTGGCTAATCTCCGTCTGAGCTCTCTTTTCTAAATTCTGGTATAGCAGGGGTGGACTAGATCTTTGTTCACGAGAGGACTGCTGACAGCTAACTGCATCATCTCCTTACTGGCCGCTGTCGTCAGCTTTCCTCCGTGTAAGCATGTTTAGCGCTGCTCGATTCTCGCAGACACAACACCTTCTCATCATTTGACTTCCTGCTTCTATCTGTCTCTCTATCTATCTATCTATTATGATTTGCAATTATAATATGGAGACCTACCACAGTAGTGGTTCCAATATTTTGGGGGGCCTTAGGAGTGGGGAAACTCAGATGTGTGCCAAGTCAAACTGGGGAATGTTAAAGGTCGTTTTTGTAGGAAAGTTTGTGCCCCATCAGTGTCATAATTCCTGGGAGGGGGTGGGTGGGTACGAGTTGACCATTCACCAGATGGACGAGCGAGACCTTTTGAAAAAGATCATCGCCTATATGCAGTCTTATATTGGGAGCATGATTATATCATTCATTTTTGGGGAGGTAACGATGTTTATGAAGATGCAGAGGTGCACGAGACTGTGAGGAACGTTATGACTGAAAGGATCGAATAAGGTAACCAGATTTTATTGGAGCTAAAAGCGGGACATTGTCACGTGTGTTTGTGTGTCTGTGTCTGTGTGTGTGTGTGTATATATATATATATATATATATATATATATATATATATATATAATACACTGACTTATGCGAGTAACAGCGACTGCTGCTGCGCATCAACTCACCCTGAGACTGCTAATCAAACACTAACGTCTCAAACGAACTCCAATGACCAATATATAGAACGGTACGGTGAATGAGCTGATTAAAGTTACCAGTTAGTATTACTGATTATATATTAACAATTCAATATTTCATTTGGTTTGGATTATGCATAATTTTACTAATTCATCATCATTACATAAAAGAAGGTCATGTTATAGCTAATGTAATAGTATTTTTCTAAAAGAGGGACATTTTAGATAATTTGCTCAAAAAGCGGGACATTTCAGCCACAATTAAACAAGCGGGACATTTCAGCCACAATTAAACAAGCGGGACAGATGTAAAAAAAGCGGGACTCTGGTCACCTTAGGATCGAACAATAATGTCAATAGACTGTAGCACCAGTCGAGCAGGGCAGTACTCCAAAGTTGGATGGAAGGCTGATGACAGGGAGAGCTGGAGCTCCTGCTTTATCATGCCTCGGGACTAGCTTCTGACCATCGCCTTTTTGTTGAACTTTTTCAGTGTTTCAGTAACACAGAGAGTAGGCCAGCATGCTCTCCAATAGCTCCTTTAACTGTCAGCCCCAAACTACATGCACATTACACACTATATTTTCCTATAAAGAAAAAAAAAATGGCATCTCTTCAATGGTACCCCCCCCCTGAGGGGGGGTACCATCAAAGCCCTCACGATCCGCCACATTCCCGGTGACGATCACGTACGATGTCTCGAACAACTGACAAATTCACTTCTTCATTTCTGCAACATTCGTGTCCTTTCCTCTAACTTTCTCTCTGCTGAACACCACCTCTCCTTCTCTAAACCTCACCTTCTCTTCTGCACTGAGACTCAGTCGTCTGAAGCGACTGATACTTAACCCTTCTCTGTATCCTTCTACTTTCTCTATCCTCATTTCAGAGCCAAAGGTGGGTGTTGGGTATATGTATGCAACAACATATCGTGCCCTCATATTCCTTTACCTGAATCTTCTGAATCCTCTACTGTCTGACTTCAGCTTTTCTGTCATTCTCTGACTAATGTGTGTGTTCTTTGCTTATCCTTTAATTCTACTGACTGTGAAATGGTCTTTTACTATCTTACTTCTAAAGCCATGTCCAGACGAGCAGGCCTGATCGGCGGGCATGCCCGGTATCGGGCAAATATGACGGGCAAACCATGGAAATACCCGATCTCCCATTTAGCGAAATCACCAGGCGGAGCCCGGTGGCTTGAGGAGCTACAACGCTGCCAGACGAAAGTTAACGTTGCGTATCTATAGAAGGGTTGGCTTCCATTTTCACGTCGTTCTAACACAGTTCACATCTTGCAATGTCTAACCGGGAGACCTGTAGTGAGGCGCCCACTATTTGCTGGTCAATAGCACTTACAACTAAGTTAATACAACTTTATCGTGAAAATCCATGCTTATGGAATGTAAAATCACCGTCTTATAAGAACAGAGATAAACGCATAGCAGCACTGAAGGCCATTGCTGCTGAGATTAGGGAACATGGTGCTTCCGTTACAACGGATGATATTACAAAGAAAATAGACACTCTACGTAATCAGTATGGGCGTGAATCAAAGAAAATTAAGCTTTCAAGGAAGTCAGGAGCTGGGAGTGAGGATGTTTATAGCCCCAAGTTATGGTGTTTTAAGGATTTGTCATGCCTCACTGATACTTATATCATAAGACCTTCGGTGTCAAACATGGACAGCCGCGACAATACCAAGGATCAGACTACAGACATGGTTTCTGATACTGAGGTACGTATGCATCTCTCTCTCTCTCTCTCTCTCTCTCTCTCTGTATAATGTATGTATATGTATATCTATCTCTATCTAAATCTCATTCTCTGCCTCAATCTCTATCTCTTTATCACCATCTCATTACCTCTTTATCTCTATCTCTCTATTTCTATATCTATATCTCTATCGAAATTTCTTTATCTCTATCTCTGTATCTATCTCTGTCTCTGTCGAAATCACTGTTTCTATCTGTCTATCTTTCATCTCTGTATATCTCTATCCCTCAGCTCTCTCTATCTGTCTTTCTATATTTCTAAATGTCTTTGTATGAAATTATGAATATGGTACGTATATTATGAGTTAAAATCACTCAACGGCTCGGATATCTCCCATCCCCTCCCACACACGGAAGGATCAGCAAGGAAGTGAGTAGTCTGAATTGTTAAATACGCAACTCATCTACATCGAGTATTATGCGGAGAATATATTACAATGGAGTATCGGTACCCAAGTACAACAGTGGGAATATATCTCCAAAAGAGCACTTGAACCTGATAACAGACGTAAATGTCACGAACAAGTACGTCTTTCAGCCCTCCTTCCCCTATATTTGGTGTAAAATATTTACGGGAGAATTTAAAATGACATATTGTCATTTAAATACGGAAGAGATTATTGTACATGATAGTCAGTTAGCTTATACTGCGTATTTATGATGGCCACATACCTAATGCATTTGTGCTCTTTGTTCGGTGCCAGAAATGTGGTTAATCGACCCAAAAAATGAGATAGATAGATAGAGAGAGAGAGAGAGAGAGAGAGAGAGAGAGAGGGGTGAGGGGGAAAGGAAACATAATACAAGTCACTCGAAATGTGGATTGAAGCAGAGTTTAGTGGAATTAGGATCCACCCCCCTTCCCCTCAAACTTCACTCCTCGCTCTCCATATCCCTGACGTCAGATGCACTGTTGCCAGCCCTGATAACTGTAATATTATCTTTCGCTCTGTAGGGGTGGGCGGGCTTTTCTTTTATGTGTGACTTGAGACGAGTTGGCAGAAGGATAACACGGACTAGGTTCAGAAAATTTGATTACAGCATATGAATTATGTGTATGCGCCCCGACTGGTGCAGATGCCCTGTGTATGTATCAAACAACGATAGGCTGTACAGTGCACTAACAAGGCAATAAAAGGAACATTGTGTCAAGTGATACTCGTATTTGTTTGTGTACAGTAGGTCTCGTACCGTAAGTCAAGCACCTTAACTCGATATATCAACATATCACAGTGTCATTACAAATTAAGTAGTGTTTAATAAATATAAATCTCACCTGCAAGTAATCATCCTTGAGTACCTCGTATATGGCCCGACAGGTTTCAGGGATTATGCAGGACAAGCTCTGTTTAGATATGCGTGTAGTGTACTGCAGTGCCGAGTACGTACACCCAGTTGCTAGAAATCTCAGCGTTGGCCTCCAACCTAGCTTCTGCTGTTATGCTGTGTCTCATGTTTATGTCTTCTTTTCTGATGTATGGCTCCACCTTTGCTAGGAGTGTATAGAAAGTGCTTACACTCATTCGCATGTAGTTTGTAAAGTCTTGTTCATAGCCAAGTTGTAGTTCTTGTAGTAGTGTTGTATGGCTTCCATAAACATCTCTTCTATTGAGCCGTTCTTTGCACCAAAGTCTCTTCTTTTTCTTATTTTTCTTTATAAGCAAACCAATAATTATGCTACACAATACTGTCTTCTTCTCAGTAACACTGGGCACCATGTTTCTCGTACCGCACTCGACAACCAACTGGCATCGTCGGGCACGCCCTCCAATTCATCGACTCGGCCGTGTGGACAATATTCACGGGCATGCCCGACAGAATTTGCCCGTCGACCGCGCTGCCCGCCGGGCACGCCCGCTCGTCTGGACATGGCTTAAGATGGAACACATGTCATTTGTTCCTTCCCCTGAAATCTCCATTCTTGGAGATTTCAAGTTTCACCACCACCTTTGGCTCTCCTCTCCTTTCACTGATCCACTTGGGGAACAAACTAACATCTTTTCTATCCTTAACCCCTAGGCGCCAGTTGACGGTTATATCCAACACAAAGTTTGTGGATCAGGGACGCCAGGTGACGGTTATAACCACAAGTGTTTTTGCGCCATTGTTTGAAGCGGCCGCCACTTTATCTTGTCACCAAAAGGTGGTGACAGACTCTTGCCTCCACACTGGACCATGAGGCAGTCCGTCCCGAGCCTTGGCCAGGTGTAGAACAATGTCTTTAGGATCTCCCTTGTTTGAATCTGTCTCCGCCGCCCACGACCCCCTTGCATCTTCCACTCCAGCCAAACTGCTGCCAAACGATGTGAGGAATGGGCTTACTGAGAGTGCCACAGGGCCTGTACTTGATGATACTGTGTCCACTCTTGCAGAGAGTGGAGAAACTTCTGAGAATGAAGGAAGTTATAACGTAGAGAGTGATGTGTCAAGTGCACCCACCCCTGCTCCCTCAGGCACGTCGTTTAAGGGCCAGAAAGTGCTTCGCGAGTTTGAAGAGGCATATGAAGGTGACGTATTTATCACTGATGAAGAGGAGGATGCGCCAGGATGTGTAGAAAGCAAAGGAGATGGTAGTGATAAAGTGGAGGATGCATCAGGAAGTGTAGAAAGCAAAGGAGATGGTAGTGATGATGACGGTCGTGGCCTCCACTAATGCTGCTGCAGCATCTCTCCACCATGCTCCGAGCAGGAGGGTCGCCTTCTCTCCCCGCCACGATGCTCATCACCACAACCTAGCACCTCAAGGACCATTTCCCCACAACCTGGCTCTTCATATGTGAGGAGAACAAGGTCTGTGGCCACATCTCGAACACATGGCAAGCCACCAACACCCTAGGGAGTCCCCGCTACAGGTGAGTCATCATCCGCATCCTGCCCCACCTCCACCACGTCTCCTTCCTCTTCCCCCTTGCCTGTGGCCGTGGGTATGATCATGGTGCCAAGAGGCGCCGTATTTCTGCTAAATCATACCCTAGCAGCCCTGGCGTCAGCAGGCTTGACACCTTTGTGTGGGAGGAGGGTGAAAGCTACCTGCCTTTGATGAGACAAGGGCAGGTGTTCAGAAGGAGCACCTGGGGGTAGGACAACCATAAATCCTGTCAGTTGTACAAGCCATAATTACGACAGGTATTATGCAGTAACAAAAATGGAAAATGTGAATGCGATTGAGTATTTGGGTAGTATGATGAGTAACGATGGAAGTTTAGGGGGTAAAGTGCTTGAAGGGGTACGACAATGAAGAAAGGTTGCTGGTTCCTTGAAAGCAGTGATAAGAAACAGGGAAGTGAGCATGGAAGTGAAAACGTTACTACATGACAATATTGTGATACCAGCTCTAAAGTATGGAATTTAAGCTTGGACCTTGTTGGAGGGACACAAGTCAAGAGTGAAAGCAGTGGAAATGAGTTATTTGAGAGAAGAATTGGTGTCACATGGAGTGATAGACTGACAAATGAGGAAGTGAAGGAGCATTGTGGTGTGGATGTGGCTGTGATACGAAGTGTTACGAGAAACACACTGGGTGGCTGGATGAATCACTCTTGCGTGATAGTCAAAGACAGTAAATAAGACCCACACTTGTAGACGAAGAATATAATTGCCAAACAGTGTCGATGGACACTGCCACCATCTTCAGTTGTCAAGATAGAGAGAGGAGGTGACATATTGACAATACAAGGGTTCCTCTTTATGCGTGTGTGTGTCTGTGTGTGTGTGTGTGTGAAAGGGTGGGGTAAAGGTGAGGTGGGGTGGGGTGGCTTGTAAGCGGGAATTTCCCCAAGGGGGAAAGGGGGGGACATTACCAGACAGGTCAGGTGTAATTCCTGTCTGACCTCACCTGTGTCAGTGCGGGAAGGGACATTTCCACTAGGGACCTAATTTAGGATCTAGCGTGTACCTGCCTTCACTAGCATGTGCGGCCAGGAATTCTTAGCCACCCTCGTCCAGCCAACCCGTGTATGTGGCAGCGTCGCATTCACGAGCACAGAAGTTGCCTTCGATGCATTTCTGTCGAAAAATATCCCTTTAGCTTTGGGCTTGTACTAATGGATAAAGCAATAGTAATATTACTTTGAAGGTTTGACTCTGATAACACGAATATATCATACTGATTATTTAATAACTTGTTTCTCGTATAGAGCCAAGCAAGTGATTAATATGTATATTTGGTTCCACTCCACGACTTCCTGTAGGTTTGAACCAGCGAACACACAGTGAACCAGTTCGAAACATTCATTTGTTAACAGCAGAGAGAGAGAGAGAAGTGGGTGTCTGTGGATTTTAAAGGAATGAGGTGGAGAAATGAGGTGCTCAACACAGTTAAACAGGGATTTTTCCTTTCGTTTCGGTTGGCTTTCTATGCCTAAATGACTAAATGAAGGTAAATTATGAAATATAATGACTGGATGACGAAGTGGTAATAGGGTCTGGCTAATGGTTGTTTGGTCCAAGGTGTGCAGTGGTAAGCCTAATTCCAGGCAACGGTCGTTTTTAAAAGTTGGATACTTTAGGTCCCATTTACTTTAAATATTTCCATGTATGTTTACAATACGGGTATGCCCCTATGGACCTATTTTCACCCCATGAATATCTTTATCAATGGCCATTTTCATCACTCGGAGCACAATCCCTCATGGACGTATTTTCCTTAATGACTTTTTTTTTTTTTCAAAGACGCCTACTTTTCTATGTAACCCATTTTCCAATGAACTAATTTTCCTCATTGATGTATTTTCTCCCCACGGACCAATTTTTCCGTCGACCTTGAATCTCTCCATGGATACAGGTTTCCTACATGGACGTATACTCATGGATATATTTTTCACAATGAACATATTTTCCCCATAAACCTGTTATTCTACGTGGTTATATCACCCACTGATGCATGCAGTTGAAACAGACCTTTTAACCAACAGACGTATTGCACTTTGGACCTGTTGTAACCCACTGGATATATATACCTACTTCAGCATAATTCCTGAATAATATCCCCTTTGGACCGATTTTCCGCACACTGATATATTCCCAACTCGGACATTAACTCAGATCACCTAATCCCAGAGGCCTGTTTTCCCACAATCCGTCCATCCACCTACACACCCACCCATCAACGCACATACCCACAACCTGACTCAGTACAGTATGTCTCAAAAACAGGACGACACAAACCCGTCGCTTGCCTTGTCCTACAGGTAGCCCCACCACCCACCTCACTTAAACAATGCACGAACCCCACTCCACCCTACTTAACCAGCCCAACAACCCCTTCCCTCCCTCTCACCCACCCACTCCACCTAATCCGCCTGTGAAACCAACAGCCTACACTAACCAATCCACCCACCCAGTCACCAACCTACCAACTCGCATACCTAGCTCCACAAGTCGGATGACCAGCAATTCAACACACACACACACACACACACACACACACACACACACACACACACACACACACACACACACACACACACAGTGGCGGGGTGGATTTCCTTATACTAAAGATGAGTCTCACCGCTTAACTCAGTCTGTCGGTAGAAAATAGTACGGGGTACTCTTTACAGGGGGTTTGCCAGGCCATAGATAAGAGGCTTCATCCAGGCTACATACACATGATTTTATGCGATACGAGTAAATAACGTGCTCGAGCTAATCAGGGAATTTATGACGAAGGAGTTTATTTGTCCCAGGCAAACTCATGAGTATTTTTCTCATTAACTGGATATTTCTCTCTGGACAGAGAGGCAAATTACTTGCTTAAGCACAGCTTTTTGTTAAACTAACAACATTTATCTCCTAATTCATTATTCCAACGAAAGCAATCCTAAAAAAAGGACAAAACAATAACTTTATCACAAAGCAAGTTCTAGTGACTGATGGAAGAAATAATCACACTGTGGCCTGTTTTCAATGGATCACAGGAATCCAGGGTTTCTCATCCCTAGCATTTCCCTGCGCCAGTCTGCCTCCACCTCATTATTCCAAAATTCACAGGCGCCCACCATACTTCCTCTCTCTCTCTCTCTCTCTCTCTCTCTCTTTGTAACAAATGAATGCTTCGAACTTGTTCACTTTTTGTGTTGGCTGGTTCAAATCTACAGTACAGGAAGTCGAGGAGTGAAATAAATGAAACATTTAAGTTACTTGCTTGGTATTGTATGAGAAAATATAGTTACTAAATAATAAATGTGATATGTTCGTGTTATCAGAATAAAACCTTCAAAGTAATATTACTATTACTTTATCCATTAGTACAAGCCCAAAGCTGAAGGAATATTTTTCGACAGAAATGCATCGAAGGCAACTTCTGTGCTCGTGAATGCGACGCTGCCACATACACGGGTTGGCTGGACGAGGGTGGCTAAGAACTCCTGGCCGCAATAGTACATGCCTTCACTAAGGTTGAAATTCTCGTATTTTTGGATACACGTCTTCAGTAATCTTTCGTTTCCGAAAGTCATGACTTTTATACAGTAGATGGCTACCTTGCCAGTCAATTCTGTGATTGGCTTCACAAACATGGTTAAATATTGCATTATTTAAATTACATGTTTTTATGGCCTACTTGTGTTCCTTAATCCGTGTTTCCAAACTTCGACCTGTCTCCCCTATGTAAACTAGTTGACAATCTTTGCAAGGAATTTTAAATATGCCTGCTTCTGAATATGTTGTACTGTACATGATCTGACAGTGGAGTATACCTAAATGCTATATTTACATCACTGTTGTAACCTATTAACTTAAAACATATTCAAGTTTGCAACATAAAGCAAAGTGAGGAAGCGTTTGTTTTCTGTGGTGGGGTCTTTAGGTAAGTAATATATGACATAATTAGTAAGAAAAGCATTAGCCCAGTGCCAGGAAAATCTGCCATAAAGCTACATAATTAATAAGAAAAGCATTAGCCCAATGCCAGGAAAATGTGCCAAAAAGCCTAACCAACAGTACATTCGTCAACCTCATGGTTTAGAATAAGGTATTCATCACACTAGTGCGTGCTACCTACGGGAAAAATAAAGTGGAAAGAAGAACGTTTCCTCTCACAGAGCTTCGAAACTGCAAAGTTGTAAGAAAGTGAGGGATAAATGGGTAAGTACTGTGTCCTTCACCTTCTTCCACACACAAACTGGGCACAGTACAGAGCTGTTACAGCACAACACCGCATGTACCAGGTGATGACTCATACCCATAGCTGTTAGTAGGGAAAGTGTGGAAGATTGGTTACTAAATGAAAAATTTCTTTGCAAGGTGTCGCCAGCATTACAAACACACCACTCACCCTGAGGAGTCAGTGTTACAAACACTGGCCAGATTGTGAGCGATGAGGCCCAATTCTGGGCAGCGTGCTCAGAGACAGACACATCCCAACTCACGTACCGCAAGTTACCTATCTTCTTCGCGTCCCTCCTCCTCATCTGGACGGCATTCGCAAGAAGAAGCATTGGTGAGTAATATGATCTTTAATTTGTTTCCTTTAATCCTATACTTTCTGAAATATTAATGTTTGACAACAAGCAATTTTGTGAAAAATGTCCGTACAGAGAGGATGACCGTGGTATAAATTGCCTGGCATCTGGGGGTTAATGATCTAGAGCAACATCCCACCCATATCCCTGACAGTCTTGGAGAAAGTTCCAGCATATTTGACTTCGTCCTTACAACTAATCCCTCTGCTTATGCTGTTAATCTTTTCTCTCCATTGGTCTCCTCCAATCACAACACTATCACCTTAACCTATCCTATCTCTCCAGTAAGGCCTGTGTATCCAACCGAGAAATGGCGGCTGTGACACTATGAAGTTGCTGATTAGGACGCCCTGAGGCAGTGCTTGTTTGATTTTCCCTGGAATGATTATTGCTTCTATGGCCGAGAAGTGCCATGCGAGTGTGCCTTGCGCATTATGGAGGTTATTGTCTCAGACATGGAATCATACATTCCTTTCTCATATTCTGTGACTAATGTAAAAAAAGAAAAAAAAAACTTGGTTTAATCACGCCTCTTCTAATGTTGTCCACAAGAAGGAGAAGGCCTAGAAAAGGTACCAGAGCCAACCCACCCCTCAATCTTATATTTTTTATGTTTCTGCCCGGAATTGTGCTAAGTCTGTTCCTCGCTCTGCTAAAAACAATTTCATTCGTACTAAATTCTCTGAACTCTCCAACTCGAATTCTTCCTGCCCCTTCTGGCACCTTACTAACAATCTTTCAAACAACTTTACCTCATCATCATTCCATTCCCCTTTCCACTCTGATGGCTCTGTGGCTATTTCTTCTACTGATAAAACAGAGCTCATCGTTCAGACTTGCACCTCCAATTCCACCTTTGTCGATTCCGGTGCTGTTCCTCAGTCACCTCCCCTCTCTGACTTCCTCATAGCTAACATCAAAATGTCTTCAATTATGTATTTTCTACAATCACTGGAGTCAATATTAACAAAGCATATGGGCCTGATGGGGTCCCCTCTATTGTCCTCAAGAACACTGTGCTTACACCCTGCCTTGGTAAACTCTGTTGCATTTGTCTATCAACTTGTACCTTTCCTTTTTGCTGGAAGTTTGCTCTCATTCAGCCTGTCCCAAAGATATACCATTCCTCTATCACCCAATTACGTTAACATCATGTGTAACAAAATATTTCTAGTCTATTCTAAGGAAAAAAATTAGACGTCTTTCCTACACAACCTTCTTTCTGATCATCAGTATGGGTTCTGCCGGGGATGCTTCACTGGCCATCTTCTCACCTACATTTCTGACTCCTAGTCATCTTCCTTTCGGGACTTTGACAAATGTTTTGCCATTGCACTCGACATCTCAAAGGCTTTTGATCGAGCCTGGACTAAATCTTTAACTTCACAACGGTCTTCTTAAGGTTTCTGTCCTTCTATCTGTGCCTTCATCTCTAGCTTCCTTTATGGTCATTCAGTAACAGCTGTTGTAGAAGCCACTGTTCTACTCATAGAGCTATCAGTAGTGGTGCTCCTCAGGGTTCTGTCCAATCACCAAATCTCTTCCTTTTATTCATTAATGACCTTCTAAACTGTACATTTTACCCTATGCTCTCATACACTGATGACTCAACTCTTCGCCTTTCCATTCACTTCCTGTAGCATCTGTCTCAGAAGTTTCTTCAATAAACAAAACATTAGGCTATGATACACCTTATGTCTGGTTTGGCTCATATCCCTGATGGGGTAAAAGTAATCTTGGCAGTTTTAATGCATCAAAAACTCAGTTCTTAAGTCTAACAACCTGTCAAAATCTTCCACAGGAGTATCCTCAAACTTTTAACGATATTCATCTCAATCTTGCATCATCTTAACACTTTGCGCAGCCCGATCCCCCTGCAGCCAGCAGAACCCTCCTGATTCCCCCCCCCCCATCCCGCTCTCCCTCCCTCCTTCCTTGCTGGGTGCTCGATTGTTTTCTTTTCTGGTAATTTTTCCACCCGAAGTATTTGGATTAGTGGAATTGTTTTATATTGTTAGAAAGCTGAGATATTGTAGAAAAATATGAAAAAAAAAAGAAAGTGATATTGCATAAAATAATATAGTTATGATGAGTATACGTTAAAAGAGCAAGCATAAGAATGTATATACCAAATCCGCGCGCCCAAGTTTATTCCTCTGATAATTTTTTGACTGAAATATTTGGATTAGGAGATTTGTTTTTATAATGTTAAAAACCTGAGACTTTGTGGAATAAGATGAAAGAAAATAGAAAACAATATTACATAAGGTCTATCTATCTATCTAGATAGACCTTATGAGTATAAGTTGAAAGAGCACAATACTGTAGAATGTTTATCCCACTTTTTTTTCTGGCCATTTTTTGGTAATATTTTCGAATTTTTCCATGAATAAAGATAGTATCACAGAACTGGAAATTCAGTCAGGCTATTATCAGACCAAATTTCAGGACACTAAACGCAATTCCTGATTTATGGTGAATATTTCTTTGTTTCGACACAGATCCGCGTCTAAAGAGCTGGTTGGACACTTTCAGTGTTAAACATATTTGGGATTTCATCCTCTCGTAATTTATCTTGGAAAGGTCATATTATGTGTACCCTCTAATTTCTGACAATGTCCAGCTCAGTCCTGCATCATCTTTAAACACACTTGGGGTTTCATTCTCGCGGGATTAATCTTAGAAAGAACATATTACCTCTCCTGTAAAGTATGCATCCAAGAGATTAGGTGTGCACATCTCTGCTGCACTCCTGCATCTGTATCTCTTTTCTTTTGCTACTTCAATGGACACTGCTCCTCTGAACTGTCTGCATGCAAACCTCTACCACTATGGCAGACATATAGCATTCCTCTGGCAACAAACTCTCATCACTTTTCTGTCCAACTCTCTAATGGAAGAGTAAACCATTAACTCCAGTCCTTCATGTATACAACAGGTCAGCTCTGGAACTGTCTCTTTCTTCTGTATTCCCTATTGCCTATGATCTCCAGTCTTTCAAACTCAGTGTGTCCAGGCATCTCGAAATGAATGGATCTTGAATTTGGCTCTCTGTAATCTTATTTTTGTTTTTTTCTTGGAGGGAACAGTGTGGGGACTTCTGGCCTTTGGTTCTTTCTTGCTTGCATTAAAAATAAAACATAAGTTTTATTTTGAACGGTATAAGCACCTTTCCAAATTCGTTCTTCTTCTTCTTCATAACTGTCTTTTATATATCTCTGGCTATTTTTTTTATTGTGGTAAAAGAAAGCACCATGTTAAATTTCTTTCCTTATTATTATTAGCCATGTTCCTTCTGCTGTATCAATTGTTTCTCGAGTGTAATGCTGTACACCTACTTCAACATACATCCCTATCGCCTTTTAGTACCTCTTCCGAAACTTATATTTTATTCAAACCTAACCCAGCCTAACCAAACCAAACCTATCCTAGCAAATTAATCTAACCTAACTTAGCCAAGATTCGAGGAAGTTTTAGTAAATCCGCCATTACAAACATCGGTGAGGCAAAAGGAACACGATGATAACAAAAGCGGGGGGAAGTCAGTAGAGCAAGTTGGAGTAATAGGAACTGAATTGGTAAGGTTTCTTCGCTGCTTAAAGTAAAATCTACATATACCATACTGTCAATCTGCAGTGGCAAGTATCCTAACAGAACCATGGAATTTGCCCAACGGTGCCTCAGTAAGCTTCAGGGTCTACAAATTCGTGAGCCAGGCAGTTAATGGGAAAGTAAAACAAATCTGTAGAGGACAGCATAAACCCATTTATTTTTTCAAAAATATTTGTTTGTTAATTTTAAGAATGTCTATGAAGTTATTAAAAACTGTTGTTATTCAAGAACGGATGGGTGACAAAAGCCATTAAAGACTGTAAGGAGGCGGCCAAGGAAACCTCATTACAAAAGGGGAAGACAAGAAGTCTCCCGGATATTAAGCTCCGCCAACGAAACTGGAGGAAGTTATGTATTCACCTATGTTTGTCTGTGTGTATGTATGTCCAGATGGTATCTCCAAAAGTTCTCAATGAATTTCAATGAAGTTTTGTGGAATGGTTGGCCATGGGCCAAGGAAGAAGATATTAAATTTGGGGGCGGATCCGGGTCAGGATCAGGAGTATCCTGCACAATATCTCCAAAAGTTCTCAATGAATTTCAATGAAGTTTTGTGGAAGTGTGAGCCATTGATCAAGAAAGAACTGACTGAATGTTGGGGGGGATCCGGATCGTATCCTATCTCCACGAATCGGGATCAGGATCCTTTTTAATGACAGTGGCACTGGCTGAGGGATGCGCTCTCTGAGTGCTTTGTAGTCTAATATATCGTGAACATACGGAGAATTATATGAGAAACTGGAAGAAAACATCCTAAAACCTAATGATGAAGTGAGTTGTAAGGTAGAACATATTTAACATGAGAAAATCTTAGAAAATTATATCGTAAATATATAATTGATATAAGATTAGATAAACTAAACGAACATGGAGACGGTCGATGTATGCTGCAGAACAGGGGTGGGGAACCTTTCTCCTATTAAGAGCCATTAGAATATTTTAACATCATTTTCGGGCCATACAAAATTATCAACTTAAAATCAACTGTAGCCCAGTACATTATAGAAAGAGAGAGAGAGAGAGAGAGAGAGAGAGAGAGAGAGAGAGAGAGATTCCTTCATGAGTTTATGAAATTGCATTTATGAATTGCCTCGCTAGCCTAGTCAAATGGTCTTGCGGGCCTTATGTGGCCAGGAGGCCGGACATTCCCCATCCCTGCTGTTGAACAACATAACCTAAGATCCCCCTTCCAGATTCTGATGATGAACAGAATTAAACCACATTCTGGGATAAGTTTAAATATTTAGTCCATGACTGATCAGATCTCTTAAATGGTAATAATTTCCCTTATCTGTTAGGGTAGGTGAAAGGCACACCTTATAAATTGAAAGAAAAGTTGCCTGTTTAGGAAGTATGAGATTGCTCTGACTACCCTTAAAGATAATCTTGAAGACAATGAACAGGTTGTTACCAAATAAGTCAAGAGTTTAATTGGGTTATCTACCCCCAAGCGTGGCTCTGACTCTGCAAACTTTGTCGGGTTAGAGTATGTTGTTATTTGAAGGCCTAAGGTACTTATCAGGATGTTATAATCAAGGCTTATATCATCCAAGCTAGCTCTTAAAACCAATGATGCTTATATATAACAGATACCAAAAAAACTTTTTTCTCCTCTAAGGAGATTGAGGATGGTATAATGCAAATTTGCAAACACCTGCAAGATGCAATTGAGAATGCTAATGGTAACACAAAAGGAAATGTAAGGGAAAAACCTATTACCTAACCAGCAGTGAAGTCAAAACCACAATCTGTTGGGACTATCAATGAAGAAAATTAACCCTTCATTAGTTCCGTAAAAACATCAGAAAATTCCTAAAGCGAGAATGGGCAGCATCTTGGAAACAAGAAAATGTAAAAGATTCCGAGGTAAACAGAAATGAGAACTCTGCCTATTGTGGAGAACGACATTCTACCACATTCTTGAAAAAAAGTTCCTGACTTTGTCTCATGGTTGACAGAATTAAAGGATACGGAACCCCGCATGATTTGTTTACGCCCAAAATAAATCCAGTGATTGTAAAACTAAAATGAATATTTGCTTTGGTGTTACACAGATACACATCACAGTGCTCTGTGTCTAATTAAAAGTGGTGCTAACGTTAATAAAACTGGAAGTGTTTTTATGACAGTTGCCGAGACAGATAACCCAGCAATAATGCTGGCTGCATTTCCAACTGCAGAAACATATATAGGTCACAGATTCATTCAACATCTAATCCAGTGATGCCCCATGAGGTGCGGAGAGCCCGGGGCTAGGCAACTTGGTCCTGACATTTAAGATGTGAGTGACCAGCCTTGCTCATCCTTGAGTGGCATTATGTGAGCAATAAACCCTAACCACTCGTTGAATATAAACCTGAAACGGCTCAATCTGACTGAAGTGCTTTTAACAATTAATAACCAGACTGTACCTGCATCAACTCTTCTTCACACTGCTGCACGAAAGTCCTTTTGTTCGGCTGACATTGTGAAGACACTGAAGCTACCTACAATAGGCAAGGTTAATTTAGCAATTACATTGTTTTTTGATCAATAAGGAATCACAGTCCTTTCATCTGGATAAACCATTAAACCAGCTAGATGGATATAAATCCTGTATAATAGCAGCAGTGCTGATGAAGATGGACACAAAAATCTGTATAACAGGAATGGAGAAAACATCAGATCACCTGCACAGTCTAGGAGCAAGATTGGTAATGAGAATATTCATTCTGATACAGAAGGGCCCATAAAACGGTTAAAAGGATCAGACTGATGTCGATGATTCGTTCACAGGACATTCAAGAAGGAAATGTGCAGACGTTCAAAAGCCCAGGGGGGTAATATAGTTTTGGGTATATTACCATTTCCTAAACAAGCCAGAAATGAGGTTGATTTCATAAAGTCTTTGTTACCCCTATTCAGTTCGTATTTGTGGTCAGAATAGGAGCCAGGTTGAAACTTGCTCAAACAAGTGATTTAATAAATGGAATCACTGATCCTGTTCATAAAACGTGGGACAGAAATTGTAGTGGAATGCATCCTGAAGAACCAAAACCTGAAGATAAGAATGGACTTTTACGCTTGTGGAATACAAAGATGAGCAATATTGGGTAGGTTTCATTATAAGTTAAATAGACCTGAACTGCCTGCAGATTATCACAAAGTTCAAATGAAATCTCTCTTTGGAAGGCTGGGAGAAAACCTTATCATCTGACAATTTATGACAATATCATAAAGGATCAGTTGATAAACAAGTTCATAGAGGAAGCTGAGAATCCAGGTAGTCATAAGGATTTACATAAATTGCCTCAGTAGGGAGTGAATAAATATTCAGTGGCAACTCCAGTAAAGATGGTTTTCAATTATAGAACCAAATCATCCAAGGGTGAAGCTAGTCTTAATGACTGTTTATATTATGGACCAATACTCACTGAGAAACTTGGAAATGTTTTACTAAAGTTCAGAGGAAAAATATATGTTTCTCAGAATTTGATTAGGAAAAGAGGACAGAAAGTACACAAATTTCCTCTGGCATCAAAATCCACCAGACCCTGACTGTCTTTTGAAAAACACATTGTTTCAGATCAAAGTTTTTTGGCGCTTGTATTAATCCTTTCTTGTTATGTAAAACACTAAAGTACTCTTTTCAGAATGTAAATGTCCCCAAATAGTCCTATCATTTACAGAGACAATATTTAAGGTGTTACAGATTTTGAAACATAAGTGTTAAAAGCCAATGAATTGGCAAACAGAGAAAGTGGGAAAGCATATTTACTTTTGCAGGGATAGGACACCAAATCATCACTCTTTATGGATAAAATGATAAATGACTACCCAGAATATGATAAACCTAGGTTTCAGGATGTGTTGGCTCTTAATTGAAATGTTAATTCTGTTTACCTGATCATGAAGCGTAGCAAGTTTCCTGAAGTTACCCTCACTAAAACGTCCTTGTTAAGTCAGATTTCAGTGTTATATGATCGACTGGAATTGCTGAGTCCTGTAACAATTAAGGCCAAATATTTGCTACAAGAAATTCTGCGTGAGACACTGGACTGGAACACTAAATTGGATCAGTGGAATGAAGCAAAGTGGGAGCAGGTCATGGAAGAACATGAAAATTCAGATAGGATATGCATTCCCAGACAGAGAGGGAACAACAGATAGTCAAATGTGAACATATTTTGCGGCAGTTCTCAAAAGGCCTGTCGCTAAAGATCACTGTAGACTCGTCATTTCCAAAGCCAGAATTGCACCACTTAGAGAACTTTTCCTCTAATGGAATTTGCTTCTATTGACATGGAGTCAGACTAGCCAGGTACCTCATTACTGCTTTAGAAAATTTTATTGCTGAAGAGTTCATATAGACTGACGGTAAGATATGTATTTACTGGATAAGTGAGGAGGATGGTAAAATTCCTCTTGTTCGAAAATGAGTCAAGACCATAAACGAACTGTCATCGCAATATATCTTCATGCAGGTTTCTTCAAAGAATAACGCAGTTGATATTCGTTCAAATGGCTCTAATCTTAAAAGGCTATTGAAGGACAGACTGTGGTTTGATGGTCGTGAATGGTTATTAGTTGGAAACTGCCGTGAACAAAAACAGTATAGTAAAACTGAAGTCGACAAAATAAACCTGAATCCAGGTTTCAAACTTGAGCCTGATATAATGGATATTACTAGATTCTCTTCATTGAGGAAACTCCTCATTACTACCAAAATTGTAATTGAATTTCTGAGGAAAAGGGTTGGGTTGGAGGAGAGAGAACCCATGAAGTACTGGGTAAAAGTTGTACAAAAGAGGATCATTGAGAAATGTTCGATTTCTTAAGCCCAGACACCCTCAGCAGTAACAAGCTGATAAAGCAATTAGGGCTTTTTACAACAGAAGCGATTTATCCGTTGCTGGGGTAGAAATGTAAAGGGAGATTTACCTCTCCAAACTAGGCATCCCTTTCTCCTATAAAAAAATATTATTTCGCAAAATTAGTAGTACAAGAAGCGCATAAGTTGACTGTGCACAGAGGAATGCCACAAACATTGGCCCAAATCAGTGAAAGGCATTGAATCCCTAGAAAGTATATAGATTGAAAAAAGGTACCTGAAGAACTGTGTAATATATAGAAGGTATGAGCAACGACGTTAATGTGTCCAGGACCACCGTCATTACAAAAAGTTAAGGTACACATAGGTAGGCTCTTTGGTGTAATTCGAGTCGTCTCTCCTAATACCATAAATGGTACGTGCCCCCCCAAAAAAATCCTCATAATATACAGTATATATATTGTTACGGAACAGAGAAAGATAATATACACTTAAAGTGAGAATACTAAAAATCACTACTGTCCCGTAAAGTTCCAGGTTCAAAACAAAAGAGTTAGGTAAAATTACAAGTCAAAGTTTAATGCTCAAACTAACAACAAAACATTCGGGACTCATAAGGATAATGTAATGGCAAATAAACAGGTTAAATATATGGTTAACTGCAATAGCCTCTATTAACACGAAATTAGCAAGAGTAAATTTATCTAAGTCAGCCCTGATAAATGAAAATACACCGGGTAATGCTCAGTTAATGCAAGATAAATTATTACAGATACAAAATATTATTTAAAATGACTGATATAAAACCCCACATTAATCACAAAGACCTCACTAGGCCTAAGAATCAACCCTATGCTACACAGTACAAGAGAAAATGCAACAACAGTTATACTCAAATTACACACAGCTGCTATATGTTTGGAGATTTCTTGAGCACTCACAATAATAATATCTGTACAGGGAAGGACAGAGATGTGAACAAAATGAGGAGCAGATCTAAGTGGCAATGATGCAGAGACTGAGCTCACTATATAGGGGCCGGCAGAGCTTGATACAACTTGTAAGAAGGACGCGCAAATGAAGCGATGGGGACAAACAGTTGACAATCCCGCACTGAATAACAGAAAGGACGACTTACTCTACTATAACGGTAGAAGGGGGGCACTGAGGCAGAACACGCTCGTGATCAAACATGCAGCATACTGTGCGTTAAAATTACACAAAGGATGATGAAATCATAGGCTATGTAACACCTCCCCACAAAGAAAAAGAAATTTACAAAGGAAATTTCTTATTACTCTAAAACAATCTGTCTAAAATCTAGATAAACAATCTGCAATAACATTTTCTTTCCCCTTGACATGTTGTATGTCTAATGAATACTCCTGAAGAAGTAGACTCCATCTTGTCAATCTCTGATTTTTATCTTTAAACTTACTAAGGAATTTCAGTGGGTTATGATCGGTATAAATGACTATGGGGTCAAAACCAGAACACAAACAAAATGAAAAATGCTGTAAACCCAAAATCAAGGCCAAAAGCTCTTTCTCAATAGTTGAGTAGTTCTTTTGAGGTGGAGTGAACTTCTTACTGTAATAAGATACAGGGTGTTCAATACCCTGATCATCCTCTTGCAGCAAAACAGTCCCAGCTCCTGTATCACTTGCATCAACAGCCATCTTAAAAGGCTTAGCAAAATTTGGAGTAGCGAGCACTGGCTGACTTAATAGAATAGCTTTAAGTTTGTTGAAAGAGGATTCACAGTTATCGGTCCAGACAAATTTAACTCCCTTTTTCAGTAAGTCTGTAAGTGGTGATACAAGAATAGAAAAGTTAAGAACAAATCTCCTGTAATAACCCACCATTCCCAAAAATCTTTGTAGCTCTTTCCTACTTTTAGGTCTGGGAAGATCACTTATAACCTGAACCTTAGCTCCTGGTGGTGCAACATGTCCATCACCAATTACATACCCAAGGTACTGAACTTTAGCTTGACCAAACTCACACTTTGATAAATTAGCTACAAGATTAGCCTGAACCAAACGCTCAAGAAATTTACTGACATGGCATAGGTGATCTTTCCAGTTGTCACTGAAGATTAATACATCATCAATATAAACAACACACCCTGCCAAACCCTCTGTTACAACATTCATGAGCTTCTGAAATGTGGCTGGTACATTCTTCATACCATACGGCATTACAGAACATGCAAAAACCTTTCCTAGTGTTACAAAACATGAGATCTCCCTAGCACGTTCAGTCATAGGTACTTGCCAGTATCCCTTTAACAAATCAAACTTACTTATGTACTGTACCTAGCCTTTCCGATCTTGTCTATGCAATCTTCCACGCGAGGGAGAGGGTAAGTGTCTGTTTTGGTTATCTGATTAACACGTCTGTAGTCGATGCAAAGCCGCTGTGACCCACCTGGCTTAGGGACTAGAGTGACAGGAGAACTCCAGTCGCTCTGACAGGGCTCAATCATCATGTGGTCCAACAGGTAGCCAAGCTCCTTCTGGATGAGAGGAACTTTCACTGGGTTCACACGGTAAGGAGGCAGTTTAATTGGCTATGCGTCTCCAACATCGACATCATGCATCAACACAGTAGTTCTTCCTGGAGTGGCACGGAACACTTGCGGGTACTCCTGCAGTAATGCCGAAAACTCCTGCCTTTCCTTGGGAGGTAGATAAGAAAGCTTAGTCTGGAGATCATTCATGATATCAGGATTCTTCCCCAAACTATCACTCAGGCTCATACTGCATGGGAGAGCTTCACTTGCAGACTCGGGTGGAACAGCTACAGTGCAGACTGGATTATTTTCGTCCCGCCTGTGATATAACTTTAGCATGTTGATGTGACATAGTTGCTTGCTCTTTCTACGATCTGGTGTGGCGATGACATAGTTGACATCACTGAGTTTCTTCTCCACGAAATATGGGCCACTAAACTTGGCTTGAAGAGGTTGCCCATGAACTGGTAGCAGAATCAAAACCTGATCTCCTGGCTGAAAGTGACATAACCTGGACTTCTTATCATACCAAGTCTTCATCTTCTCCTGAGCAGCTCCTAAATTCTCTCTCGCCAGCTGTAAAGCAGTGGACAGCCGTTCTTTGAACTTCATCACATACTCCAGCAGGTTGACGTCATCTTCCTCCGACAGCCAGCATTCCTTGAGTAACTCAAGGGGTCCTCTTACTTCATGGCCAAACAGTAGTTCAAAAGGTGAGAAGCCCAGTGATTCATTTGGAGATTCTCTTGCGGCAAACACAATGAATGGAAGACCTTTACCCCAGTCTTTCTGATGTTCCAAACAGTATTTCTTGAGCATCGATTTGAGTGTTTGATGATATCTCTCCAACGCTCCTTGGGTCTGGGGATGGTAAGCTGAAAACGTGATCTGGGTGATGCCCAACTCTTTCAGAGACTGCTTGAAAACATTTGACATGAAATTACTTCCTCGGTCTGACTGTACCTCCTTGGGCAGACCAAACTTTGTGAAGAACCCTAGCATTTCCTTAACCACGTTCTTTGCTGAGATATTTCTAAGTGGAATGGCTTCAGGATAACGAGTAGCCATATCAATCAGGGTCAACACATAAGAAAATCCTGAAGAAGTCTTAGGAAGAGGGCCCACAATATCCACCAACACACGGGCGAAAGGCGCCTCAAAAGGGGGAATGGGAACTAGAGGTGCAACCTTTTCGGTCTGATTACACTTCCCCACAGATGTGACAAGACTTACAATACCAGGAAACATCCCAGAAGATACCTGGCCAGTAGAAGTGTTTCAAAATACGTGCCACAGTCTTCCTCACTCCAAGGTGTCCTGCCAAACTGGAATCATGAGCCACTCGAATGATATCCTGCCTACAAACACGAGGGATGACAACTTGATGTACAACCTCCCATTCGCAGTCAGCTGATGCTGTTGGGGGTCTCCACTTCCTCATAAGTACTCCTGACTTTACATAATAACAAGTAGAAGCACCGGCTGACTCTTCTTCACTGTAAGCAGAGTTAGCTAGACCTTTCAACTCAGGGTCAGCAACCTGCAACTCAACCAACTCTTGACGAGACAAATTATCAACACTACGGGGTACTGCCTCATCTGGTGAGTGGTCCAAATTAGCAAGAAAAGTGTCAGCTAGGATAACATCATCATCATCATTATCCTCTAAATCACCAGTAACTTTAGACTTAGCCCTAGTGACAGCACATGCAGGGAACACATCAGGGACATCACAATCCTGGGTCGCAGCCACTGGCTCACTAGACAACTGAGGAGCTGGACACACTTGACTTCCACCAATATCATTTCCAAGTAAGAAAGTTACACCTGACATTGGGAGTGTCTCAACCAACCCAACCATAACAGAACCATTAACAAAACCAGACTCTAAATTCACTCTGCACAGAGGGACAGAGAAGTAATTATTCCCTACACCTTGTAAGATTACAGTTTCATCAGAGGAATTAACATTAGAGCCTAGAACACTGGTCAGCATAAGGGATTGGCAAGCACCTGTATCACGATATATTTGAACTGATTTCCTGTCATTACTGTCCAGAGGACTGACAAAACCATCAGACAGGAAATTAGCACATGAACTCTTGAGAGTGTCACCCACGTTACTGCTCAAAAGAGGAGCTCCATCATGAGAATTTAAGTTACCCCTCAAGGCGGGTTCAGTTAACTCAGTTAAAGAATTCTGGGAACTCTCAAGAGTGGACACTAGACCAATTGACTGAATATTTAAAGACTCCTTTTTGTTCACATCACGCTGTCTCCTGAAACATCTCTCCGTAGTATGACCAAGCTTACTACAATAAGTACATTTACTTTTCTGAAATCTAGAGGTGAAGCTGCTATTTACTTCCTGAGAAACATCATCTTTATTCTCTTTCCTGTTACCTGTACTCTGAGTAGAGGCAACGTACTTACTCTCAGCTTTCCCTTTTTCTCTAGAATATCTCTTGTGAGTGAGAACATACTCATCAGCTAAAACTGCAGCATCAGACAAATTATCTATTCTTCTCTCATCAAGATATAGGCTTACATCTTTATTAACACACCTTTTGAAGTCCTCCAGCAAAATCATCTGCTTACATTTACCAAAATCAGAATCCACATTCTTAGAATTTAACCACTGCTCTAACAAATCTTCTTTGATTTTTGCATACTCACATGGGATTGCTTATCTTGCTTGTAAGTTGTCCTAAATTTTACTCTATAAGCTTCAGGAACAAGCTCATAGGCCTTAAGAATCAAGCTCTTAACTACATCATAATTATCAGACTGATCCTGAGGCAAAGATGCATAAGTTACTTGAGCTTTACCGGTGAGAACAGTTTGAAGGAGTACTGGCCAATACTTTTTTGGCCAATTAAAACCTGTAGCTACCCTCTCAAACAACTGAAAATACTTTGTTAAATCAGATTCATTAAAAGGAGGGACAAGTTTAACATTTTTAGCCACATCAAAATCATCAGAGCTAGATGATCCAGTTCCACCTTGTTTCATGCGATACTCATGGTCTGCCTGAATCCTGGCAAGTTCAATTTGTGCCTGCATCTGTGCCTCCTGAATACGAGCATTTGCCTGAAATTCAGCCTCCTTAGTTTTTGCCTCCTGCAGGGCTAGCTGTAACTTAGCTAATTCAATCTGCGTTTGCTCATTTGGAGGAGTTACATTAAACAAGCTTTCATTAATCATGTCAACAATTTGATCTTTAGAATGATGAGAGCGAACAGCAATTCCCAATTGTTGAGCAACAAGCTTAAGTTCATTCTTTGTTCTGTTTTCTACATCCAACACTGTTTGCACATTTGATAAAAAAATTTTGGCTTCATCAAGTGTAGAAATAGTAGACATCATGAATAAATCACAGTCACAAAATATCAAACAATATCCTTATGATAATATCCTGAATATCCTGGCGAGGTCGCCAAATTTATGTTACGGAACAGAGAAAGATAATGTACACTTAAAGTGAGAATACTAAAAATCACTACTGTCCTGTAAAGTTCCAGGTTCAAAACAAAAGAGTTAGGTAAAATTACAAGTTAAAGTTTAATGCTCAAACTAACAACAAAACATTCAGGACTCATAAGGATAATGTAATGGCAAATAAACAGGTTAAATATATGGTTAACTGCAATAGCCTCTATTAACACGAAATTAGCAACAGTAAATTTATCTAAGTCAGCCCTGATAAATGAAAATACACCGCGTAATGCTCAGTTAATGCAAGATAAATTATTACAGATACAAAATATTATTTAAAATGACTGATATAAAACCCCACATTAATCACAAAGACCTCACTAGGCCTAAGAATCAACCCTATGCTACACAGTACAAGAAAAAATGCAACAACAGTTATACTCAAATTACACACAGCTGCTAGATGTTTGGAGATTTCTTGAGCACTCACAATAATAATATCTGTACAGGGGAGGACAGAGATGTGAACAAAATGAGGAGCAGACCTAAGTGGCAATGATGCAGAGACTGAGCTCATTATATAGGGGCCGGCAGAGCTTGATACAACTTGTAAGAAGGACGCGCAAATGAAGCGATGGGGACAAACAGTTGACAATCCCGCACTGAATAACAGAAAGGACGACTTACTCTACTATAACGGTAGAAGGGGGGAAGTGAGGCAGAACACGCTCGTGATCAAACATGCAGCAACTGTGCGTTAAAATTACACAAAGGATGATGAAATCATAGGGTATGTAACAATATATATATATATATTGTTACGGAACAGAGAAAGATAACGTACACTTTAAGTGAGAATGCTAAAAATCACTACTGTCCCGTAAAGTTCCAGGTTCAAAACAAAAGAGTTAGGTAAAATTACAAGTTAAAGTTTAATGCTTAAATTAACAACAAAACATTCAGGACTCATAAGGATAATGTAATGGCAAAAAACAGGTTAAATATATGGTTAACTGGAATAGCCTCTATTAACACGAAATTAGCAAGAGTAAATTTCATCTAAGTCAGCCCTGATAAAATGAGATACCAGATAATACTCAGTGAATGCCAGATAAATAATTACAGATACAAACTATTATCAAAAATGACTGACATAAAGAATCCCACACGAATTACAAAAACTTCACTAGGCCTACAAATTAAACTTATGCTATACAGTACAAGAAAAAATGCAACAACAGTTATACTCAAATTACACACAGCTGCTAGATGGTTGGAGACTTCTTGAGCACTCACAATAATAATATCTGTACAGGGGAGGACAGAGATGTGAACAAAATGAGGAGCAGATCTAAGTGGCAATGATGCAGAGACTGAGCTCATTATATAGGGGCCAGCAGAGCTTGATACAACTTGTAATAAGGACGCGCAAATGAAGCGATGGGGACAAACGGTCGACAATCCTGCACTGAATAACAGAAAGGACGACTTACTCTACTATAACGGTAGAAGGGGGGGACTGAGGCAGAACACGCTCGTGATCAAACATGCAGCAACTGTGCGTTAAAATTACACAAAGGATGATGAAATCATAGGCTATGTAACACCTCCCCACAAAGAAAAAAGAAATTTACAAAGGAAATTTCTTATTACTCTAAAACAATCTGTATATGGCATTACAGAACATGCAAAAGTGTTTCCTAATGTTACAAAAAATGAGATCTCCCTAGCACGTTCAGTCATAGGTACTTGCCAGTATCCCTTTAACAAATCAAACTTACTTATGTACCTAGCCTTTCCGATCTTGTCTATGCAATCTTCCACACGAGGGAGAGGGTAAGTGTCTGTTTTGGTTATCTGATTAACACGTCTGTAGTCGATGCAAAGCCTCTGTGACCCACCTGGCTTAGGGACTAGAGTGACAGGAGAACTCCACTCGCTCTGACAGGGCTCAATCATCTTGTGGTCCAACAGGTAGCCAAGCTCCTTCTGGATGAGAGGAACTTTCACTGGGTTCACACGGTAAGGAGGCAGTTTAATTGGCTTTGCGTCTCCAACATCGACATCATGCATCAACACAGTGGTTCTTCCTGGAGTAGCACGGAACACTTGCGGGTACTCCTGCAGTAATGCCGAAAACTCCTGCCTTTCCTTGGGAGGTAGATGAGAAAGCTTAGTCTGGAGATCATTCATGATATCAGGATTCTTCCCCAAACTATCACTCAGGCTCATACTGCATGGGAGAGCTTCACTTGCAGACTCGGGTGGAACAGCTACAGTGCAGACTGGATTACTTTCGTCCCGCCTGTGATATAACTTTAGCATGTTGATGTGACATAGTTGCTTGCTCTTTCTACGATCTGGTGTGGCGATGACATAGTTGACATCACTGAGTTTCTTCTCCACGAAATAAGGACCACTAAACTTGGCTTGAAGAGGTTGCCCATGAACTGGTAGCAGAATCAAAACCTGATCTCCTGGCTGAAAGTGGCGTAACCTGGACTTCTTATCATACCAAGTCTTCATCTTCTCCTGAGCAGCTCCTAAATTCTCTCTCGCCAGCTGTAAAGCAGTGGACAGCCGTTCTTTGAACTTCATCACATACTCCAGCAGGTTGACGTCATCTTCCTCCGACAGCCAGCATTCCTTGAGTAGCTTAAGGGGTCCTCTTACTTCATGGCCAAACAGTAGTTCAAAAGGTGAGAAGCCCAGTGATTCATTTGGAGATTCTCTTGCAGCAAACACAACGAATGGAAGACCTTTATCCCAGTCTTTCTGATCTTCCAAACAGTATTTCTTGAGCATCGATTTGAGTGTTTGATGATATCTCTCCAACGCTCCTTGGGTCTGGGGATGGTAAGCTGAAGACGTGATCTGGGAGATGCCCAACTCTTTCAGAGACTGCTTGAAAACATTTGACATGAAATTACTTCCTAGGTCTGACTGTACCTCCTTGGGCAGACCAAACTTTGTGAAGAACCCTAGCATTTCCTTAACCACGTTCTTTGCTGAGATATTTCTAAGTGGAATGGCTTCAGGATAACGAGTAGCCATATCAATCATGGTCAACACATAAGAAAATCCTGAAGAAGTCTTAGGAAGAGGGCCCACAATATCCACCAACACACGGGTGAAAGGCGCCTCAAAAGGAGGAATGGGAACTAGAGGTGCAACCTTTTCGGTCTGATTACACTTCCCCACAACTTGACAGGTGTGAAAAGACTTACAATACCAGGAAACATCCCTGAAGATACCTGGCCAGTAGAAGTGTTTCAAAATGCGTGCCACAGTCTTCCTCACTCCAAGGTGTCCTGCCAAACTGGAATCATGAGCCACTCTAATGATATCCTGCTTACAAACACGAGGGATGACAACTTGATGTACAACCTCCCATTCACAGTCGGCTGATGCTGTTGGGGGTCTCCACTTCCTCATAAGTACTCCTGACTTTACATAATAACAAGTAGAAGCACCAGCTGACTCTTCCTCACTGCAAGCAGAGTTAGCTAGACCTTTCAACTCAGGGTCAGCAACCTGCAACTCAACCAACTCTTGACAAGACAAATTATCAACACTACGGGGTACTGCCTCATCTGGTGAGTGGTCCAAATTAGCAAGAAAAGTGTCAGCTAGGATAACATCATCATCATCATTATCCTCTAAATCACCAGTAACTTTAGACTTAGCCCTAGTGACAGCACATGCAGGGAACACATCAGGGACATCACAATCCTGGGACGCAGCCACTGGCTCACTAGACAACTGAGGAGCTGGACACACTTGACTTCCACCAATATCATTTCCAAGTAAGAAAGTTACACCTGACATTGGGAGTGTCTCAACCAACCCAACCATAACAGAACCATTAACAAAACCAGACTCTAAATTCACTCTGCACAGAGGAACAGAGAAGTAATTATTCCCTACACCTTGTAAGATTACAGTTTCATCAGAGGAATTAAAATTAGAGCCTAGAACACTGGTCAGCATAAGGGATTGGCAAGCACCTGTATCACGATATATTTTAACTGATTTCCTGTCATTACTGTCCAGAGGACTGACAAAACCATCAGACAGGAAATTAGCACATGAACTCTTGAGAGTGTCACCCACGTTACTGCTCAAAAGAGGAGCTCCATCATGAGAATTTAAGTTACCCCTCAAAGCAGGTTCAGTTAACTCAGTTAAAGAATTCTGGGAACTCTCAAGAGTGGACACTAGACCAATTGACTGAATATTTAAAGACTCCTTTTTGTTCACATCACGCTGTCTCCTGAAACATCTCTCCGTAGTATGACCAAGCTTACTACAATAAGTACATTTACTTTTCTGAAATCTAGAGGTGAAGCTGGTATTTACTTCCTGAGAAACATCATCCTTATTCTCTTTCCTGTTACCTGTACTCTGAGTAGAGGCAACGTACTTACTCTCAGCTTTCCCTTTTTCTCTAGAATATCTCTTGTGAGTGAGAACATACTCATCAGCTAAAACTGCAGCATCAGACAAATTATCTATTCTTTTCTCATCAAGATATAGGCTTACATCTTTATAAATACACCTTTTGAAGTCCTCCAGGAAAATCATCTGCTTAAATTTGTCAAAATCAGAATCCACATTCTTAGAATTTAACCACTGCTCTAACAAATCTTCTTTGATTTTTGCATACTCAACATGGGATTGCTTATCTTGCTTATAAGTTGTCCTAAATTTTACTCTATAAGCTTCAGGAACAAGCTCATAGGCCTTAAGAATCAAGCTCTTAACTACATCATAATTATCAGACTGATCCTGAGGCAAAGATGCATAAGTTACTTGAGCTTTACCGGTGAGAACAGTTTGAAGGAGTACTGGCCAATACTCCTTAGGCCAATTAAAACCTGTAGCTACCCTCTCAAACAACTGAAAATACTTTGTTAAATCAGATTCATTAAAAGGAGGGACAAGTTTAACATTTTTAGCCACATCAAAATCATCAGAGCTAGATGACCCAGTTCCACCTTGTTTCATGCGATACTCATGGTCTGCCTGAATCCTGGCAAGTTCAATTTGTGCCTGAGCCTGTACCTGTGCCTCTTCAATACGAGCATTTGCTTCCTTAACACGAGACTCCGCCTCCTTAGCCTTAGCCTCCTGCAGAGCTAGCTGTAACTTAGCTAATTCAATCTGCGTTTGCTCATTTGGAGGAGTTACATTAAACAAGCTTTTATTAATCATGCCAACAATTTGATCTTTAGAATGATGAGAGTGAACTGCAATTCCCAATTGTTGAGCAACAAGCTTAGGTTCATTCTTTGTTCTGTTTTCTATATCACACACTGTTTGCACATTTGACAAAAAATCTTTGGCTTCATCAAGTGTAGAAATAGTAGCCATCATGAATATATCACAGTCACAAAATATCAAACAATATCCTTATGATAATATCCTGAATATCCTGGCGAGGTCGCCAAATTTATGTTACGGAACAGAGAAAGATAACGTACACTTTAAGTGAGAATGCTAAAAATCACTACTGTCCCGTAAAGTTCCAGGTTCAAAACAAAAGAGTTAGGTAAAATTACAAGTTAAAGTTTAATGCTTAAATTAACAACAAAACATTCAGGACTCATAAGGATAATGTATTGGCAAAAAACAGGTTAAATATATGGTTAACTGCAATAGCCTCTATTAACACGAAATTAGCAAGAGTAAATTTTATCTAAGTCAGCCCTGATAAAATGAGATACCAGATAATACTCAGTGAATGCCAGATAAATAATTACAGATACAAACTATTATCAAAAATGACTGACATAAAGAACCCCACACGAATTACAAAAACTTCACTAGGCCTACAAATTAAACTTATGCTATACAGTACAAGAAAAATGCAACAACAGTTATACTCAAATTACACACAGCTGCTAGATGGTTGGAGACTTCTTGAGCACTCACAATAATAATATCTGTACAGGGGAGGACAGAGATGTGAACAAAATGAGGAGCAGATCTAAGTGGCAATGATGCAGAGACTGAGCTCATTATATAGGGGCCAGCAGAGCTTGATACAACTTGTAATAAGGACGCGCAAATGAAGCGATGGGGACAAACGGTCGACAATCCCGCACTGAATAACAGAAAGGACGACTTACTCTACTATAACGGTAGAAGGGGGGGACTGAGGCAGAACACGCTCGTGATCAAACATGCAGCAACTGTGCGTTAAAATTACACAAAGGATGATGAAATCATAGGCTATGTAACAATATATATATATATATATATATATATATATATATATATATATATATACACACGAGTATTTACATGTACAATCAGGGAAAGTTCCGCATTACCCACTGTTCGGAGCATTGGTGGTCGACGAATAGTCACGAACCAGCTGCCAGACTCTATTTGTCTGGTAACTGTGAGTGAGCGGGAGGGTGGCCAGGGGTCGGTGGGTTTGGAGAGTTGCTCTTGTCACAGTATCAATACATGTTAACTGTCAAAAGTATGCTTCTTTGGCGTTGTTTTGTAATGTTCAAAAGAAATGATAGTTACAGAGATTGATCTTATCATTAGGACTTCCCATGTCATTCTGTCTATAGGAAAACGAAAAACCTGTTAATCGCTCATATTCATATTTTTTTTAGTATTATTATTGCACACTACCCTTGACTAAGTTCGAGATGAATAATTACCAGAATAATACTGAAAATGTTTGCAGGCGGATGTTTGCAGTGGGACGACAGAGGATAAATTAACAAATTTATAGGATTTTACATAAATACACACACACACACACACATATATATATATATATATATATATATATATATATATATATATATATATATATATATGTATATAGATAGATAGAGAGATAGATAGATATGTATGGAGAGAGAGAGAGAGAGAGAGAGAGAGAGAGAGAGAGAGAATATAGTGGTTTCGTTTTCGAGTGAACACAAATTATATATATATATTTTTTTTTGTATAATTATGGATATCTCCTGGGGAAACGTCTCATGTTAAATGATATGAATGAAATCATTCAAACCTCTGTCCGAACCCAGCAAACTTCCATAACTTTCCTGACAACACTAGCTCTAGAGACATTTTCGTAATTTTTTTCATAAAATGTCATCTATCCATTCATATTATTATCTGTCCTTACTATATTAACTCAAACACACCGTCCAAACCAAACATTGCACACCTACACCTGATTCCCAATCTATCACTAAACTCTTCTCTGCCCCCAGTCCCCTGCCTCCCTCTCCTTCACACTCACATTTACCAGACATGTGAGGTCTGGCTGCTGCGTCATATTCACCAGTCTCATTCCAGTGCTTCAGGGGATGGGTAATGCGGAACTTTCCCTGATTGTCCGTACACGAGGGCAGTGCACTTGAAAATATCAGATGACAAATAGTTCAGAAATGTTTTTGATCATCAGAAGATTGCTGCTAAAAGATCCTGTACTATTCAGTTAATAAGCCGCCATGAAACAAATATCATTGGAGCTTCACCTTAATTTTAGATATAATGAATGACCCCAAAGTTAAGACTGCCTTGGGAACCTGTGGCTGTACATAGAAATTCATAGCTCATTAAGCTCTCTGGCAGAATGGAATAACTGAGTATATGAGAGATATTTTCAACAAATGCCCAAGAAAGACTTTACATAAGGACTAAAATCAATTGAGAAAATTTGAGGACAATGATAGCTGAAATTGAAGGAAGAAGCGACAATAGGCCTTTGACATATTAACATGATACTGGTGTTTCATTGGAAGCCTTCATGCCAACACATTTACTGTATGGCAGAGGTCTGTCTCCTGTTCCTTGTGTTGATATAAAGGAAGAGAATTATGATCCTACTTTCGAGGAAAACAACCTAAGGCAACATCCAAGGAGGAGGTATTAGCATTTGAATAAGGTTTGGGAGGCTTACAATAATAGGCAGTGGAGTACAGAATATTTATTAAGTCTTAGAGAGAGATTCATTATAGTGCCCAGTGGTTAGAAGCAGGTCCTTGTTGAAGACGGGAGATGAGATCCTTGTAAAAACTTATAAATCCAGATCTCAGTGACTCTTAGCTAAAAGAATCTCTGTTGATTCTGACTCTGAAGTAGTAATCAGAATAGTAAAGGTGATATCTAAGGAAGAAGTCGGTGTAAAAAACATTGAAAATTAGTATCCGTAAAGCTGTCAATTGTGGCTGAAGATGGGGATATTGAAGACCAACAGGTTGCAACAGGGGTTTGATCAAGATGGGCTGCAGACGAAGGTTTTCTAACCTTGTGGAGAGACCGCCATGTTAATGGTCATATTACATGATACAGTGTATCAGTTTTTGCCCAGCTCCAGTCTGTCGAAACTTTGCCCACAGTGAGGTGTCCTGTGTTTGTGCGGTGAATATGTACTACCTTATAGATACATTTTTCATAAGTTAGAAGCAGAGGATTTATCCAATAAAATGATGGTTCCAAGCTTTTTTTCAACCCTAGAACCAGCTTTTTTTGTTGATTAATAGTCACTTATAAATATGATAAAATGCGACTGGACCTGATGTCATAGGCGGTTGTACTGTAAATAATATTTACTGTATACGATTTATATAGAATGGGATGAAAGAATTACTGTCATGTGTGGAAATAAAACTACACGTATTACAGTTCATGAGCTGGCATCTGTAGACGTGGAACTTTCCAGTAAGAAGACGGGAAGGCCTCAAACAACATTACTGTTGAATTGGTAGTGATTTTATATAAAACTAAACTCATGAAGCCATGTGTCAGTTATTAATTTCATGAAATAAACTTTATTTCTGAATCAGTCAGCGATTAAAGTACTTTAGTTGCTTAAGTGACAACCTCGCCATCTCTATTGCTCACACTCTCTTTGCAAAGAGTGTCGAAGAAACGCCTAACCCTGGGCGCTATTGAGCCATGTGATCCTACAAGACATGCCCGTGAGTCGTCCATCATCATCTAGAGACCGACCACACTAGGCACCAGACCGTTCTCTTAGCCATTTTCATACTTATTGGCAGTAAATATGAGTAAATTAGTCAGAATCAGCATTGGTTAAAAGAAGACAAATCAACCTGTTTCAGTACAGGAATTGATACAACAAGTACTTTTCAGCTAATTTCTCAAATGAAAAAGGTAAAAAGTATTTTATAATCATACTTAAGTTAAAGTGAAGGTAACTATAAACATGAATACTTTTTACATAGTAAATACCCACAAAACTTACTCAAGTACAGTACTCAAGCAAATATACTTCGTTGCAATACACCTCTGGTAATAACATTTTTCCTCAATTACATTTACACATGATCACTTACGGTCTTATAATTTTCATTTACTATTAAATTCAATACTGAATTGCTTATGAAGTCTTTTAGCACATGTACTGCAGTGTAGTCTTGCATTCGCTAGCATACACATCTCCCCCGTGTGCATGATTTTAGAAAGTGATTTATATTGTCATACATGACTGCCGGGGGTACCGATGCTGTTGGGGCCGATACGTCGTTTTCTTGATAATTAAAATTTTAAACGCGTCTGAGCCATGTCTCGCCTGATTCCTTATGGTTAACATTAGTATTGGGATTTACATATTGGTAGAATCAGAAGGCAGCAACAATGGAAAGATTCAAGATATATGAAGAAATATTTCACCAACATTTTTGGAGTGTAGTCTGGGCATGTAAGATGATAACAGTCTGTCACACACATCCACCCCACCCATTCCTTTATTATTTCATACATACCAGAAATGACTGATATACGATCCTCCTTCTGGCCTTCTGGATGGTACTGAGTCCATAGCAGTTGCTAGCAATGGGGACAATGTTGATATCATTTCATCTTACACATAAAGACTGATCTGTACTTATATGATCTGTACTTATGTGATTTTCGCCAATAAATACGAGCTTTAAGAACTTCCTAACATTCTGCTTGTCTGCTTGAAAATTAATGCTGTTCTCACCTCGTTGTGCATATAAACTTTTTTTTTTCAGTTTTGTGCACAATCATTCATTAGTAAAGAAATCATAAGCCTCAAAAATTTCTTTTGCACAACGTTCTTCTCCACCTCGTGAAGGAGTAGAATGATCATCAATGGACTGATTCTCACTTTTACTTAGTCTTATTTTTTTTTTCGCAATTCTCCCATGCCTCAGAGTTCCTTTTGCTCTTCATCTTAATTATTTTCATGTACTTCAAGGTCTCCACTAACTTTTTGTGGTATGTAGTCTTTATCAAATGCATCATCTTCCTCCTCCTCATCACTGTCAATAGCCTGATCACCAATAGATGGAGGGAGGATAACAATTTCAGTATCCTCAGAGATGGATACAATAACTACTTTTACAGCATCTGGCAGAAATGGGTACCACGATCTTGAGCTCATTCTACCAAAATAAATATATTTTGAAAAACGTTTGGTTAGATTAGGTTAAGCTGGCTTAGCCTGAAGTCATGTTAAAAGAATTATTTCATATAAGAGGCATGCGTAAAACACACACACACACACACACACACACACACAGCAAGCACTCGAATCCATTACTAGAGATGCTGTGTTGCTGAAGTCTTGTCCATTAAGTTAACTAAACAATAACCAGCACGCAGAGCCCTTCTACGCCTAGTTAAAATAAAGGCTTGTGCATGTTATACCATTCTTATTTATTTGAAAACACAGCACAGCAAGTATGTTCCTTCATGTAATTGATGAGAGGGCTCAGTAAGTAAACCAGGATATCCAGTATATTCCATTTGAGGAACATCACACAAGAAAGACTTACAGAACCAAAATAAAAAAGTGTCCTGGTTTTACATGGAATAATAGAAAAGTTGAGGCATATTTCTTTTTTCTTTTCATGCGAGCTTGGAGCCCGCAAAACAATTCCTTCCAAGAAAAAAGCAAAAACTATATACAAGAGAGCCAAATTCAAGATCCATTCATTTCGAGATGCCTGGACACACTGCGTTTGAAAGACTGGAGATCATAGGAAATAGGAAATACAGACAGAGGGAGACAGTTCCAGAGTTGACCAGCTGCATAAATGAAGGACTGGGAGTAACGGTTAACTCTTGCATTAGAGAGTTGGACAGAAAAGGGATGAGAGTTTGTTGCTAGACGGGTGCTACGCACCTGTCGTAGACGTGGAGGATGCAAGCAGATAGTAGCAGTGACCACTGAAGTAGCGATAAAAAAGAGATAAAGATGCAACAGTGCGGCGAAGAGACAAAGCTTGAACGGAGCCAGTGAAAGGAGGAGAGTTAATGAGACGAAAAGCCTTTGACTCCACCCTAGTGAGAAAAGCTGAATATGGGAAGCCTCTCCACACATGAGAGTTGTACTCTACACACGGATGAATAAAACCTATGTATAAAATCAACAACTGTGCAGGGGTAAAAAAGATACGGAGTCGGCTTAGCACTTCTAATCTCCTGGAAGCAGATTTTACAAGAGACGCAATATGATCTTTCCAAGATAAGTCCTGAGTGAATGAAACCCCAAGCATGTTCAAGGATGATGCAGGATTGAACTGGGTATTATTACACAATAGTGGGTACTCCTTTGGAAGATTTTGTTGGGTTCTATTTATCTATCTATTTATCTATTGCCAGACGCCATAATCCCGTAAGGGGTGGCCATTTGACTTTGAGTTATTTGTTTACGGGGAGGGGCACTAACCCTCCACCAACCCACTTGTTGACACATAGGGTTGATAGGTGTATAAACTGAGTCTTTGATGCATTAAAAACAACACGATTATTTTTACCCCGGTCGGAGATACAAACCAATTCAGACAGACATTAGGTGTACCACATACTTGATGAACAAACCAAACCCTAACAAGTATTTTCATTAAATGTATTAATAAATAATATCTTGCAAAACAAACTACTAGAATTTATAGACTATATATATATATATATATATATATATATATATATATATATATATATATATATATATATATATATATATATATATATATATGTATATATATATATATATATATATATATATATATATATATATATATATATATATATATATATATATATAAGTAGACATTACATATTATAAACAATATGGGTATGAAATACATTCAAATGAATAAAGTCGCCATGCAACACCCGAACATTGTTCCTAAAATGGGAACGGTGACTTTGAAAGGTATAAACATCAATACTCAGTCTACCTTAATTATAACGTACGAAAAACAAGAATTATACTGAAAACGTTTTTTCAAGTAGTCCAGATACGTTACAACAAAAGTGTTCCTCACCCCATAAACACATACAACTATGGAAAAATATGCATATTAAAGTTTTTTTTTTTTCTTACTGTGTATTGAAGACAGATTTCACTGAGAAGTATTTAGTAATAATCTGAATGTAAATATAATTTTATATATGACACAAATGTACTGACATACAGTGAATACATTAGTACAGTAAGTAATGTATGTGAACGGAGTAGAGAACACGAGTCTGAGACAGAAGTTTATTCCTCACTAGGCTTCTCCAGGGGAATGAACTTTTCCCGGGTCAGTCTGACTTTTATGGCCGGCTGCTGGATCACACTCTTGGTTAATTCTTAGTCTGCAGGTCGCTGACTGGTCCGTTACCTTTCCCTCTCTGACTTGACATTAAATAACAACAAGTGTGTGTGTGTGTGTGTGTGTGTGTGTGTGTGTGTGTGAGTGTGTGTGTGTGAAAATGAAAAAAAAATAAAAATATAATAATAGCAATTTTGATAATCTTGATGGTAAATGTTAAATAATTATGTGTAAGCTTTTAAAAATAAGGGTAAAAATGTGCAAAAGTATGTGTGTATGGATGTATATATAATTATGCATGTATATTATCAACTCATTTGCGCCTAGTGTCCTCACCATAGGACGGAAGTGGGCATTTTCAAACGTTAATCAAGAAGGGCCCCCTGGAGTAAGGACCCATGAGCTTCAAGGCTATGAGCCGATATGCGGAGGGCAGTCCGCTTAGTACCTTTCCATCGCAATCCCTCAAACACGAACCTCGGGAGCTAATGGTTTAAGCATTGGCAAATCTATCAGTTTCTTTAACCCATTTGTGCCCAGTGACCTCAGTATAGGACGGAATTGATCATTTTCAAAAGTTAATAAAGATGGGAACCCTGTGGTAAGGGCATATGAGCTTCGCGGCAATGAAAGGATAGGGGAAGGGCATTACGCTTAGTACCCTTCCAACCCAATCCCTCACACAGGAACCCTGGAAGCAAATGAGTTAATGATGAATATGAATTATTTCATTAACAAGTGTATAATTCCTGATACTATGTAGTTATATATACGGTACATAACTACAGTATAGCATGCTTCATAAAACTGAGTTAATGATCTATTATTTACTACTTCCACCTCAGAAGGCTAAGAAAATAAGAAAACGTATGGGCAAAAAGTGACAGAGGCAGCTGTTGAACACTACACAGCTTCTATTATTTCTTTTCTAAGACCGAATAGAATGTAGCATCCTGGATGATCCTAGGAGCTTCATATTCCCGAACTATACCTCTGACTTTCCCTAATGCTATAAATAACTTCGTGTGTCCACCCACATGCCCACCCTAGAATGTTCAGATCCTAACTCTCCAACCATCATTTGCAGATTTTTTTTCACACTTTTCAGCCATCCATCCACCCATCCATGAGAAGTTAAAAGTAATTGCTCTCTCTCTCTCTCTCTCTCTCTCTCTCTCTCTCTGTATCTATGTATGTATGTATGTACTGTATATGCGTGTATAATATAACTTAAAAGAAATATATACTGTGAAAGGATAGATTAAAGGGAAGAAAGAGGAAAAGGATGAGGAAGGAATGGAGGCAAATGAAATTGATGGGGGAAGGGACATTGAGCAGGGGAGAACGAAAGCATGAGGGAAGAAACAGAGGGAGGGAAGGAGAGAAAATAACAGATGGGAGAAAAGTGAAAGGGAAGAAAATGAGGTTAGAAAGCAAAAATGAGAGAGAAAGAGAGAGAGAGAGAGAGAGAGAGAGAGAGAGAGAGAGAGGGAGGCAAGGAATGAAAAGTTAAAATTAAATAATGCTGAATAAAATCGTCTGTTGGTAGTCTGGTTGAATGATAGAGATGTTATTGCAGTGAATAAGCTGAACTAAACGTGCATCCATGTCTGTCTGTCATATTTGCATCAGATCTATTTGTTTCTTTATCCAGTATTCTAGAAAGCGCTCAGTCAACTACTCCATCAGTAAGTCTATCGATATGCTTTCTGAACAGTTCATCAGTCTGCTTAACTCTCCATTTATCAGCCTTTCTGCTTGTTAGCCTTCAGTCTCTCCATCATTCTAATAATTAATCTGTCTTTCATCCTCAAATTCTCTTCAGATATATTTACTCATACGTCAGTGTTTTCGTCTGTTATTTCAACCAGGCATTCCGCACGCACGCACGCACGCACGCACGCACGCACACACACACACACACACACACACACACACACACACACACACACACACACACACACACACACACACACACACACACACACACACACACACAATGTTCACCAACATTTTACCTATCACTGTCTAATCCTCCATTAGTCCTTCGTCTATGAGTCTACTCTACCTCCTATCCATCACTTATTATATCCCTCCACTCCTTCCTCTAAGAGTCTATCCATTTTCCCTATCTATCCCTCCATCAATCCTCAGTCTATGAGCCGATCCACCCTTCCATCCGTCAGTCTCTCCCTGCATCAATTAGTATATCACTCCCCCCTACCCATTTACCCGCAGATTTCTCCACTCAGATTCAAGCAACACACGTCCACCGGAGTAATAAAAGGCACCACTACCATCTATCACCCAAGGTCTATCAGTCTATGTATTGTTCTGTCCAACCTTCCGTCGATAAGTTTATCCAGAACTCAGCCAATTCTCCATTCATTCATTCACATATTAGTCTGTCTGTTCCTCCGTCAATCAGTCAGTCATTTCATTTCTCAATCCAACCCCGTCTATCAGTTTTTCTATTATTTCATTTATTAATCAACTCATGTGCCTGTCAACCAGATTTAAATACGCGTCCAACCAGTTCATAAAGGACATCAATCCATCCATCAGACTTATTTTCCATTTATCCCAATATTTATCTATCACCTCATACATCGATCAATCTATCAATCCTCCGTCATTCATTTCCTCATTTTATCTAACCCTCCATTTTCAAATCTCCCCTCCAGTCTACCTCTTCCTAATTATTATATTATTTTAATACTCCAGTCCGATCTAGCAATGTATATATCCATATATCTGTTAATTCACTAGGCTACTCTGTCCACCCATTTACACAACACTTGACCACCACGCGTCCAACCGGGGCAATAAAAACATAGGCAACGCTATGCTGTTGCAACCTTCCATCTGACCAAGCACATATCCCCCACCTCCCTGCACACATAGTCTAACCAAACGTATAACGGCCCCCATCCCTACCCCCCCGCACCAATCTTTTCTTTTAAAGTTGGGCGTAAGGAGAACGCCTTGAGGACACAATTCCTGGACCCTTCAGATTCCTTGCGCAGGTTGTATTAAAATCGTGGATTTTTTTTTTTTTACTTTTTCATTAAAAAAAAAAAAAAATACTTAAGACACAGCATTCTACCTATCAAAAAGCACCAGTTAACTATGAGACACTACTATTCATTACTATAGTGAATACTTTCTGAGTTCTGTCCCGGAAACGAAATCTCTAACCAGGCCAGCCGCCTTGCACCCAGCTTTATGGACGGACGCCTATTGAATCTCAAGTGATAACAACACTCTCCTCTGACTGTCAGGTAGAGTGTAAAAACATGCCGGCAAGAAATTGACGGGCTGTTGCTTTCTCGACACCACCCAAGATCGCAGCCTAATGTTGGCTTTTTACGCTTCCCAAAGGCCTCTGCTTGCATAACACGCTTGCGAAGCGTGCATGCATACTCCTCACGCCACCACAACTGCCACCATTACCACCACCATCGACACGATGATATTGCTTGGGAAGCGGTGGAATTACCATCTTTTTGTGTATTTTTTTGTCTTGGATGGGAAGTGAATGTCATATGTCTGCAAAACGATTACATTGGTACTACTACTACTACTGCTACTACTACTACTTCTACTTCTACTGCTGTTACTACTACTACTACTACTACTACTTCTACTTCTACTGCTATTACTACTACTACTACTACTACTACTACACTGGAAGTTAATCTGCCCATCCATCACTTCATAGCTTCATCCGTTCCTCAGTGTATCAGTATAATTTATGTACTAAGATTACCATTATGACAACTCATATTTCCCTTACATTGACCGTACTGACCCAAAGTCATTTATATTATCACTGAATCCAGCATACTACAGCGAGGCAACTACTATGATTGGTGTAACTACTAATAATCATATTTCTCTCACGGTTGACGAGAAGACTATATTAATTTCACAACCAAATATTTCACCACATGTACCCTACCAAGGCTACTTTGGCAACTAGAAAATGAAATTTACCACGATTACCACACCTTGCATAGCATCCAGCACTGATACTTTATCACAACTGGCACAACTACTTTTATTTAATCACAATCATCCCATTTTTCTACGTGTACCTTAAAAAGATTATCAGAAATCCCATAACTTCAAATTTATCATAACTTTCACAGTTACACCAAGTGTAACAACCATCACTATCAATTCTATCACGGATAACACGAGCACGATTACTAATTTCACTACCCTATTTTACCGCATCGTTCCAAGATTCTGCAAAATACAATTCTAAAATTACAACTGACATTGTACAGCAAACGTGATTGACAACATTAATCTCTTCAGTCCGATGACGTACTTGGCATATTAGCATATACTGTACTCGTAGAAGCTGACAACAATCGTCTGGAAGTAGATAGAAAAAAAAAACGTTATTGTATTGACGGGGTTAATGATATCCATTGCTCTTATAACGTTTGCAGTTGACACCAAGGACTTTACAAAAAGTCATTGCCACACTGATAACTCCCTCATGGTTGTATTAACATGATGAATTAGCAAGCTTTATACCCCCCTCCCAGTAAGAATTTCCATGCTGGAGATTCTTTTCATTGTAATACAAACAATGCTACTGTGGAAAGCCGTCTGTAGTTTGGCAGAGATTTTTGTCCTTCTGGAAAGATCACGCAGCTCATTGGCTGGATATAACAAAACTACGACTCTACATCTTGTCTATAATGCTGCTTCATGACTGTCTTTATACTGTAGTGACAGTTTCTTATTGCAGCTCAGCATGGACAATGAGGAGATAACAATCTTAGGACAAGCTAACAATTGAACGTTCGTAAGATTCACTCTTATTTACTTGTAAGTAAAATCGTCTGGCGTCAGGGCGTCAGGCAGTCCGGAAAAAACTGACGTTTTTTAAAAACATGTAATTCCCAGAGAAAAAAAAAATGACATTGACACTAAGTTTTTACTGTAAAAAGCATTTTCAAAATGTCCACTGTGTTCCTCACTTTTTTTATACTCAGTTTTTTTTTTTTTTTTGAGGCGAAGATGCACATGATAGGTTGGTGTCATTTGGCTAAATGCAACATGTCCGAATAACATTTACTAACCCAAATTTCCCCATCAGATATATGTTGTCAATTAATGATAAAGGGATTATGAAGTAATGTTGCATTCAGCCAATCATCACCAATCTGTCAACTGCATCTTCGCCTCGATAAAAAAAAAACTGAGTATAGTAATTACTAACATATTCGATCCAATCCCCTCGCTGCTGGATCACGGCTGCCACCCTAACATTAAAGTTGTTGACAACTCTCTCCAACATGTCTCTTGGATTGCCCTTATTTCTCTCCTGATGTTTTCCTTCAGTCTCTCAATTGTGTCAGGGTTGTAATGGTAGACTCTCAGCTTCAGATAACTCCAGAAGAAGTAGTCCGAGGGGTTGAGGTTGGGGGAATATGGGGGCCATGGGTTGTCTGTCCTTAAAATTAGCCTGTAAACTGGAAAGTACAGTCTCAAGTACTCAAGAATGTGGTTTCAATAGTGCGGGGACGCAACATCCTGCTGAAACACAGTTGTGTTCATGTCAACCCCCCTCCTCCTTAAGGCTGGAATGACACGCCTCCTCAGCGTCTCAGTGTACTGCTCAGAGTCAACTGTCACCTGGAGACCTTCGTTGTCTTCAAAAAAGTATGGATCAAAGTTGCCTGCCTGTCCTATTGTACACGACACAGTTGTTTTTTGTACACTCAGGGATGCTTGAACATGCTCATGAGGCTGTGCTGCGGTCCAAAACTCATGTTTTGCTTATTCACATGCCCAGTCAAGTGGAAATGTGCCTCGTCACTGAAGAAAGCACGTCCAGGAGACCGGAATTGCTCTCATCCCGTTCGTTGATGCTCTGGCAAAATTCATATCGGTCATTCTAGTTGGCTTGGCTTTGAACCTGAAGAATCTACACTTTGTATGGAAACATTTTCAGGTCACTATGAATGATTCTCATCACAGAACTCCTGGAAATCCCTACTTTCTGTGACAGCTGTCTGGTTGACTTCCATGGTGACCATTCCAGTTGAGTCCTAACATCCTGAACATGTGCTGGTGTTCTGGCAGTCAAATGTGCACCACAGTGGGTCTTGTTGTTAGCCACATTACCAGTGTCTCTGAACTTCTGTATCAGGTTTTTGATAGCGTTGCGATGTGGGATTTTCCCCCCTGGAAATTCGCGACGAAATTGCCTCTGGGTGAGAACAACTGATCTTGTTGCAAAGTACAGTACAGCGATTTTGGCCCGCTGCTGAACTGAAAACGGTTTCTCAACGTCCATCTCGCAGTCAGATTAAACTTGTGCCATCACTCTATGTTCCACCTTTAAAAGAAAAGAAACTTTTTTTTTTGTTTTCTGGGAAATACAAGTCTTTAAAAAGTGTAATTTTTTCTTTCTGGTTCACCCTGTAGAACACTAGAGTTAATTCTACACTGATGTGGGTAAAGGTGACAGAATGCATTCTTATACGGACCTGTGACTCCCTTTTGACTGAATAACATCATCTGGTGTTAGATGAAATAAAACATTAAAGAAGACTCAACCTCGAAAGGATTAAAGTGGTTAGAGTATATGGTCGCTGACGCTTGCACTCGCCGTCAAAATTGATGTTAATGATCATTCATACGTGAGTAATAGAACACTCACCGTCTTTCTGCTATACGTTAAGGGGTTAACTTAATTTTTGCTGTCGGTAATTCTTGCTCTCCATTATCAGAATATATATATATATATATACAGTATATATATATATATATATATATATATATATATATATATATATATATATATATATATATATATATATATATATATAATATATATAATATATATATATATATATATATATATATATATATATATATATATATATATATATATATATATATATATAATTGGATACAAAGCATTCTAGATTTTTTATGGCTGTAAGAACGAGAATGTTCAAGTTTAGCGCCTCCATATTTTGCTTCCGAATACATTATGAATTGCTAAGTGAGAATAATTCTTTTATTTTTAGGTGGTTGTTAGGACCAGAATGTTAAGTCCAGCACCATAGTGAGTGGCATCTCTGTGCAGCTTTTGAATACTACGAAAAGTTAAAAAAAAAATATTTTGCTCTTAATTTCCATTAATCTAAGTAGTTGTTAGGATAACCGGTCATGCGGGCCACTTGGATCACGGTTCAGTAGTTTGGCAGGTTACATGGGTCATGGGTCAAGGATGATGACTTGCTTCCGTCACTGATTTGGTGGCTTCCACTTATACGGCACCTTACTGCTCTTTAATGAAGAGTTCGGGTAGAGGCTTTAATATTTCTTTCTTTGGTCCTGGATTTTTTTTTTTTAACCATAAGCGTAATGACTGCAATTCACACATCACTTTCACTAAATATAATTTAATTGATTATGTTATCGCCTCTTATAGGAACTGGGGAACTGCAGGAAACATACATTTATTTTCTATTGAAAATACTAACCCAGAGAAAGTAGTGATAGTTCTCGCCATCTTAGAATCGTCATCAGTATGTTCTCTGTTATCATTAATAAGGGGCCCTGTCGTTGGCATTATAATCTTTTTGCTTCTGATGTAGATAAAAGAATTTTCTGGGTTTGGTTTACTGGTACTAGCACTATTCTTACTCTGCTTTCTGTTTTCGAAAAGCATCATATTTTTCACTATGCTGATTATTTGCGGGAATATATTTGTGGTCATTTCTTTTGCGACAGAATAATAGTCATTTTAATTTCGTTATCAGTATGCTGTCTGTCATGTGTGATAAGAGATTGTTGGCATTGTCTGTTTGCTTCAGGTGTAGATGAAAAAGTCTTTTTAGTTTGATTTGCTGATACTAGGAATAAGAACCTCGAAGTCCTTTTTACTTTGCTTATTTATGTTCAAAAAGCAACAAACAGTATTTGCTTTTTATCACACTGATTCGTTGCAGCAATATACTTGCGTGCGTGTGTGTGTTTTTTTTTTTTTTCTGGGGGGGGGGGGGGCAATGTTCAGTAGGCTATCTGAGTTCCAAAATTTGGGTTTAGAATTTTTGGCAAGCCTTCTGTTGCACACTGAAATACATAAGTTGACTGCTGTGTTGAGAGTTTCTGTTAGAAATTGCTATTCATCATTGATATCTAACATTTCGAAGATTGGAATGTCAATTTCTGACATCTATAATTGTCTTCAATTTTCTAAAAATCTTATAGTCGGTCACTTTCTCATAAAGGGCTAGGACATATTCTTCACTGACTTTTAGATTCATTGTAACTTTACGATTATTGTTAGTACTAACGGAGGAAGGGGGGGGGGGAGCAGGAAGTAAATGAAAGAAGAATGGAGGAGGTGGAGGAGAAAGAGGAGGAGGAGATGGAGGAGGAGTGAAGAAACTGGAAGTAAGTGAAGGGAGGAGAAAGAGGAAGATGGAAGGAGGAAGTACGTAATGTGAGGTGGAAGAGGGGAGGGGGAGGCAAAGGAGTACAAAAGCAAGCAAAAAACATCAGCCCTATTACTCATTCCAAGGCGGTTACCAATAGGTCAGGAAAAAATTAAGGTGTCTATGTTGTGAGTCAAAGACAAAGATACAAAAGCAGGGAGGCTTCTCCACGCCTTTGTCCCTACAGCCGAAGCTGGCGAATAACAGCAACTGTGAGAAGAACTATCATATAGCACATAAAAGCTGCCATGGAAATACTACAAGAGAGAATGCAGATCATATTCTCCATTACAATAATATGAAAAAGAAAGCAACATCATCAACAGTTTGTATACAGCTATGTTATTCTGCTTGTGCTGTCTTAGCTTTGTCCTGCAGAAAACAGAAATCTAGTTTTATGTGGCGTTGTCCATACAGCAGCAAGACGTCATATGGATAATATCGATGTTGTTTGTAGTAAGCGATATAATTCACCCACCAAAAAGACAGACTTTTAGAGCTGGGTAGAACCAGTGGACACATTGAAGTATCCATCGTCTCCGTGATGTTAGATTGTTTCCAGCATAACGAACATCAGTACCTTTTTTATTAAGTGTACATGAGAACACAGGTATAGATATAACACCTCCTTCGCTAAAATGCTCCCCCCCCCCCCGCCACCGCTGGAACTGGCCCCTAAGTCCAGATGACTGAGAGAAACTTGAGTCGAATCCAATCGCGGGAGGTCGAGTGCAAAAAGGGACGGGACGTACTCGTAGTACAAGACAAAGTGTTGGTTAGGAAATGCGAATTTGGTTACAACTTCTACAGTCATTCCTCCTCCCCTTCCCCTCTCCTCCTCCTTCCTCATACTAATTTTCCTTCCATCTGTTTTACCTTCCTTCTCTTCATGAATCTGAAGACATCAATAACAAAGAGAACAGAGGGAAGTGAAGAAGAAAAACAAACAAAACTGGGGTAGGATGAGATGGGCGAGAAGGGAGGAGGAGGAGAAGGAAGAGCCGAAAGAACCAAAGAGGAGACGAAGGAGGGGGAGGAGGAGGGGGGGAAAAGAGGAGGAGGAGGGGGGAAAGAGGAGGAGGAGTGGGAGGAAGAGATAATTGGGGATAAAAGTTTTAAGATCAGAATCAGAGATTGGAGTGACAAGAGGGATAGGGAAGAGGAGGAGGAGGAGGAGGAGGAGGAGGAGGAGGATATTGAACACGACGGAGAGATTTGTGGAGGAAAAATGAGAATGAAATATATTTAGATAGGAGGGAAAATGCAGACGAAGGACAGCGAAAGAAATAAGGAAAGGAACGAACAAGGAAAATGAAGGAGGAAGTGGAGGGGATATATAAAATTAGATGGATGAGAAGTTAGGCTGACTGGAAAAAAATGTTAGAGGAAACAGGGAGGAAAGAAGGAAAGAGAAAGAGACAGGGATAAAACAATTTTGAAAAGGACCTTGAGGAAAATTGGAGAGTGGGATTCTTCAGAGACTGGAGGTATTTGAACAGTAAAATGAAAGCAAACAGCAGCAGATCCGTCGGTTCTGTCGAGGTGGTTTGATGCAGGTGAGGTGTAATTTGAGCATCCATTTTATGACTAGTGAAAGAAAGCAAAGCTGAAAGGATCCCATTACGCACTGATACCAAGTGTAATAAGTGAAAAGAACTATTTTACAACACAGAATAGCTTATATCGAAATGTCAAAGGAAAGTATGAATGACCATCATATTCACCACTATCTTAACCTGTAAGGGAAATTAGCGTCGTCAGGGAAAGGGTCTACATGCTATTGTTCTGCGGCTCTGTCTTCAGTGCTTTGTTTTGTAGAAAATATTCTTCAGAAATACATTTCAAGAGTGCATATGTTTAACCTGGGATTAGAAACCAGGCGATTTTTAAATGTTAGTACTGCAGAACAGTATTACCGTACGTAAGCACACAATATGTTTCCAGTGTTTCCAAATCAAATGAAGAGGCGTTAGTACAGCTTTTCTTCACAGGAGGAGGGGGTACCCTAAGAGGATCGTGGGTAATTTCGCGGAGGATGCGAAGAAAAACAAAAGAAAACAAGAAAACACTCAGAGAGCGTATACCTCCGCCAATGCCACTGCCAAAGGATCCAAGTCCGTGGACATAGGATCTGGATCCGTATCTGCCCCAAACGTTAACCAATTCTTTCGTGGTCCATGGCCCACCTTTCCACAAAATTTCATTGAAATTCATTGAGCACTCTTGGGGATATTCCGGATGCATCCCCAAATTAATCATTTCTTCCTTGACCCATGGCCCACCCTTCCACAAAATTTCATCAAAATCCATTCATACCTTTTTGAGTAACCCTGCTAGCAGATCCGTGCATATAGGATCCGGATCCGCCCAAAAATCTAATAATTTCTTCCTTGCCCATGACCCACCCTTCCACTGAATTTCATCAAAATCCGTTCATAACTTTTTGAGTAATCCTGCTACCAGACAGACAGACAAACAAACAAACAAACAAAAACTCTTTGGTGGAGCTAATAATAAGGGGGAGCCTGAAAACTTTAAGCCACAAATGAATTACATACATCATTACAGGGAATAAAGATAGAAATGAACAATAAAGGAAAAGCATGAAGAGAAGGTTGGAAAACGAAGATTGAAAACTTTGGATTGAAGGATTGAGAGAAAAAATGATGCGTGAGAACTCAAGGGTGGATTACGGTACACACACACACACACACACACACACACACACACACACACACACATATATATATATATATATATATATATATATATATATATATATATATATATATATATATATATATATATATATATATATATATGATAGGGTGTGTCTTGAAAAATAAAATTTTGATATTTCTTTGTTTCACTAGGGCCGTAATTTCTGGGGGCTAGGCTAAAGCCCCCTATTATTTTCTATATATTAATTTGTCAAAATTTCAGCTAAGATTGAGGGCTTATAAGGCTGAACTTGAGAATAAAAAGGAAGAAAAACTCTGCATAGTTTTGTCGAAAATTCAAACAGATCTACATGTGTTTGATCGAATATTTTTAAATCTGATTCAAATTCATCATAAACTAAATCTTAGTAGTATTTAAATATTGATTATTTTATCATTTCCAAAAGAAAAAAGGCAGGGCAGTATATTTCAACCTGAATCCTACCGCAGGCTTGAAAGAACAGTCTTGGTAAAGGTGTAGCATAGTGCAACAAAAATGTACAATGGCCAATTTATGAAACTAAATCACAGTTTGAGTTGAAAGTTCAGATTGGCAGAGTGTGAAGCCTTTATTTAAACACCCACCTCCATCATTACACATACATGCCTCATTAAACATCAGCTTTTAGATAGAATCAAACAGAAAAATATCAGATGGTCTGGAAATGTAAACGTTTCGGTTTAATTGTAAGTTTGTACTACGGAGTTATATACATTTGGTCTAGCCCCCACCCCCCCCCAAGTGTTTTGAAAATTACGGGGCTGCTCACCCCATGCTTTTGTTCCACTCCTTACAAAAACAAGGTTCACCGATTTTCGTTCCATTTGGATGACATTTACTGATCGCTCTTGAGCAGCAAAGTTTTAGCCCCATGTTGCCCATTGTTGTTACTCCGAACCATCACAGGGCCAGCGTTCACGTATTTATGGAATACGTCGGTTTGTTTTGTTTGTGTTCAGTAAGGGTGTTGCATTATGAATGTTATTACTATCTTTTAGGTTATTCTTAGATGGTTACTCGCCAGACAATCAATTTGCTTGGTTCAACGGTTACAGAGATAACTGGAAACAAACTAAAGTCGAATCGACAGGTCTTCGGGTACTTTATGCATCTGCATAGAGAACACTGGAAAGAGAAAATGGATGCATTTCGTGATGCAGTTCGCGCAGTGAAGACATTGTTGGATAAAGCAAATTTACCATCTTGACAGGAATACTACTGTATCAAGACGCTGGAAAAGATCTTCATAGTTTGGACTGGGATGAAGAAGCATCCTTCCCGTACAACGGAATCTCACAAGGAAAAGAAGTGGTTATTTTTGGATTCCCTCGAAGATTTATTTGACCTTGCTCACGTTGATGCTGAGTGGCGTGTATCTCATCGTGAGGATTGGGAATTCCTCCTTCTTCAACATCAGAAAGGACGTCCTGGAAACATAGGGTGACTCAACACAATTCACCAGAAAAAATTCAAGGCTCGACAACAATGGGAGTAAACTACTGAAAAGTTGAGAAATTGTTCCAAGCATTAGATGGAGACAGCTACAGAGAAAATCATCCTGGAATCCTCCTCATGCAGTTCTGAGGATGAGACCAAGATTGAAGGAGCATGTGCTGGACCATTCACACCACTTCAGTTGTCTACAAATGGCCCTTTTCCTCCAAAACGACAAGTGGTGAGAAATATTATGATGACGGACTTATTGGATGCTCTTGGCCAAGTATACATATCCTCACGCAAGACAGTGTATGTTCTGATGGAGACTGATGTCAGTTTAGGTCATGATCCTCGTGAACTGAAAATCAATCCATCAACCATACAACAGCAACGGACACAGTTTTGTGCCCAAAGGACTCAAGAACTGAAGGGTGAGCTCAAAGAAAGTAAAAAACTGACGGTGCACTGAGATGGTAAACTTATGGAAGATCTTACTTCAAGGGAGCATGTGGACCGTCTTCCGATTTTGGTGTCTGTCTTCGGGATAGAGCAACTGTTGAGAGTGCCAAAGTTTCCTTCTGGGACAGCAGAAGCCCAAGCCCATGCCATCATGGAATGCCTTGATGACTGGGGTCTAGTCGAGCAGATCAGTTCCATGTACTTTGACACTACTGCGTTAACACCGGCCAGCGTGGAGGGACCTGTGCTATCCTTCATGAAAAAGATCAGATGAGATTTACTTTACCTGGCCTGTTGGCACCATGTGATGGAGTTGATCATGGGAGCTGCATTCGACCTTCATGGGGACCACTTCAATGGGACCAGATATTTGCTTTTCAAGAGGTTCAGAGACCACTGGAGTTTAATAGATCAAGCATAATGTATGCAGGTGAAGTGGAGGGAGGGAGAGGGAGGAGGAGACCGAGGATGAGGTGGAGAGATGGAGATGAGAGGTATATGAGGGAGGGGGGGGATGAGTTTGGGGGAGGGCAGTCTAATGGTAGGTGACAAAGCGACTTGGAGGAGTTTTGTCTGCGGCCATCCTTTGCGGGATTAGGGCGTCAGGATATAGATAGATAGATAAATAGAAGTGAAGTTTAAAACCACAGATAATGATGAGGTAGCCAAGGCAGCAACTGCCGATGTAAGGGAAGATCTCTTTTGCTTTGCCATGTCCAAGTCAAGCCAAGTAAGAGATGATCATCAGGAGTTTTTGCACCTGCCCATTACCTTTCCCGGCGGGACTCCTAAGAAGAGAGTGAATTTTCGGGCTCCGGGGGCAGTACACCGTGCTTGATGGATGGCGAAAGTTATATACTCCTTAAAGCTGTACCTCTTCCAGAACCAGTTCCAGATGACGAAGGCAGAAGAGTGCGGAGTGCGAGACCTGTCCGTCTTTTTCGTCCTCATCTACTTGAAGGTGTGGGTTTCAGCTCCATTTTTGGCTCAAGCTCCCCTCAATGACTGGATCTCGATGCAGCAACTCATCAATTACCCCGACAAGAAAATCTCTGAAACCAGCAAAGAGAAGCTGGGTTCTCATCTATGGTATCTTTCGGAGAAAGCAGTTGGTTTTGCTTTCTTTGATGACAGGATCACTGTGACACAAAGTGCCGGATGCTGCTGGCACTTCACAAGGAAGCCCCAAAGTCACCACCGAAGAGACCTCAAATACCAAAAACCGCTTTTGCCAGAGATGCTTGGGATGGCCTGGTAACCATCAACACGAACTTTTTTTTTCCAGACTAGGCCTTCCCAATGATTTTCTTCAGGATGGCCCCATTTACGGGACAGAGAATGCAGCTTACACTCAAGCTCATGATACAGTCAACAACCTCCCCGTCGTCAATGACAGGGCTGAGCGAGCTGTGGCCCTCATAAAAGAACTGAACAAGAAGCTCACCAAGGGGGAAAAGCAGCTCCGGTTCCATCTCCATGTTGTAGTAGACCGACGACGTTTCCTATCCTTGCCATTGGATTCGTTACCAAAAGGAAAGCTTCAGTACTTATGTTATAACTTTCGGTGTCCAGGCCGACCCCTAAATATTAAAAAGAAAAAAAAAAGAAAAAAGAAAACGAATGGATTTTGGTTGCACACTTTTTTCAAGTGGAACAAATTTGGGAGGTGAGACCATACAAATTCTAACTCTGAGTTTTCTTCTTCCTAGCCAAGACACACCCATATATCTATCTGTCTATCTATCTCTATATCTATCTATCTATCCATCTATATCTATCGAACTATCTATCTATATACAGTATATACAGCAGAGAGAGAGAGAGGGCAGGGAGGCTCAGTAATAGATACACACACACACACACACACACACACACACATATATATATATATATATATATATAGTATATCTCATCTCATCTCATCAGCCGTTGAGGTCTACTGCAGGACCGGCCTATCCCTACCGAAGCAGGGACGATACAGCCAATGTATCTCTACCCAGTGGCTTAGGCTGTCTGGTAGAGACTGTATGTAGGGTGAGAAGTGCTTGTGAGTGTGATTGTAGTGTTGTAGTGGCTTTGGATGTGTGTGTAGTCTATGAACCAAATGTGATCGACTCGCCTTAAGCCACAGAGGCTTCATACAGTATATATATATATATATATATATATATATATATATATATAGATAGATAGATAGATAGATAGATAGATTAGTTATATATATATATATATATATATATATATATATATATATATATATATATATATATATATATATATATATATATATATATATATATATATATACAGTAGAGAGAAAGAGAGAGAGAGAGGAAGGCTCAGTAATAGATGGATAAAATGAAGTACTGGTGAAGGTAGGAAAGAGAAGTAATGTTTAAAGTTTAATATAGCTACGTTATGATTTTTTTTTTTACCTCTGACAGACATGAGGTACGGTTATTTGCACTCTCACTCACACCAAGAAGAGTGATAATTCACAGGTCTACATAGTCATTTTTTTTTCTCTCATCAGGTATAAAATATAACATTTCTAGACCTATTTTTGACGACGATCACGAATATGCAGTCCATTTTAGCATAGCAGGTCATAATTTTAGGAAAGTACCATTTACCATTTTGGTTGAATTTTGCTGCTGGACGCATGTGCTTACTTATAAAAACGATTTTTTTTTTTTGTATATTTGAGGTTTCGAAGTTTTTTGAAGTATGTCGATTCCTCGTATAAATTCAGTGTCTCCAAACAGTCCACATATCAACTGTGTTTTCATCCAAATTAAAATGACAAAACAGGAAACTTTCCTTCAAGACATATAACATAGGGTGAGTTTCAGTGTACTTTTGGTCAAACTACTCAAAATCGTCGAACTTTAGACTTCCTTCGATGCTGCGTTCCAGACTCGTCCCTGTACAGCATCCAGCAGTAATCTCCGAGCATACTTTCATTCCAGAAGCCTTGATAGCGATGCTCCACTGCACTGATATCTTGAGGGAAGACTTCTTGTTTGTCAGAGACGGCCCCAAGGTTCTGCTGGAAAACTTCAAGGTGCTAATGGAGAAAATGAACTTTCAGTGACATCCGACATCCCATAGCAGCAAATGAATTGAGAAGTCTCTCAACACCATCCTCATAATCCCGTGACCTCTTGTTTCCCAGGAAATTATCACATATCCACTTCAATGAGGTCCAGGCAACCAGTTCCACATCGTCAGATAGGTGCTGAAGTTGTTGTCTCTCAGAAGTTCCTTTATATGTGGGCCGATGAATATTCCTTCATTCAGCCTAGCTTCAGTGATGCCTGAGACTATACTTGAGACATATCCGAATGTTTCAGTGTTTCTTCTTCCCAGTGTCTTCACAAACTGCTCCATTAAGCCGAGCTTGATATGAAGCGGAGGAAGAAGAATGTCTCCGGGAGCAACCAGGGGCTCATTCGCGATGTTCGAAGTTCCTGGCCCATATATTAATCTAGGTGACCATGTCGACTGCACGTAGTGCTTGGAAGTTGCACAGCTATCCCAGAGGCATAAGAAACAACAGTGTTTTGTGAAGCCTGATTGCAGTCCCATCAGCAAACCGATCACTTTCAAGTCTCCACACAACTTCCATCTGTATTCTTCATATTTTATGGCATATAAAAGGGCCGCAATGTTTTCATAGCACTCTTTCATGTGCACTGAATGTCCTAAAGGCAAACGATATTCCCATTGTGCAGCAATACCGCCTTCAAACATTTCTTCGATGAATCAGTGAATAAACGCCATTGAGAAAGATCATGCTCCTGTGAAAGGCAGCGGAACAATCCATCAATGTCGTTGCTTAAACATAGCAGTCCATCAACAGAAAAATACAGTATGAGGAAAGATCTTCATTTCTTTTCCTGAAGTATGTTACTCGAACATCTTTCTTGAGCAGACATTTTTCTTTCAAACTAGATGCCAAAATTTCAGCCGTGTCCTTTGATAGTCCCAAATCTCGAACTAAGTCATTCAACTCTCCTTGAGAGAACTGTTCAGGTATGTCTTCATTGTCAGCTAAAAACTCTGCATCCTCAGCTGCTTCATCTGACTCAGTTTGGGCTATATCTTCATCCTCATCGTCGCTACTGGGGATACCGTCTTCTGGTGGTATTGGAATGGGAAGATCTTCATCGTTGTGCGGCACTGGTCTTGTAGCGGATTCCAAACTGGGGTAAGCAATCTTGTGCTTGTTATTAGTAGAAAACCCGGATATGTTGACCTTGCAGAAGTAACAATCTGTAGCATGATCTTTCGGCTCCCACCATACCATAGGAACGGCGAATGGCATTGCCTTTTTTCTCTTATTCAGCCAATCTCTTAGTCCATTCAAACAAGCTGTACAAATAACATGTGGTGTCCATTTTCTGTCTTGATCTGCAAGAGCACGGCCGAAGTACAAATGATAGACCTTCTTGATATCGTTCGTGATGTCTTTGGTTCTTTCACCCTTGGGGGTGAAAGAACCAAAGACAGAGCAGAAACAATCGGGACTATTTATGCATTGCCTTGACATTTCAACTGATTCAATGAACAACAACAGCTGTAAAAAATCATAAGCAGTGTTAAGAACAGGAGTATATGTGAATATTGTTATATACGGTTTCAACATGAAGGTTCATCACTCATAAAAACAAGACGTGTTAGGAAAAAAAATGGTAGGGATTTTTGGAATCAGCACCTAAAACTGTATCAAGACCACCACAAAAGTTTAATGATTTTTTACTGTTGACTAATTATGTGAGCACTGACTTTTATCATACAATGTTTACTTACATCGAATACTTACTCGGTTTTACCCACTCTTTCCTATTTTTCCTTTCCTTTCTGGTCTGACTCTATCTGTTTCACGTGCTTGGCTTCATCAGGCGATTTTATTCAGTTTTCCTGACGCACACCCCACTGAAAGCCTTATATACAGTATACTCTATTTACAAACAGCCTTAAAAGAGTGACAATAGGATTATTGGATTTTTTTCTTTTTCACCCTTTTGCATCTCGTTTCTCTCTCCTCTACATATTTCTTAACTCGCTAACACTATCCTCTCTTTTATACATAGTTCTTTCCTTCCCTGTCTCCTTCATTCCTCTTCCATGCCTTCCTATCTTCCCGTATCTTCATATACACGTATACCTCTCTCACTTCCTTCCTCTCACCTTGCTTTCCCTTCACTGCCTCCCTTTATACCTCCCGTCATCCTCTACATACATCTTTCTGTCCATCCGAGCTTTCTTCATTCATTCAGTTTCTAATCTCTCCTTTCCTTCTCTTCCCACTTGCTCTCTCATTCTCTCCGCCTCTTCCTCTTCCATTTGCTCGTTTCCGAAAAACGTCGTTACCACCTTCACTACAAATATCTGCCGTAAACTGAAGTATACGTGTGTGAATGGAGTAACTGAACTGAAAATTATGTCTGTCTATCTATCTACCTATTGCCAGACGCCATAATCCCATATACGGGGTGGCCACAAACAAATTGCCTCCATGCCACCCTGTTCCCCGCCATGTCACTGCCCTGCTCCCAATTCACACCCCCTTCTCTCATATATCTCTCCACTCCATCCCTCCATCTCATCTTTGGCCTTCCCCTCCCTCCCTCTCCTCCACCTCACTCACATACACTCTCCTCGTCAGTCTTTCACTCTCCATCCTCTCCACATGGCCAAACCACCTGAGTGTGTTTCTCCTAACGATTCCTATCACATCCACATCCACACCATAACGCTCATTCACATCCTCATTTATCAGCCTGTCTCTCCATGAGACTCCACAGGCTTTTCTCAAATAACTCATTTCCACTACTCTCACTCTTGACTTGTTCCCCTCCAACAACGTCCAAGCTTCACTTCCATACGTTAGAGTTGGTATCACATTACTGTCATGTAATAACTTTTTCAATTCCATGCTCACTTCCATGTTTCTTATCACTGCCCTCAAGGGACCAGCAACCCTTCCTCCTTGCTGTACCCTTTCAAGCACTTCACCCTCCAAATTTCCATCCTTACTCATCACACTACCCAGGTACTTAAACGTACTCACATTTTCCAATTCCTCATCATTCAACCTCACTGTACATTCATTGACTTCGCCTCTCTCGAAGACCATGACTTTACTCTTCCCTACATTCACCTTTATATTCCGTTTCTTACACACTCTTCCAGACTCATCCACCAAGCCTTGCAGCTCCCCTTCGTCTTCACTTAACAACACAGTATCATCTGCAAACAACAGTACAGGGAGTTTCCAAACACTGCTCTCTCTCACCAGGGACACTCCAACATACACTGCCCTACCTTGTATCACTTTTATAACCCCATCCATATACATACTGAACAACCATGGAAATATGACACATCCCAGTTTCAACCCAACCATCAAACAGAAAAACTCAGTCACTATCCACACGCACTAAAGCCTTAGCACCCTCATACATACTTTTCACAGCATTCAACAACTTCCCATCTACTCCATACATTCTTAATACTTTCCACAATCCTTGTCTATCCACACTGTCATATGCTTTCTCCAAATCCATGAAGGCTGCATACAACTTCTTTCCCTTCTCTAGAAACTTTTCCACTAAAGATCTAAGAATGAATATCTGGTCTACACAGCCTCTTCCCTTCCTAAAGCCTCCCTGTTCTTTTCCAATTAATTCCTCTGTTATTTCCCTAACTCTGTCAATAAGTATCCTACCGTATACTTTCTTATGGCACTAAGAAGACAAATGCCCCTGTGATTACCACACACTTCTGTTTCCCCTTTCCCTTTGTACAAGGGAATAATTATACCTGACTTCCAATCCTCCGGGACTCTCTTCCTCCCAGGCCAATCTGCACATCTTCCACATCCATTCTGCTACTATCTCACCCCTATGCTTCAGCATTTCACCACAAACTCCATCAATTCCTGGGGCTTTCCCAATTTGACTTTCTTCATTGCTTCCACAACTTCCATCCAACTGATTTCTTTCTGTCTTCTCACATCCCTCCTTCTCCGAGCCATTCCCCAGTCACTTATACTCGCATTACATTCATTTTCTATGTTCAACAATGGTTATCTCCATCTGCTCACTTTATCTCCCTTGTCAACTTGTAATCTACCATTTTTATCTTTCACTCCCCTACTAACTTCATTGCCATCCTGTCTGACTCTCTTTACCTCTATCAAGAACATTTCTTACATTCCCTCCACTTTACACTCAAATTCCTTCCAAATTCCTCATCCACTCTCTTCTTACTCTGTCTTACTAATCTTTTCACTTCTTTCTTCCTTTCTACTTATAATTCTTTCTTCCGTCTCTCAACTTCTTCCACGTCCCTATTTCTCATCCATTCATTATATGCTTTTTTATTTTGTGCCACAGCCTGTCTCACCTCTTCATTCCACCATGCTGTTCCTTGCATCCCCTTTCGTCTTCTCTTCACCCCACACACCACCTCACATGCTGCGCATAATTTTCCTGTAAATACCTTGCATACACCTTCCACTTCCCCCATCTGTTCCAATACATATTTGCCCAACCGTTCCTCCACTTCTCTCTTATATCCTGCCTTTTACCTCTTGTAACCTTTCCACTCTATTTGCATATACTCCTTCCTCCCGTCCTTCCCTTCTCCTATTTCTCCATTTTACTTGGACCTTGATTCTGACCACCACCAAGTGGTGGTCAGAAAGTCCACTCCCCCAACCTCTATATGCTCTTGCATCCATTACACATCTTCGCATCCTTTCATCCACACACACATAATCAATCATTGCCTTCCTTTCATTTAGTTTTCCATTCACCCTTCTCATCACTCGCCAAGTATACCTGTGGACTATTTTGTGCCTGAAGAGGGTCTTCCATCAACCCCCTCCCGGTGTAACAGGCCAGTCTAACTCCCTGCCAGAATATACCCGGGTATAAAGTAGCCTAGGCCAGTTTATACTCCGGGTATAAAATGGCCTAGGCCAGAATTTACACCAGGGCATAAACTGACCTAGGCCACTTTAATCCCCCCTAGGCCAGATTAACCAACCCTTTGTTTTTTATAATCTCAATAAAATACAAGTTATGTTCTATTTATTTCTTTATTTCTTACAAAATATGTGCGTGACAGAGTATGATTTACAAAAATTATATTTTATTTAATATATTTATTAATATTTATGAAAAAAAGGGGGGGTTAATCTGACCTAGGAGGGTTAAAATGGATTAGGCCAGTTTATACCCCGGGTATAAAATGGCCTAGGCCAGAATATACCCCGGGGTATAAACTGGCCAGAGGGGTTAAAACGGCCTGTTACACCGGCACAATGTCCACTACAGCACTGCCATTCTCATCTATCTCAGCAGGCACACCCCTCTCACCAACTACTCCATCCACTATCACATTCCCTACTTTACCATTCATTTCACCAATCAAAAACACTCTCTCATTCCTTTCAAACTTTTCCATGCACACTTCCACATTTGTCCAGAACTCTTCTCTCACTCTGCTTGCACGATCTTGCATTGGTGCATACACGCACACAATTGCCCACATTTGTAGTCCAACACTCAGTCTTACCCACACAATCCTTGAGCCAACTGATCCATACTCTCTTATATTCTCCTTCCATCTGTTACTCACAACAATACACACTCCTTTTGCCCTCTCATTCATACATACTCCTGCACACATACCCCACCCATACTCCCATTCTCTCACACACACTTCGCCATTTAGTTTCAGTTAATCCACATACATCCATTTTCGCACCCTCAAGCACCTGAACAACCTCACTCGCTTTCACCTCATCATTTGCACCCTTTACATTCCATGTCGTTATCCACATCATATCCTTTTTCGGTCCTTAGTCGTCATCTTTTGGTCAGTCCTGGTCCGAGGCTTCTTGTTCGTATTTTTAGTTAGTTATTTTCCGGGGAGGGGCACTAACCCTCCACCAACTCACTTGCTGTCAGGTAGGGAACACGTGTCGGTTGGTTATAAGGTTACCACCCAGCGTTGTAAATGATTTCCTGGTTTTCAGGAAGTCATTTGATTTGCCACTCGATGTAGAACTACCCTAAAAACTGGGTACCACTACACTAAGTGAGTGGATGATGGGCACCCCACCTACCACATTCAGAAAAAACATGGAAATTACATACACAGTCCTGCGATATGCATGCTGATTTAAAAGAAAAAAAAAAAAAATTTATGCTCCATAACTGAAGCTAGTATCCAAATGATCATAATGGTGGCATATTTGAAGGGGTGATATCCCAGGATACACTGAGTCGTAGTAGTAGTTATGGTGGTGTTAGTAGTAGTAGTAGTAGTAGTTAAGAGCGAGGGTGAAGTCCTCTTGAGTCTCTCATCAATTAGTGGCATTTTCTCACACGTGAGCGGCCCAACCCTGCCCGACCCGACCAAAACGCTTTTGAGAAGCTTATGTCTCAGCAACCACAGGGCCGATCACTGCGTGGTTTGCACGATATGATAGCTCAGTTCTACAAGATTCGTTTTTGACAGGTTTCATCACATCTAGGTGGTGCACGTGGCACATGGCACGCAAAATGCCACATGTCAAAAATCTTCAAAAGAGGGCCACAGGCCAGACAGTTTGTCGTAATGGCATGAAACTTGGTAGGTAGGTAGCCATCAATATACTCAAAGCATCCTCGTGGTGTAAGGCGATATTTCAATGCTTCCAGATTTAAATGGCCTCGCTCATACCTCGCCGATAAAGGCATCTTACTGGTAGTAGTAGTAGTAGTAGTAGTAGTAGTAGTGGTCAGCAGATGGGAGCCCATTCTACGGAATGTACTGTACTTCCTCTATTTTGTTTTAGAAGAGAGCTGACCTCCCCAAAAAGAACTGGTGGAAAATGTTATAGAGCAGAAGATATTGTTAAGGAACCAGACAAACTGATTTGAGATTTTTCATCGAGGCCCATGTGCTCCCATTCCCCTATTTCTGATAGTTTGTATTTTGGGGAGGAGGTCTGACCTCCCATTAATCATTTTTTTTTTTTTTTGGGGGGGGGGGTGGGCAATGTTGCTGTCAAAATATTTGTAAAATCTGAAGCTGGACACCCAAAAATCTTTAGAAATCTGTATGTTCCCCATTGACCATTCTGTGAAAACCACTTTTTGAAATTATTGGATAGAAATGGGAACCACACGATCGTATATTTTCCGCAGCCACCCCCCTCCCCTTGAACTCACGTAAATATTTCCCTAAATGACCAAAGAAGTCACATACCACAAGTTGAAATAGAATCTGGTCATAATATAATAGCACCACTATGTAGCGTTTTTTTTTTTTTTTTTATGGCAGGGATTTGTTTCTTAATTTGAAAAAATGGATTGTGTATACTCAGTCTGTTACCACCTGATTGTACTGAGCCTGTCACACAACTTGAATACAAAATAGTGGTTGTATGAAGTTTGATGGGCCTTCTTTGTGAGATATGGATGGATTTCCTTGGTCACCATTATCAGCCAAATCAATTGTCAGGTCTGACTAGCCTTGGTCATGAGTTAAGCTGGAAAGGGGTTAAGTATCTTTGTTAAGTGATAACAAACCAAATTCAATAATTCACATTACCTCAATATTGCCCTGGATCCAAGCCAGATTTAAAGCAAATATAAAGTATTTCTGGTGGAGATTATGTCGTTCAATGCATCCCCCCGATATATAAATGCAACATTTGTTTTACAGAGAAACTCCCGGCCAGGTGGTAGATCACACAGCATGTGAAATATTGTCTAATTGTGGAACTTTAAATAATATTCCCAAAAGGCAGATGTAATATCTTGATTTAAGTTTTCTTATCCACGACGAAAGTGAAGTCCGAACTGATGATGAAAATGTCTTCCAGTGCGATCATCTGTAGATCAATTCCTCATTTTGACATGAAATCTGACAGTCTGAAAATACCCAAAGCATCTGTACTGCAGATATAGAGATAATCTGTAAAAGTGGCAATTCTAATGGGGGGAGGGGGGCATGCTCCCTAAATATCGCATCACAAATGAAGGTCCATTGTACAACATATACTAAGATATCAAAGCCATATTCGTCCTCCTTTTACTAATTCTAAAAGTTTCAGTTTTGTGAGGGAGGGCTGAGCCCTCTTAAAAATCGTGGCTGGAAAACTAAGTAATGGAAGACCCTCGGTATAACCTGACGAGCTCATCTGCAAGCTTCATTTAAGCTATCAAATAGCCTAGGAGTAAAAGCACATACTCACAGGTAGACAGACACTGCACACAGACAGGCTGAATCTCTAGTAACGGTATTGGGCACTTGTTCTCAAACTGGGAGCCACGGCCCTCAAGGGGACCATGGCAGGATTTTAGGGGGGGGGGGCATGGCAGACTAGTGTAAGTAGTAAATCAGAGTGTGTCTGCCTTACACTGGTGAGAGGACCACATGTTTAAGATTGTCTCCTTGCTCCTTCTCGCTCCAACGTATACTTTTGACACCTCTGGATCAATAAGCAGGCAAGAAAAAATATGGCTGAGTGGCAACAATTTGTATGCAATATGTAGGAGTGAATTTGGTGTAGAGCAAACCAGCCTCTGTAGAAGGGATTCTTCCAACAGACTTAGGACTGTGTACAGGGTGCAAGTGTGTTTCCCCTACTTCCTGTTATAACTTACCTCTCGGCCATGACCCCAGTTGGTGTCTGCAGCTGTAAGTTTTTGAGAAATATCTACTGCTTTCTGTACAGTATTCTAGTGATACTTACGAGACATTAAATTAATATTAGTAGTCAAATTTATTAATATTTTTTCTGTCCATCTATCTACCAGTATTTATATTTAGATAGATATAGTTTTACAGTTTATGCATTCCTGTACTCTGCCTTCCCAACTCACTGGTGGTCTCCTTATCACACCTCTCCCTTTGATATTGCTCTCACACATTCACTTTGTAATCTCATTTCTGCTCACTTTCTCATTCATTCAATTGTTTTTCATTTTCTTTGGCCACTTGCACAAAGAAATACAGCACTGACTTAAAATATATGACAAAATTCACCTAATTCAATTTCACCAAACGATCTGAATTAAATTCAATGCTGAAAAAAAAAAAAATCACCATGTTATGCCGAATTTAAATCAAACAGCTTTCACTGAACCAGATTTCAGTGCAGATTTTGCAGCTCTGACTTCAGATTTATGACAATGTGAAGTTTTAATGCAGGGTAGAGTCGGCTACAAATTCTTGCAGTAAGACAGTGGAGAAGGCATTTGAGAAGGACTATGAGGTGTTTATGGCATTTATGGATCTGGAAAAAGCCTATGACAAAGTAGACAGAGAAGGATTGTGGTAGGTTTTGCACATGTACAGTGTAGATGGTAAGGTGCTAGGTGTCGTCAAGAGTTTTTATGACGGTAGTAAGGCATGTGTAAGGATAACTGGGCATCTAAGTGATTGGTTCACAATCAGTGCGGGCATGTGACAAGGTTGTGTGATATACCTATGTTTGCTCATAACTTATATGGATGGGGTGATGCGAGAAGTGAAAACACGAGCAATGGAGAGAGGGATGACGTTGGTAATGAATGGTGATGGATGGAATATCTCAAATTTGTTGTATGCTGATGATGTAGTGCTACTTGCAAACACCGGACAAGAGCTTGGTAGACTAATGCAGAGTATTGTAGATGTCTGTGAGCGTCGTGCCTTGTGAGTAAATGTTGAAAAGAGTAAAATGATGGTTATTGAGAGGGAAAGTGACTCCCACTGTGATGTTACAATGAATGGAGTGAGTCTGGAATTGGTTCAAATACCTGGCCACAGTGACAGAAAAGAGAGGCAAATGTGTAGAAAAAGTGGAAAGTAGAGTGACACAGGGAAGGAAAGCTGGTGCTGTGAAGGCCTTGATAAAAAACAGAGGCTGAGTGTTGCACCTGCACGAGGCTTACATGAAGGAGTGTTAGTGCCAACTTTAACATAAGGATATGAGACTATGGTGTGGCATGAAAATGAAAAGTCAAGCGTAAGAGTGGTGGAGATGGGACTGCTGAATTATGTGTGTGGAGTACAGAAAGTGGACAGTATACGAAATAATGTGATTCATGAAAGATGTGAAGAAATCTGTGGACACCATAATCAAAGCGAGTGTACTGAGGTGGTTTGGTCAAATGAGAAGAATGGATGACGATAGAGTTGTGAGAAAGGTATGTGTGGACGAATTTGAAGGAGGGAGAAGGTGAAGTAAGCCAAGAAGAAGGTGGAGGGATATGGTGGTTGAGATTGTGAGCAAGAGAGGTATGGAAATTGATGAGGCTAAGGGACTGACAAGAGACCAAGCTGGCTGGTTGACTTCTGTGCGGCAAAGCACATAACCAGGGATTTGGCACCGCATTTTAATGTGTCAGTGTTCGGATTGACTCTATCAGATAGGTTGTGTGAAGCTTCAGATCATAGTAATTTTTTTTTTTTGCCTATCTGATGGAGCCTGTATTCTGGGGGCTTGAATGATAAGTGAATGTAAGTGTGGCCCATTGAACTGGACAAACTTAGGCCGTCTGGAGTTGCTACTCCTCATCCTGTCCTTGGGTGGGAAAGGAGGTTTGGATGATGATGATGATGATGATTTGTTTTTCGTTACTTTCCAATAACTATCAATGTTTTGGGATGATTACACATTCATATGTGGTATCTTTGTTTCTTTTGTTGCTTTTGACACCTTTTTGCCAATTTTTTTCATCAACATTTACTGTTTACTATCAAAATATGTGACTGTGAAATGATATGGTATTGATTAAATTTGATTATTCACAATGTAATGCCTCATTTAGTTATTTCAAATGATATTTCACATTGATTCCTTACAGTGTAACCTTGAGTTTACATAATCTATGCATAAGTAAAGGTGAGGACGGAACCCGGCTACTAACTGCGGAGAATTTTGAAAATTTAAAAGTTACTATAAAGCCAGACGAATTTTGCTTCATTTGCACTAGCAGTAACATCTACATTAACTTTAAATTTTCTTTAACCCATCCCATCTGGCACATCTTCCTGCGAACCCTTCCTAACAGACAGGCATTCCTGAAAGAAATTATGAAAATCATCCATTTTTAAACCTTCATATCTCAGATAATACTTAACCAAAAATAAAAAAAACAAAGTGTCATAATACTCACCCATCCTTCGACTTCAAGCTAATTGCATCAGATGGTCCGTGAAGTGCATGTAGGGAGAGTGAGTGAGTGGGAAAAGGGGTCATTATTATTATTTTTTTTTTTTGCCGGTGTCCACATGCGTGGCAGAGGGTCGGTGACACAACTAAGGCTTAGACTAGCCCTTCACAATAATATACTTCAGTAACACCTCCAGAAGACCAAAATCCACCACAAACACTACATACGTGAAAATTTTCCCATAGTCGATCATACTTGCTGCTGGGAGGCTGGTAACCAAAGCAACGACCTTGAGGCTGGCTGCCCGCTCGCCTCACCACCACCCCACCTTACAGGCGGACAGACAGACACTCGCTCTCTCTCTCTCACACACACACACACATACACACACACAAAGACACACACACACACACACACACACACAAAGACACACACACACACACACACACACACACACACACACAAAGACACACACACACACACACACACACACACACACATGGAGATATATGTTTGGCTTGCATCGTCTCTTGATTCTGGCACCAGTGTGCGATTAGTCTGGGTATTACAACTTTTACAATTACTACTACTACTACTACTATTACTACTACTACAACTAATACTAGAACTACCACTACTGCAACTACTACTACTACTACAACTGCCACTACTACAACTACTACTACTACTACAACTGCCACTACTACAACTACTATTATTACAACCACACCTACTACACATACTACCACTACTATTACCACTACAACAACTACTACTACAAAAAACCTAAATAAAATATTGTGAACAAAGCAGTTATTCATGTACTATCCATAACTGGAAATACTTACCGCTATGTTTTTTTTCTTTCCTGTGATTTGTACTTTCATCATAACAAATACGTGTAAACACAAAGATATTTTTATATAAAATAAGGCAACAACTCTATCATGAAACAAACTTTCTGCTTCCATTATTCACATTAATATATACAAAGCAGTAAAATCATTTCTTCTAATTACACAATAAACATCATGATGATATGTACAAAACTAACACTAACTTAGGCATAATACCCAGACTTCCACCACTTGGTCTTTGAGTGAAAATTGATGAAACAGTTAGTGCACAGTGCCACCTCACATTCAGCACACCACCCACTCATCATACAGCGTTGCTGTGGCCGGCGCGATGAATCGGCACAAACATAGCAATGCCGGAAGGCTTCTTTGCCTGCAGTTGTTGGAGGCAGTGCTTCCATGTAATGCCTACTGAGATAATCCCTGCACTGCAGCCGGTCAGGCAGTTGCTGTACATTGTGCCTCCATTTCACAGAAGACATTACTTGGCCATATCTCTCCAGAAGGCCGTAAATTGCATCATTCCCACACTGTCTGAGGGATGTGCTGGTCTGTGTAACATCCTTGTACAGAATGAAGGCATTCAGTACACAGATGTCAAGTACATATTGTAAGAATACCTTCTTATATCACTTCCAGCACCTCCTTAAACAGTCGATGGTGCCGATCTGCTTTCAGAGTTATCGACGAGTCACATATTCATGTTATAGTCGATAACAGCATCAGCCTTGAAGACTGGCTGCCTCGTTCTCCTATGGACCTTGCCTGTGTCAACCAACTTACCTTCATGGACAGTGGAGAGGACATTTACCTTTCTCTTGTCATGCCAGTGAATAGCAAGGAGTTAACCTGATTTCAAGGTCTTGAACTCCCCCTTCACAGTGCCCTTGGGAAAGGATGACCAATGCTTCCTCTTTGCATGAACAGTGCCACACGATCCAATTTTGTGTTCTTGCAGGTACTTTGGATGACTTGGTGCCGTGTAATAATTATCGGTGAACAGGATATGGTTGCCACGAAAGTACCTGTCCATCAGCTTCTTCTCAACTGCGCCAGAGGAGCCATGGGGATCATCCTTAAATAACATTGTATCACTCGCTGTATACACAATAAAATTTAACACGTACCCAGTCTTGCCATCACACAAAACAAGAACCTTTATTCCAAAACGATGTCTCTTTGAGGAAATGCACTGAATGAAGGCAAGATGTCTCCTGAACAGAACATGTGACTCATCAATAACAACCTTTCGGAATGGCCTGAAATACGATCCTTCATCATTTCCAGAATCGAGCAAATTTTCCACAGCCTATTGTTCAGATGTGGGCCCATATTCATGGAAAAATGCAGGTACCCGAGGATGTCAAAGTAGCAGTCCCGTGGCATATACTTATCGAATATCATCCATGAGCCAATAATCAAGAATATTTTGCTTTTTCTATATGAGGCACCAACATAGTCAATGCTAGCCAAACATACATCTCGCTATCATTTGTCACTGTCCATTCTTTCATTTTCGCACTCTCTCTTATGTGTGAGGTATCACCCCAATTGCAGCAGAATTCCCTGAGTGCATTCACTTCTTTCACAATGAAATCCATCACTGCTCTCATGAAAAAAACAAGGAAGAATTCCACAGCAGAAGATGGATTACGAGGGAATTCTGGCTGTACACCTGCATTTGTGTCATCAAATACAGGTACCTCGGGCTGAAACACCATCCCTTCTTCCTCGGCAAAAGTTCTGAACCTACCCACCCTTGGTTCCTGCCTCGTCTGCTGTGCACGTGGCCTGCCCCATATCCTGTCACGGCCCCTAGCATGGTAGCATGATGGCAAGTCAGCTGACTCATCACTAGATGAAGCAGGTGATGGTGGTGGTGATGGTGATGAAGCTGGTGACGGTGATTATGGTAGTGATGGCAATGGTGATAATCATGGATGGGCATGTTCTTGCTGGCGTGCACCTGAACCAATATATCCCAATGTACTTGGCTGTGTTGATGAGGCACATGGTGAGGTAGGCCAGCATGCTGAGGCATGTGGTGAGGCAGTCTGCATGCTGAGACATGTGATGAGGCAGGCCGGCATGCTGAGGTATGTGGTGAGGCAGGGTGGCATGGCGAGGCACATGGTGAGGTAAGCTGGAGTGGCAAGGCGCATAGTGAGGCAGGCTGGTGTGGAAAGGCATGTGGTGAGGCTGGTACATATGCAGGCCGTGTAGGAGAGGCTAGTGTTGAGGGAGGATGGGTGGAAATTTCCACGGCAGGCCATGATTCATGCTCTGTTGTGCGGTTCTGCCTGCGGTGTTTCCTCCTCCCTCCATCCTCCACCTCCTCCCTTTCTTCACTTCCTACCTCCTCTTCCATCTTCTCCACTCTGCAAATATCCCCTTCTGCAGGATCATCAATATCATCTGACCCTTTTTCAACATCAGAAAAGGGTGATTATCATGCAGAGGGAAGAGATCGATGCTCAGTGAAGAACTCATGGTCACTTTCCTCATCTGAAGCATACATTTCCACACTCAGCATGGCAAGGTCACTTCCGTCAGAGAAGGAATCACTTTCCGCACTCACTATTGGTGATAATGGCAGGTCCAACTCCCTCCCTATCACACTATCATGAAGGCCTGTCCTTTTCAGGCCTTTAGACTTCATTGGTGTTGAAGTCAGTGGCCGTGGGCACTCACCCAAGGGTCCGGACACAGGAAAAACTTTTTGCGGACGTCTCTCCATGATGGAAGTATGCAGGCAACTGAAGCATGACTGGGATGCATGCCAGAGGGTTTCAAGTGGCTGTGTGTGGTGAATATAACCACCTGAATATCCAGCAAAGGCATGAATTACTAGAGCATGTATACATGTCACCCAGACAGCACCTGGAGGACCTACATACATGACAATCTGACAGAATGGGTTAATAAAACTTATTCTAACTTATTAGAACTAAAGAATAACGAACAAATGAAAGCAGTATTGTTTGAAAAAAAAAAAAAAAACTGAAAACCAGTGACTTCATATAACATAAAATATAATTCACATGGGTGTAGTTAAATAAAACGCTAGTTTAGTGAAAGTCATTTCATGTTGGTGCTTTTTGTTCAACGTTGATTTTAAACAAAAGCAGCGAATTAGTTCTTTTTGGTGCAAGTGGCCACATTATTTTAAACTTCATCTATACATATACATAGATAGATAGATAGATATACAGCAGATTATCGAATTTCGATGGGCATGGGTTCCTAAAAATAACCACAAAATTCAGATCATCGAAATTTAAATTGAACTTCTTATGGGAAAAATTAGTTTGGGTCCAAGGCCTCCAAACCTAACTATGTAAAATCATGATTTTTTTGCCCACACCCCCCCGTAAACTTTATGAACCATAATTGTGGTTAAGTAACTGTAGTTCTCCATTGCTTTGCCATACTGTCAGCAAGTGTATACTTGGTGTATTTCTGCCCTTTTGTGTATTGCCATTTCTCCTTTGGCTGCGAAGATTTAGAAGTGCCAGGCTGCTCTTGTCCATTACAGCTGCTACCCAAAGAACCACTCTTGCTTGCCATCTTGAAACAGGTAAGTTGCAACGAAAATACAAAGAAAATACGTGCAACTAAATTGCAGTGAAATGCATGTCCACACGTGGAGGGTACAGGCTGAAAGTATGGCACTTGGCTGTAGAGGGCTGGCTGCTGGCAGGACAGTCGCAAGATGGCCGCTGACAACAGAACATCACCTTGCACATGGCTTCTTGTTGTTGGTGCCTACTCCCATCTGGGAGCTCTTGTCCTTAACCCGCCCCATCCTGACGTTTTCTGGGCAGTGGTATGCCCAACATTTTTGGACCTTTTTTTTTTTTGGCTCAAACATCCGCTTTTGGTGAGAAACATCGAAAATTCATAGAGAAATCGCTCACCTGAGGTTTAAAATACTCGATCTAGGTACGAGTACCTCCTTACCTGACTGGGTTTTCTAACAGGTTGGCATCAAAGAAAACGAGTTCTATGGGAGGGTAACTATTTTATCCACTCATAAACAGTATTTATTTAGTTACTTGGTACGAATTTATATGTAGTACAAGAGTATATTGGTTTTCAAACAGTAATATAGGCATTATAAGCATTGTTTCCCTCACTAACTCATCACCATTCATGACCTTTTTTTCCCACATTACCTGATCATCATTTCTGACTGTTTCTTCCTCTAATGCTATGTAAAATTTGTCCTCCACATTGTCATCGATTGTGGAATCACTCTGGCCCTGAATGTCTTTACTGGCCAGATCACTGGTAACAGGTGAATTGCCGAGACAATGGCGTGCGGGGGGGGGGGAGAGATTATGCGGTGTAAGGCACTGTCCCTGCTTGGCATCTTGTAGAGGAATAGAGGAAGGTGTCCCGTGTATACATGCCAAGATTCACTTGCGAAATCACTCGCAAAAATTGAAAATTGTGCAAATTAAGGACCTTGCAACGTTGCCGCATTAATTCACGTTGCCGGGACATGAGTGCACATCATGTGCGGACGTTAATTCACGTCGCCGGGATGGCGCAGGTTAAACAACATGCCTTATTTTTTTTCTCAGTCTCTATTGATCATTTCTGTGTTGCTCCTTATATTCATAATAACTGTACTTCTCTTCGTTTCAGTATTCTGCCTACTGTATTTACTACCACCTGTAATTCATTTTGTTTTAGTATTTCTATTATTGATTCTTTTCCTTTAATTTCTCTTGTTATATCTTCGAGTTATTAAAGTATTGATTAATTAATAATAAATATACTTACAGAATGACGGGGAATCGTCCAGGGTGTGAATTGTCCTGATGGGAAATCGTCCATGTTTTGATAGGGAATTTCTGACGGCGAATTGACTTGATGGTGAATTGTCTCGGAACCATATCATCATGTGCTTCACATATGAATGAATGATGTTGATTTTCATTCTCTTCATGGCACATGTCACAAACGATATTAGGTTAGGCTCATACTTTTTCTTCTAATTATCCTTCACTTCTAGCATTTTGGTTTGCATCAAAAATATTATCTTTGCTTGTTGTGGTTGGAGTCTGGCCCTGAAAGTATCGAAATACGCGACTTTACATCGAAAAGTGAGGTTGGCAGACCACTCCAAAATGCATCAAAATTTGACTCGTCGAATTCTTAACTGTCGAAATTCGAGAATCCACTATATGTATATATATATATATATATATATATATATATATATATATATATATATATATATACTGTATATTTATATATATATATATATATATATATATATATATATATATATATATATATATATATATATACTATAGTGCCCTCGCACAGTGAACGTATTCAGAGTGAACGATTCGCCTAGTGAATGGGCAGGGGGTAATCAGGTCCACAAGATCATAATGAACAAGTTGAACCCCAAGTAAACGAAATCGGGAAAAAGAGTAGGCCATAACTGTCGTCACCCATATTTGAACGACCCCCCCCCCAATGAATGCTGCACAAGAGGCCAAATCTGAGCAATCTGTTGAGCAGAATCCAATGGAGGATGAAGATTTGCCTATGTCGAATATCAGTAAAATTCTAGCAGCAGTGGATTTTCTGGGAGAATAGATTAAGGCAAATGAAGTGAGCTACCATAGGACACAGGAAGTGCTCCGTGGGGTAGAAACCACTTTTTGTTATTGCATTGCAGGGCACAATACGGAAGTCAAGATAAGAAAAGCACTCATCACATGCTATTACTGAACTCAAGGACAACAGAAGCCAGTTGCCTCTACATCATCTGCTACACTTCCGGGGGAACATGATGATAATGTGATGTCAGTGGAGTCACCTTTGGACTTCGAAGGTTTTATGGGAGAGGTGAATGAGGCAGAGGCACGTGGGGAAGTGGTTCAGTCAAGTGATGAGGGCGGGACTGGTGACGGGAACGAGGGAGTGGAAAGTGATGTGGAGTTGCCCTAAGAATATCTCCCTGCCTCGGAACCACCTGTACTCAAGCCAACCAGGACTGCCATCTGCTTCACTTAAGGTAAATAACCATCTGGTGTATGGATCATTTTATTTTTACTCATTTGTTTTTCCCTCCTCTGTTCCGTTGTTTAATATATATATATATATATATATATATATATATATATATATATATATATATATATATATATATATATATCTGTACTGTATGTGTTTGAAATGTGCCCTTTAGTACATCTCTCTGGCTCAAAAAGTGGATTTTGAGAAAGCGGTGCCACCCATATGCTATTTTTCCCATTAGATATGTTGTTCACAGTGAACGAATTCGCAGTAAACGAGCTCGTCTGCCACCCATAAACTCGTTTACTGTGCAAGGGTACTATATATATATATATATATATATATATAGAGAGAGAGAGAGAGAGAGAGAGAGAGAGAGAGAGAGATGGCGGCCAGTGCTGCTAAGAAGCATAAGTACTTTGATGAACACATTAACTACGGATTTACATCAATTCTCGCTAATGGCATCGAGAAACCTCAGTGTGTGCTGTGTTTCAGTGTGCTGGGGAATGATTCTATAAAGGCAAGAAAGCTGAAGCATCATCTGACGACCATTCTTCCTCAATATGCCGAGAAAGACCCCAGTTTATTCAAGTGCCATGAATAGAGTTTGGGAAAACAGAGACTGGATCGAACTGGTCCTTTCCAACACTAGAATGTAAATGTAGTAGAGGCATCACATGAGGTTTCCCTTGATATAGCAATGAAGAAAAAGGCCCACATGATCGGTGAAACTTTAAGCCGCATGCTGTAAAGATGGTCAAGCAGGTTTCCTGGAGAGTATAATGCACATAAGATTCAGCATATTTCCTTGTCAAACCACAAAGTGAAATCGGGAATTATTGAAATGTCAGCTGATGTCATGGAACAAGTGATACAGAAGATTGAATTGACTCCAACTGGTATGTTCGCAGTACAACTGGATGAGTCAACAGATGTGAGTTCATGTGCACAGCAACTTGTGTCTGTTAAGTATGTATTCATGCATGACATCAAAATTAAATATCTGTTATGTTGACAGCTTGAAACTAGCACAATAGCTTTGGATGTGATGAAAAATTTACATCTTTCTTTACAGCTAAGGGAACAACCTGGGATTATTCTTGTGGAGTCTGTACTGATGAGGCTGCAGCGATGCTGGGATCAAAATCAGGGCCACCGATGAATGTCAAGGATGTACCTCCGAATGCGAAAGTGGTTCACTGTATGATCCATCGTTTTGCAAGATCCTCGAGTCAGTGGTATAATGTGTCAGCTTTGTGAAAACGGGATATTTGAGCTCTCATTTCCAGAAATTCAGTGAAGACATGGATTTAGCATGAATCCCCCCTCTTTTACTCCAGAGTACAATGGCTTTTCAAGGGCAATGTTGTGATCAGAGTATTTGAGCTGCGGAGAACACTTAAACTTATCCTGGAAATATATGGGAAGGATGATCTTGAGTCTTTTCAATTAGGCGTTGTGGGAGCCACGTCTTGCATACGGGCTGAATCTCAAGCTACAAGGCAGAGAAAGAAATATATTTCACCTCATGTACTGTATGCATTCATTTCTTGCTTAACTCCAAAATTTGCAAAGGAAAGTGAAGTGCAGAAAATGTTGCCATGTTTGAGAATCTTTCATCTGTTTTTGACGAGATTTAAGAGGATCACCTACTCGTACTTGACCCATCATTCAAAAGTGAAATAATTCAGCCCTTGAAATCCTTGGAAAGTGAGCTAAAAAGATACGTCCCAGAATTCAAACAGGGAAATGGGGAACTGTTAAGGAATCCTTTTTCCGACACTTTTGATATTCTTGGCATTCTCTGTGATGTTCAGGATGAATTCCTTGACCACAAGAATGATTTTGCTTGCAGAGACCTTTATGAAGAAAAATCTCTGACTGTTTTGGTGTTCCATATATCAGTTATATCCAAAAGTTAGTGAAATCGTACTTAAAATCCATTTTCCACAACATATTTCTGTGAATCTGGGTTCTCCACCCTTCTACACATGAATAGTAAAAGCCGAAACCGGGTTAATGTGGACCCAGATACAAGTATGTGATGTGCGTTATCAGTAACCTAACCTCGAATCAGTCAACTGACTGAAAGCAAACAGCGCCATCCGTCCCATTGATGTGTAACAAAATATGCATTCTGATTGATAGTTGTAAGCATTAAAATAAACCGAGAGCACCAAAACAGCCTTTGTCATCATTATTTGTGAAGGCCTTGAGAGAAAACTGAAAGGGGACCACGAGGATGTTAATATCCCCAGAAGTAGGGAAGGAAGAGAAAAAGTTCGAGCAACACTGGTATAGGGCGAACTGTTCATAAATAATACCATCCTGCTTTGCTGGGCTGATTAAAAAAAAAAAAATGCATGGAGGTCGTACAGATGCCTTTACCTCAAACATAAAAAAAAATTTAATGTTCGTCTACTGTCTGTGGCCTACTGCATATCTATGCTCATGTTGTTTTAATTTTGTCCTGGAAAAAAATATATGTGTGCTTAACAAACAGACCGGCAGCACAGTGAATTATATTGGAGTCTCACCCTTGATTTATATTTCTCCAGTATCACGTATTTTTTACCAGCTTTTCTCCTATCTATAGATTATCCGTCATCTCAGTCTGGTTTCCCTTTTATCAGACTCTATGTGTGGTTCCACGCATCAACTTTTTGTCAGTTTCATTCTACGTACTGACATTTTTACCTGCCCTCGTTAAAATTTTTTCCTCACTTATATTTTTTACTCCAGTACAGTACGTACCCATGTATGCAGAGTCTCTTTATATATGTAATTCCTCTGTACATCTTCTTCCTTCTCGTGTGTGTGTGTGTGTGTGTGTGTTAAAAATATGCGAACATCATATCGATTTTCCCAGACGACACGCCGCATCACGCTCATCATCGTTGCTGGTCTGGTGTGGCAGCAAGATGAGTGAGCTGGATTATAAAAGGCAGGTTTTTGCATTGGCATTAAGTAAATTGATACTGAAGCGAAACAACATCCAAGCACGTCAACAACAGCCGGTAGCTATAGTAGGTGGGATGAAATTTTAACTGAGAAATATTTCTTACTATATATCAATATTCTTGCCAGTTCTGGGTAATCAACACTCTCGGGCTTCTTTAGCTCACCTCCAGCTGAATACAATAATCCGGAGATAGCTGGAAAAGAATACTATATCTGTCCCGATCATTAGACAGATGGTAAAAAAAAAAGTTTGACATGTAGATAGCCAGATAAATAGAAATAGTATATACCTGGGGGATGAGCACAGACAGAGAAGTGTGTGGACAAAGGGTCCACGTTAATGGGAACAGAGGAATCGAATATTAACAGAACAGTACCCTGTCCGTACGAGGTGACATGGGATCGGTGAATACAGTGATGGGTGCTTGAACAGACAGACAGAAACCCCATAGGTGGAAGGATAAGTACATTAACAGATAGATGTATAGATCAGTGACCGATAGACAAGAAGACAAACTCCTTACATGTTGGATGTTTTGCTTAAGATTACAAAGTGCATTGAATAATTGGGATAGATGACAGAGAGCCGTATTACAGAGGGATGAATTGCAGGGTTCTGTAGACAGAGATGAATTGTAGGGGTATACACATTGACTGACGTCAGCAAGGCAGAGGCACATAAACAGTGATCCAAATTATAAGAGAAGACAGAGAGACTCGTATTACAAGGCAGTAATATTGAGAGCCTAATTAGCCAGGCTAGTAGAAAGAAAGCCGAATTATAAAATTCACAATTAGAGGGATAGATAGGTAAAGGGGGAATTATAGAAGCAAATACTGTAGAAAGGGCAGTGTTGCAAAAGGTCGAATTGTAGGGGTAAATTGATAGAGGCAGAATTAGTGTGGTAGGTAAACAGAGTGTTGTTTAATGGATGGGAGAATTATAGGGCAGATAAATTGCATATTATAGAGGGCAGGATTATAGTGGTAGATCAGAGATGTAAAACAGAGAACAGAAGTAAATAAAAAGAGAAATATAGTATAGTATAAAAAAGGTAGAGTTAAAGGGGTCCATTACAGGCCATAGTATTGAGAGCAGCAGGATAGAGATTGATAAAGAGTGTATAACAGAGGGCCGAAAGAAAATGATAGACAAGCATGGCGATTGAGGGCAGAATTATATATGGTGATAAGCAACGTGTTGTTATACGCATAGTGTTTGCAGACAGTCTGGCACCTTTTCCTAACAGTATAATCCTGAATTGTGCATGCTGATATTCTTACCTATGATACCTTTGCACTGGTATGTTCATACTAAAAGGATATAACATAGCCATTAGATCACATATGATTCTTCCTTCCGGAGATATATATACAAAATTCGTTTGAAGGTTCAGATATATATATATATATATATATATATATATATATATATATATATATATATATATATATATATATATATATATATATATATATAGAATCTGAATGAACAACTGTGACAGTACACACATCTGATAACCTATATTTTCCAATATGGTTTGCTGGCCATGGCTGGATGCTGGTGTGGAAATAAATTGCTGAAAATACTGGAGGTGTGTTACTGCATCCCTCATGTGTTGGTGCTGCAATGGATGTCACCATTCCACCAGCTTTGCAAAGAAACAAAGTAGCTTCTATGCTAAAAGCAATTAAGTATAGCTATATATTTACATGTTGCAATATAAATTTAGGAACCTAGGATGTTTTGCAACATTAGCAGGGGTGCACATAATCAGAATATACTGCTGTATAGTTCCTGATTGGTGGGATGCCAGGAAACATAACATTGAAATCTAAAAAAAATTCAATAATACTTTCACTTTGCTTGTATAAATTCAAATCTAGATATCTTCAACACATTTCGTCCAATTAATGGCATAAGGAGGCTAAATCATAATTCATGCTTAACCAGTACGAGTAAAGTACGGTATGTAGTATCATGCTCACAAATGCATCCTCTTTATGCGCACTGTACTGTTAATGTGTACCAATTCTAAGGTATATGTAATTATCTCCTACTTAAAAAAACAAAACAAATTACGATGAGCTAGCAATGTACCGGTATCTGATTAAAAAAGAAGAAACATCTAAAAATCGAGCGCCATTGGCACCAATATAGCGTACGAGTATTCTTGCATAATCTAGTGGTAGCCGCGGCATTCAAACGCCTTAGTTGGGTTTCGCCAAGGCTGACGGTCCAGATTTAATACAGTAAGGATGATTGTCGCTGAGCTTCTGACGACTGAATGTCGCCAATCGACCTTCTGAACTCTTATTATTATTTTTTTTTTTTACAGGACCGTACTGCCCTTACCCTTTTGACCTCATCTTCTTCCTATCCCTTTCACTCAGTTCAGGTCATCTCAGTCCTCCTCATCCTCTTCATACCCGTATCCCTCTGGCTTTCTTTCGAGTTTCAAAGACTCCACCCATTTCTTCTTCTTCCCTTTTCTCTTAATTCTCCCAGCTCTTCTTCTTCCCTTTTCTCTTAATTTTTTCTTCCAGTCATTATTCTTTCTCATTATATTCCTCTCCAGTCACGTCTTCCATGCTTCCTCTCTATCTTCCATATTTTTCTCTCTTTAAGTACTTTTCTTGTTTCAGCTTAAAGTCATTTCCTTTGTATTCTATTCTCAGTTATTGTTCACCATCTCTCTCTCTCTCTCTCTCTCTCTCTCTCTCTCTCTCTCTCTCTCAGCTGCTTGTATTTTCTTTCCTATTCTGTTTTCTCCCTTGGCATTTCTCCTCACTCATCCTGTCACTTCTACCCCACCCAGTTTCTGTGCTCTTTTCTCCCTTACGTACATTTGCTTTTCAATTCTCAGCTAACCCCCTTTAGGTGTATGCTCTGTTTTCTTGTTTCCTCCTTTTTCTCCACATTTTTACTCCTTTCTCTCTTCTCAGAACTTTGATCTGTTTCGATATCAGTTCATTCTTTATATTCCCTCTTTCATTCTACATCCCAGTATTATTAGTCGTACTTACCTCTTTTGTCTCCTGTCTCAAGTTTCTATCCCTTATTCTGTCTCTCTTCTTCACATTACTTCTCTGTAGTACTGCCTCATATTCACTTTCTCTTTTCATTCTATTTCACCGTTTTTCAAAATCGTTTTTTTTTGTGTGTGTTCTTTTTATCTACGTTCCTCTCTCTCTCTCTCTCTCTCTCTCTCTCTCTCTCTCTCTCTCCTTCCACATCTGTTTTCCTTTTTCCTTCCGTTTTCTCTTTTTCTTCACCCTCTCTCTTTTTTTTTTCACCACTTTTTCTCTCATCTTCTTCATTTTGGCTATCCTTCCTCTTTCATTTTCTTCTGTCCTCCCTCCTTCCATTATCGTCGTTCTCTCCCACTTCCTTTCTATTTTTCCACCTCCCTTTCTCTCCATGCTCTCATCCTCCAGGTTGTGTCCCACTTTACCCTTGACTGCGGCTAAGGTGGAGAAAGTGAGGCCCCTGGTGCGGCAATCCACCCAAAAATTACCCAGTTTCAAATCAACAATTTTCATATTAATACACAAGATAAAAAAAGAAATTATAATAATACATGCACAAGAAAGCTAAACCTTTCTATTCATACACCATTTTTTTTTTATGTTTCCGATTCTGGGCATAGGTTTCACAGCCTGCTCACAAGGCTCAGTAGTCCTCCAGCATAACTATAGTACATGTGAGTTAGCACTGATATAAATAAACAGATGTATTAAAGTTCACTATTCATTCTCATATATTCCTGCAATACGAGAAGGTTACTTATGAAACCGTCGCCAGGATCTCTCTCATTCGGACATCGGTAAAATGTTTTGAAGTGTATGCATGAGTCATTCAGTATGATGCGCCCTGACCAGTGAGAGTCTTGGACATGCTGGAGCATTGGCTATTTGTGCTTTAGTCTTGTTATTGTAAGAGTATAACTGAGCTCCACTCGGAAAGAATACTATAGAAGAAACTGTGTTATACGGAAAAATGTCACTCGGTTTGTGATCTTGCATCAATTACTGAAGAATCGGTTGGTCATCTCTCTCTGAAGGCACGAAGGAACTTGTGGATATTAAGAATTTCGTGTAACCTCAGACTTAAATTCAGTAAAGTACCCTAAGACATATTTAGGGCAGAACTGAACAGAGAATACCCAACTATCTCCGAGTGTGCTACTGACACGATATTGTCATTTGCAGCATGTATGTGTTAACTAAGCTTTTCATCATTAACACTTAGTAAAAAAAAAAAAATCATATCTGAAGTCACCAGACGAGAAAATTTGTGCTGGTCTATCTATAACAGAACCAGACAGTAAGCACCACTGTTCCTCGTAACACGTACAAGTTTCTCATTAACTTTCAGTAAGAGTATCACATCTATATAATTTCTTGTAAAAATATTTTGACGTTATTATTACAGATATTTTCAATGAAAATTTCTATTTGCTTGGCGCTTGAAGTGTAAATCTTGTTAAAAATTTTCCCATAATAACCTGTCTCGGTTAAATTCTTAGAGATTATCTTTTTAGAAAAAAAAAATTTGTTTGAAAAAATTAACAATGTAAATTAAGCCGATACATAAAATTTCATGCACTCAAAAAATAATTATATCTTTTTTTTTTTTTTTCTCAAATACACCAAACAGTAAAAAAAAAAAAGTCAAAACACTTCATTAAATACCTGGTAATGTACACCTAGCAACTGTGGCTTTCTTTCATCATTGTTAGCAAAAGTAAAAATTACTATGTGGTGTGGAGACTTGTTATGCCAAATTTAAGTGTGCCGCAGAGTTCAACACACTGACTACTGTATGTGCCATGAAGTAAAAACGGTTGCGGATCTCTGTCCTAAACCATGAAAATATAGCTCATCTTGTTTCAGTGTGATGAATCTGTTATCATCTGAATGTGCATTTGTTAGCAGTACTGAACTTGGAAATATCAAGCCAACAATATACTGTATATGGCATACTTTAAAAATCAAGTTAATAATGTTGAGTACAATCATTTGGGATTTTGCATCAGCCATCGACTGCGGTGTCAGACTATTTCGTGCAAAGTATGCATTTTTTTTTTTTTTTCGATGTACCAGATACTCTTCACACAAGAAAACCATATATATAAGATCACCATTCATATATGATAACAGGCTAAACAAAACTATTTTCCCAAGGTTTGATAAGGTGCGGAAAAGTCAAACTGTCCAGGGGACACATACGTCGAAATTTTACGTTCTAAGTTTAAACAATTGTATATATTCTTAGACAAAACTGAGATAGCAGCTATTCCTTGCGTTGTTGCCTATTCTGCCATAACAAAACCAATTTCCTATTCGTGAGGACATTTCATCATACTACATTTGGAACGCTCCATACAAGAACAGTAACACCATATATCTCTTGGTAATTCTCTTGAAAAAATCTGGAACACACACATATTCCAGCATTTTAGGATGTTATCATACTGTACATTGTCCATAGCTTAACTACAAGACACAACTGTATACACGAAGAAAATATTTTCTCATTTATGCACAGATGTCTTTTTACGCACGCAGATTTCTCGCCATATATGTGGAAATCTTTCCCTAAATATTCGGTTCACAATCATCTTCACATATAAATGTTTTTCTCCCTTAATGTGTACAAATGCCTGATTAGATAACTACACATCTCTGTGTGCTCAAATTTCTTCCTATATATAAGGAAAATGCTTCCCTGCATAGACAAATGCCTTCTTATATTCGAGACTAGAAAGCGTTCAGAGAGCTCATACCTCCGTCAATGCCATTGCCATTAAAAGGGATCCGGATCCGTGGATATACGATCTGGATCTGGATCGGCCGCAAAATCTAATCTTTCTTGGTCCATGGCCCACCTTTCCACAGAATTTCTTTGAAATTCATTGAGAACTTCTGAAGATATTGTCGGGGATACTCCGGATCCGGATCCGGATCCGCCCCCAAATTTATTTATTTCTTCATTGGCCCATGGCCCACCCCTCCACAAAATTCCATCGAAATCCTTTCATAACTTTTTGAGTAATCCGGATCCGGATCCGTGGATATAGGATCCGGATCAGGTTCAGGATCTCCCCCAAAATTAAATCAGTTCTTTCTTGTTCCATGGCGCACCTTGCCACTAAATTTCATTGAAATTCATTGAGAACCTGTGCATAAATTGTGTGAAATATTCCGGATCCTCATCCGGATCCGGCCCAAAATTTATCCATTACTTCATTAGCCCATGACCAACCTTCCACAAAATTTCACCAACATCCGTTCATAATTTTTTTAGCAATCCTGCTAACAGACAAATAAAGAGACAAACAAACCAACGCGGGGTAAAACATAACCTCCTTGGCGGAGGTAAAAATACCTCCCCGATCAGTACGACGTAGCTCCCTATATGAACGCAAGCGTTAAATATCTCCTTTTGTACATAATGTTCCGATCCTTTACAACAAGGCCTCCATATTTGTACGGAAATATTTTTCTATAGCTAAAATGTTAAACACAAATTTGCCATGGCCACATTCCTTCATCCTTTTCATTCATTTAAAAATTTGAGAGTGAGGTTAATATTTATATTTTCTGAAGAGATACATAGGAAGGGAAGACGGGAAGAGAGAGGGAGGAATACAATGGGAAGGGACAGAAGGGAGGAGGAGGAGGAGGAAGAGCAGAGGAGGAGGAGGAGGAGGAGGAGGAGAAGGAGGAGGAGGAGGAGGAGGAGAGAGAGAGAGAGACACTGAGGCGGGGGGGGGGGGAAGAAGTGTAGGATGGAGGAACTGGAAGAAAAGTAGAACAAAGAGGATTAAAGTTGGAGGAAGACGAAGAGGGAGGGATGGATAGAATGTAGAGAGGAAGAACAGGAATGGTAGAGAGGAAATGAGGGAAGGAACACGGTGTGGAGAGAAGGATGGGAGAAAAGTCGAGAACAGAGACGGAAGAGAAGAAAGGGAAGAAGGATATGGATGAAAGAAAACTGGGAAAGGGACAGGACATGAGAGAAAGAGAGAGGGAGGGAGGGAGGGAGGGAGGGAAATGGAGATGGGAGTCTAGAGGTACGCAGTGCTAGGCAGAATGTGTAATTAAAGTTTGAAGTGAAGATGTGTTATTGAAATGGCAGAGCTGCAAGGCTGCTGAAGTCCCTATCTCTGTCTGTCTCTCTCTCTCTCTCTCTCTCTCTCTCTCTCTCTTCTTTATCTTGACCTGTTATTTATTCATTCATTTATATCTGCCCCTTCTCCCCCCCCCCCCCGATATCTGCCATCCATTGGTTTGATGCCCCCTTCCTCTCTCTCTCTCTCTCTCTCTCTCTCTCTCTCTCTCTCTCTCTCTCTCTCTCTCTCACTCCTTCCTTTATCTTGTTTCATTTTATCTTTTTTTTTTCTGATGCTTTTTCTATTTTACCAATTCAGTATTGCTTTCATTTTTTTCTGTTGTGCGTCTCTTTTGGAAGAAATTTAAATGGAAAATGGAGGGAATGTAAAAAAAGGTTCATGAAGAAGATAAAGAAATTTAGAGAGGGTGATAAAGAAGGTAGTAGAGGAGTGAAAAGTAAAAATGGTAGATTGCTAGTAGAGAAGAGAGAAAAGTGAGCAGATGGAGAGAACACTTTAAGGAACTATTAAACGCCGAGGATGAAAGTAATGCTAGTATAAGTGGCTGGGGAATGGGTGAGAGAAGGAGGGAGATGAAAAGGGAGGAAGAGATGTGTAGGATGGAAGTAATGGAAGCAAAAAAGAAGGCCAAAATGGGAAAAACCTCAGGAACTGATGGAGTGTATGGTAAAATGTCGAAGCACGGAGGAGAGTTAGTAGTACTGTAGAATGGATATGGAAGATGTGCTATTGGCCTGGTTGGATAGTAGAGTCCCTGAGGATTGGAAGTCAGTTATAATTATTCCTCTGCACAAAGGAAAAGGAGAAAATGAAGTGTGTGTTTATTTAGGGGCATTGTTCTTCTTAGTGTAATAGGAAAAGTATATAGTAGGACACTTACTGACAGTTACTGAAATAAGACAGGGATTAACTGGAGAAGGACAGGAAGGTTTTCGGATGGGAAGGGGTTGTGTAGATCAGATATTCGTCCGAAGGTCTTCAGTGAAGTTTCTAAAAAATGGAAAGAAGTTGCATGCACCTTCATGGATTCAGAGAAAGCACACGATAGAGTGGATAAACAAGAAATATGGAAAATATTTAGAATATATGGAGTAAATGCGAACCTGTTGAATGCTGTGAAGAGTATGTACAAGAGCACTGAGGCAGCAGTAGGTGTGGATGGTGAACTGTGTGAATTTCTCTATCTGAATGTTAGACTGAAACAGGGATATGTCATGTCTTCATGGTTGTTCAATCTGTATATGGATGGAATTATAAAAGAAATACAGAGTAGGGCAGTGGATGTCGGAGTGGCCCTAATGAGAGAGGGCAACATTTAGAAATTTCCTGTTCTGTTGTTTGCAGATCATACTATACTGTTAGGTAAAGACGAAATGGAGCTGCAAGGTAATGAGTTTGGGGTACATGTAGGGAAGAGTAAAGTTGTCGTCTTCGAGAAAAGTGAAGTCACTGAGCTTACAGTGAGATTGGATGAGGAGGAAATGGAAAATGTGAGTGCATTTAAATTGTTGGGTAGTGTGATGAGTAAGGATGGAAGTTTAGAGGATGAAGTGCTTGAAAGAGTACAGCAGGGAAGAAATGTTGCTGGTTCTTTGAAAGGAGGGATAAGAAATAAGGAAGTGAACGAGGAAGTAAAAAAAAAAAAAAAAATCACTGCATGATAATATTGTGATACCAACTATTAGGCATGGAAGCGTAGCCTGGACACTGTTGGAAGGACACAAGTCAACAGTGATAGATGTCGAAATGAGTTATTTGAGAGGAGCATGTGTAGTTGCTTGGAGAGACAGACTGACAAATGAGGAGGCGAAGGAGCTTTGTGGTGTGGATGTGGATTTGACAGAAAGTGTTGGGAGAAATGTGCTGAGGTGGTTTGGCCATGTGGAGAGGATGGGGAACGAGACACTAACGAGGAGAATGTATGTGAGTGATGTGTGGGGGAGGGAAGGAGGAGAGAAAGAAGATGAGATGGGGGGATGGAGTGGAGAAGTATATGAGAGAGGGGCATGTGAGTTGGGGGGTAGGGCAACGAAATGGCATTGGACAGGGCGACATGGAGGCGGTTGTTTTGTGGCCACCCCTTACAGGTTTGATGCGTCTGTCTATAGATAGACAGAGAGAGAGAGTGTTCATTTTCTCCCAGTTTCTCTTTTTCTCATCTGCTCTTTCTTTCCCTTTTTTCCCACTTTCTTTCGTTCATTTATACATTCTCTCTCACATTTTTTCCATGTTTTCCAATTTTTGCTTTCATATTAAAATTACATCCACATATCCTGTTTCCTTTTATATAGCTCTGGATATTGTACCCAGTTCCAAAGAAAGGAAGTTCCTCTGACCCCTCTTTTTACAGATCAATAGCTGTCACATCTTCTCTTGGTAAGGTATTTGAAATTTTAATTAATAAGCACATAGTTAAACATCTTGAATCCAACAACTTAATTAGTGATAGACAATACGGTTTTCGCCACGAAAGATCCACCACTGACATACTTAATCTCCTGACTCATAAAATCCATCAATCACTCGACCTACATGGAAAAACTCACGCAGTAGCCCTTGATATCTCTAAAGCTTTCAACAGAGTATGGCACCGTTCCCTGCAGCCCAAATTCCCTTGCTATGGACTAACGTCTTTTCTTCCTCTGCTTTCCTCATATCTTTGCGACAGAAAAATAAGAGTAAAAGTAGATGATGTATATTCCAGTTCCCATTCAGTTAACTCCGGCATGCCACAGGGATCAGTTTTGGCGCCAACCCTGTTGCTGGTTCATATTAATGATCTCCTATCTGTCACCCACAATCCCATCTATTCATATGCAGATGACTCAACACTTCATAGTTCATTCACATTCAGACACCCATTTACAAAGTATAATATCTGTAACTTTCAGCTCAGTACAGCCATCTCCATAAATCGAGACTTTTCTACGATCGATGAATGGGAACAAAACAACCTTGTCTCATTTAATGCTCGTAAAACCAAATGTATACAATTTACTAATAGACAGATATTGCCAGATTTGTATATTACCTTCAATGCTACTAATATTCCCGTCTCCAAAAGCATTGAAATTCTCGGTGTCTCACTTAACAATGCCCTCAGCTGGACCTCTCATGTCAGATCACTTGCTAGAACTGCCTCAAAGAAACTTTGATTATTGTACAGAGTCCGTAACTTCTTCAATGACGAACAGTTAGCTATAATTTATAAGTCATGAGTGCTCTCAGCTTGAATATTGTACACCCTTGTGAAATGGATGAGAGGAGGTTGCATTAGAACAACTAGACAAAATTCAGAACAACGTTGCTGGAATTGTTAATGACCCTGCTATTATAAATAAACTACCTCCCCTACAAGCAAGAAGGAATGTTGCCTCCCTTGCATTATTTTACAGATATTTTTATGGCAAATGCTCAGGCGAAGTTGCATCCATTGTGCCACCTCTCCATGCCTTCCCTCGTGCAACACGGACATCTGGTAGCGCTCATGACTGGAACGTCACTCTGCCATATTGCAGAACTTCTGCCTATCAAAATTCTTTCATTCCACGAACTGCATCTCCCTGGAATTCGCTTCCCCAGAGTTGTTTCCCTCCAAACTTCAACTTACAGCTGAATCGGTAGAGAGGCAGCCTGCAGTCCTAATGGACCCAGGATCGAATCCCGGCTGGGGCAGGGAACAGTTTAAGGATTTGAATGTCCTAAAAGCAGACTTTCCTGATCTGCCGGATGACCAGCCGACATGTCGTAAAAATACCCCCGCTAATACCAATACTCCATTCCTGTATGAGACAGCCCTGGCATGTATTCAATATGGATGGTGGGTGTTAGCGCCGAAGTGGTGACATGTGGAGGTGTGGGAGGACTGCTGGGCCTTGGGATAGGTCACTGCTCCAAAGAAAAAGGCCCTGAAGCCTTTGCCCAGAGTCGGACACGTAAAAAAAAAAAAAAAATACTGATTTTTATGAATGGAGGTCACCAGTAATCTGGTGTATGGATTATTTTTTTTTATGCATTTGTTTTTCCTTCCTCTGTTTTGTTATAAAAAAAAAACTTCATCGACGGTTTCTTCTTCTTCTTCTTCTTCTCTCTCTCTCTCTCTCTCTCTCTCGTTTTTTTCTTGATTCTTGTATTCCTTAATTTCATATTTTTTTTCCCTTTCAATTCCTGTTTTCCTTTTTTCAGAAGTTCTCTCTTGCTCTCTTACCTTCTCTTCATTTCCGTTGATGTTTAGGTCTTCACATCAAAGTGTTGAATCCTAAGGATTAACTCTGCTTCTTTCGCCTTCTTTCAAGTCCCTTTTCAACTTGGCGCCATTCCTGTATTTCTTAAACAATTCGTTTCAAACTTGGCGCAATTGTTCCTCGGCCCAGTAACTCAGACCTGTTTTTCTTTCTTTTCTTTTCTTCTTGTACTTTTTTATACGTATATTATAGGGATTTATGAGGTCAGAAGTGTAAAGAAGGAAATTTTGAGATCTTGTGTCTTTGTATGCTATTAATCATTAGGGTAAATTGCACAGAAAACATGTCAGTGTTTTGTAGCTATATGGAAACCGTCTTTTTACTCCATTGGGAATGTTGGCAATGTAATCCTTTTTTCTTCTTCGTTTTTTATTTGTTTTACATTTTCTTGCTTCCATTCTCAGATTCATTCACTTTTCATTTTCGTTTTCTTTTCTAAAGTTCATATTTTATTACTACCTTATCCTTTCATTTTCTCCTCAAAATATAATTTTTTCCACCTACTGGTCATCTCTCAAGCTCCTCGCCTTCTCCCTCGCTCTGTTTTTCTTTTCCGCCTTTCATTTTCTTCTTTTCATTTTCTTCTTTCAGTATTGGGGTTCTGATCCATTACGTTCGTATTTTTCTCTCGTGAGATTTTTAGCCCTTTTTCTTTTTTGGTGATTCTTCTGGTTATTGTGTCAAATTCTATCTCACTTTTGCGTTTTTCTACCTATTCTTTGCATTATTCTTTCTCAGACCATGAACTTACCATTTTTTTTAAGATTTGTACGTGTACTCCTCTGTCTGTCTGTCTGTCTATCTTAGAAAAATGAATGAATTAGTACTGCAGTGGTTGATGTTAACTGTGCTTGCACGATAGATGTAAATTAGAGCGGTGATGGTAAAACTGAGTTTGTGCAAGAGTACTGGATATGTATGCTGAGTATTTTTTCAGTCTTCGCTTCAGTCCAAGGAAGTATTTTCCGTTTTCTGCCTATAGGCAACAGTATTCATATCCTGGGAGGTATGTCTGTAAATTATTTACTGTAATCAATTACTACTAGTCTCCGCCCTAACCTGAACAAATTCGTCTGTTGCTCGAAAACACAGCTACAAACAGATGGCATTAGACTGATGGTTGACAAAATGTTGCATAATGTGTCTTTCAGCAGTTTTTATTTTTTATTTTTTTTTTTATCTTGTGGGAAAAAGTTGTGAGGAGAATGAACTTCTAAGACTTCATGTGCTTTGGGAGATGAGGTTCCGATTTCTCTGACTATCAAGGCCAGGTCATTTCACGATAGACCAGTCAGTCTGTGCGATCTGTAAATCTACTGACACATTCATACACTTACGAACGTACACGCACTGTCCTTGGTCAATAATTTTTTTACACGTTAGCTGTTCCCCGGCGACTGGAACACACACACACACACACACACAGATAGAGAGAGAGAGAGAGAGAGAGAGAGAGAGAGAGAGAGAGAGAGAGAGAGAGAGAGAGATATCTCTGTGCCGCAAATTCTGCTTATTATCATGCCTGTCCAAGCCAGGCGATTGAATGCGACGCTCTTTTCACATTTCCCCCGAGGGTATGAATTAAAGATAGGCCGGCATAAAGGCAGGTAAATTAGGAGATTCGCTGGCCGGGAGGCGAAGCTGATGTCTGCGTTTCACGGACTTAGATCAAGATAATGGAGGATAGTCAAAAACTAAAATAAGAGAGTCTAAGGTTCAGAAATCTTATTTGCACTGGTGACTTGCAATGTATTGGCACGGAGGAAGACAGAGTCTTCAGGGATATGCAACTATGAAGTCTGTACCCAATGTTGGAGACATAAAAACAAAAGAAAACTAGAAGCTCTCAGAAAGCGTATACCTCCGACTGTACTATTGTCATTGAAAAGGATCGGAATCCGGATCCGTGGATAGAGGATCCTAATTCGGATCCGAATCCGCCTCAAAATTTACTTAATTCGTTCTTGGTCCGGGGCCCACATTTACCGACAATTTCACTGAAATTCATTGAGAACTTTTGGCGATATTGTGCAGTATACTCCGGATCCGAATCCAGATCTGCCCCCAAATGTAATCATTTCTTCCTTGCCCCATCGTCCACCCGTCCACAAAAATTCATCAAAATCTGTTCATAATTTTTTGAGTAATCCCGGGTCCGGATCCGTGGGAATAGGATCCTGATCCTGATCCGGGTCCATCGCAAAATTTAGTCAATTCTTTCTTGGTCCATGGCCCACCATTCCACAAAATTTCACTGAAATTCATTGAGAACTTTTGGAGATATTGTGCGGAATACTCCGGATCCAGCCCAAAATTTAACCATTTCTTCCTTGTTCCATGGCCCACCCTTCCACAAAATTTAATCAAAATCTTTTCATAACTTTTTGAGTAATCCTGCTAATAGACAGACAGACCATCAATCAGACACACAAACAAACAAACTCGGGGTAAAACATAACCTCCTTGGCGGGGGTAATTCAGAAAAATAACGAATAATGGGGACCTTCATGATTTTTAACTTTACAGGTTCAGATCTAAAGGATGAAGATAAAAACAATATATCAGTGGTGAGTGTTCACCTAGAAGCTTTCTCTACGAGCTCAGATGATGAGTGTGGATATTAACCTTTGCCGAGGTGCAGACCTTACAATGAAGATCTGCACGGACCACGATGCAAACCTCATGTGAGGCAGAATTTATATTGGTTTAAAACAATGACTCAGGGAATATAAACTACCGTAACTTACAAAGAATCAATCCGGCAGCAGTTAAAATTTTAAATCTGTACCTATACAGACGAGGAACTGAAGTGGTGAAAGTGATGTTTCGTTTTATGGGTTTGTATGAAGATTGTGGGGATTTGCAAAAGGCATATGAAGATGGGGAGATCAGGGCAAAAATGGATAATGCAAATAAATCAGGCTAAGACAATAATTAAAATGAGTGAAGTGAGAGCAGGATTTTGAAGTAATTTAGCAGCATAGGGCTCTAATAAAGGAAATGGAGAAAAATTAAAAATAACTAAGAGATTATGTCTGTGGTGAAAAATGTCAACTGAAAAAAATGAAATGGGTGAATTATGGTGGCAGTTTAAGATAATTTTGCAACATTTTTACCGGTTAAGATCAAACACTTAGAGGTTGTGAGGTAAATTAAGAGTGGGTTTAAAAGGGAAAAATTGGGGACTGAAACGGATGAGAAACTGATTGAGCGAGTACCGTACCGGCTAAGGACGTACCAGGCTGTGCTAAAGTAAAAAGCAGTGATGTACTCGTATAGTCATATGCAGGGCAGCAAAATTAAACTAAAGTTATGTGGTATCAACTTAAACGCAAAACAGAGAGCTAATGATAAGTTCAAAATCAAAGCAGACCAAGAAAGAACAACTAATCCGTTCTCCACTATGACAGCGAATAAATTATTCTTGCTGCCACTAGGAAAATTTACTCAGCCTGAAACGCCAAGTGGTCATAATAGGCAGTGCAAGTACATGAAAATTTCGGTTAGGTCTAAAAATTTATACTTACAAACTCCCCTTTGCCCACCACACATTCGGCACACACCGGAATCTCCTTCCCCCTCCCCCCTGGAAATGCACACCACTCAGTACCGTTACATGCACATATATAAACATACATCACACATTGTTTTCTATATATTTTAACTCCTTTGCTGCTTGATACAAGGAAACTTCCTTGTAGGGGATCACCCCTTCCATTGCATTTCCAGCAATTGTTTTATGCATTGCCTTCATGTCTCTGTAAACACTGTTTATTACTTTACAAATAGATCTTTCTACATGTTTCAGCAAAGACTCGAGAACCCCCCCCCTCAAAAAAAAAAAGAAGAAGATAAAAGTGGCATAGTATAAATTACAACACACCAAAACCACACAATAAAGTGCATGGCAGCTTTTAGTCCAATCGTTCCAGAAATAAAGGATTAAGGGCTTGGCAATGACTGCTGTTAAGAAGAACAAGAACGTCAGCATAAC
>NC_137054.1:32520137-32522637 GCF_032717465.1 Coenobita brevimanus
AAATGGAGGTCATGTGAGTCTTGATGCCAAAACTTGGGCTGCAGGGATACCCGGCTTTGCCCGGGCCAAAAAGGTGAACATTCTTCTCTAGTGACCTCATATGACCCAGATCTGAATTTTGACTCCCTAAAACCATCCTTGGGTCGCCCTGATTCAGAATTTTCATGAGTCTGTGGGTCTCTGGCCTTTGATTTGGACGTGACTGAAGGACAAACAAACAAACAATAAGAACGCGGCTCCTGTATTTACATATTTATTTATTTATGTATTTATTTACATATTTATTTTACTAATTCTACGGGATTCCCTAAACTAGTGCTTTGGGATGACTTCTTGAAACTAAGAGAGTAGATAGGCCGATAGCTTCCATTGACATCTTCACCACAGTGGGACTCTCCATTGCCGAAAGGAAGTGTTTACTAACACCAAAATTAAATAAAAGGTATGTCCTCGTATTAAAGGTACGTTAGCGTAGCAAGAACAATGATATATAAGAATATGCGGAACTTCTTACTAAAGTGGTTATATATATATATATATATATATATATATATATATATATATATATATATATATATATATATATATATATATATATATATATGTGTGTGTGTGTGTGTGTGTGTGTGTGTGTGTGTGTGTGTGTGTTTTGACATACTGTACTTTACTTCATTGTCCGGCGACAATGAGGTAATTTTAAGTTGAGACAGAGTAAGCCAATAATGATAACAGTGAATAGCGTAACCCCATTTGTACAAAACTCTCTCACTATGAGTTATTATTTATTAGTATTATAATAATAATAAATAATAACTCATCTGAGATGAGCCCCAGGTGGTTAGAGGATTAACGAAGACTGTAACTAACCCCCGTCTGAAACTAAATACTGTAAAACTGTCTAATAATGGCAAAAATATTAACAAATTATATTCTCGGGTGGAAGAGGTTAACTCCTATACTACGATGACACTTTGTATTTTTTTCTTGCCACTTCGTAACAATGTTATTAAGCTTAAGGGAGAATGTTTGAATCGGAAAGGTTTGTGTATACCGTTAATGAACCCCATCACTACCATATATATTTCGTATGTTGCGTGAAATCGTCCTGTTGTTGGCTGACTAAACTATATTGTACGTCATCAGAATGAAATCAACCCCCAGAATCACGTGATATATTCCACACTTTCATCACACTACAACAAAACTATTTTATTCATCTTTAACAGTACGTACGTTGTGAAGGGATAATTTAAGGTTGTATCTACTAACTCTTATAGCAAGATGTCATCAAAAGTATGGAAAGTAATTTGAAATAAAAATATAATACAAAATACGTAACAGATTGAAGGGTTTAAAGTAATAGCTTAGGAGAAAAAAAAAGTCTAAAGTATACAGCGTATGAAACTAATTAAAACTCCATCAAAAGTTATACTAATATTAAAAGTTTATAAAAGATGATGAAGGAAGAATCCCAGCCAGTAATGTTACCAAACTTGACCTGTTGGAAAAGGAACAAAATTAATATCAACGAAAGCAGATGTGGGTGTGAGGCACCAGCTGCCACGCGTGGGAGAACTTCATGGATCACATCTATCAGAGATTTTAGTCAACTTGCAGGAGAAACAAGTTTCTCTAACAGTTTGCTCTCGTTAGAAGTAGTTTATTAAACTTCGCCATATAAATGGTGAAGGTTTTCGTCAGCATTATTATTTTTCTTAGCACTTTTTTTCTTTCGATCTTAATGATATTATACATGAAGGTACCCTAGGGTAACCCAAGTCCTTGTGCCAAATATAAATAGCCTTGACCTAATTTTGAAGGTCATATACTCATTTTTATTCTATAAATTGCTCATATGAAATTGAAATGTATTAGAAACTAACTGACATACAGCTATTTGGTTGAAAATCCTATTATAAAAATATTTGCTGAATAATTTTGGCGTAATATTTTACCATTTATCCTAGTGGAAAGTACCGATTTCAAATCTGCTCAGTTTTTTCTTTGCAACACGTTTTATTGTAAAACCACAAAAGCTTTAAAGCTGTAACTTTCTACTTATATATCTGTGGTCCCTCTTATGTCCTGAAAGCAGTATGTTTACAGTTAAGCATACAGTTAGCCAGTTATTGAGACAAAGGTATAAGTTACTCAAGCGTTCTTCAGCACCTTTGTCTTCAGATCTTTATGTTACGCAAGTAGTCTTCAGATCTTGTTTATATTACACATACCTTATATGCCTTAAATAGTTACGGGAAAGCTTCCTTAATGTGACTACATGATAAGAATAGGTAACAAGTTAGTCTCCACCTACATAGTAGGTGAAGACTAATGTTTTCGCTGGTATTATTATTATTCCTGTCTCATTGTCTCGCAACGATTCCAGGAGAACCGGAGACTGCAAGGAATCTGAAAGGCCCAGGTTATGTGTCCGGGCAATGGCCATTGCTGACAGAAAAAAAAAAAAATCTTCTCATTGGGGTCAAGGTCATTGTAAGAA
>NC_137054.1:32525137-32602400 GCF_032717465.1 Coenobita brevimanus
TGTGTGTGTGTGTGTGTGTGTGTGTGTGTGTGTGTGTTGACTGCATGCTTTACACCCACTAAAAAGATGGAGTCAGTACTGTATGTTGATGTGTATGTATCCCCTGATGTGAAATCTGCCGCAACAAGGCAGACTTTACAAGATAACCTAAAACAGTGCCATCGCCTCGTACCACAACCATCACCACACACACACACAAACACACACACAAAAAAAAAAATTTGGCCCATCACCACACCACCACCACCATTACCCCCGCCTCTTCTCGTAGTGCCACCCACTCCTCATTTGAGGTCATAACTCTTTCACCGCTGTGGACGCACTAAGGCATATCATTCAAGATAACGCAGGGCTATTTTGCACAAAACGGAGTCATCTTATTTCGACAGTCCCTTTCCTTCTTATGGAAGCACTTACCTACATTATACTGACTAACATGCACTAGGTGATTTTATTCATTCCAGGAAAATCCTGTTTCGTCTTACTTTCATGGATGCAGTAAGAATGTTTATTCTGGTCACCCCAAAACAATGTTATTCAGCTGAATGAAATCCTAGCAGTCGAAGGGGTAAAGAATTAGGTCGGAGTTCAGTATAAACAAGGTAAATAGAAAATGAGTGGTTGTCTTAAGCCTTTTCAGCACGGTGACTTCCCGTAACCACTGCACAATTTAGTTCGACTTGGAAGCACGTCGCGCATTATAGGAGTTACAAGCAACATCTTTAACTTCTTCACAACGGCAGAGTATTTACTAAGCGGAATAAAACCACTCGATGTAGGCAAGAAGCAAGTCATCGAACAGTGAGGTTTAAGTGGAATCGAATAAGCAATCTTGCCTAATGATTAAAGGTAATTAAAACAGTCTGCCGAGAGCAAAACTCAAATAAAATGTAGACTTTACTGTGCAGAGGAGGTTAGCATCATTTGGCTGCCTTATACTGTATTTTAATCTTAGCTTAATAAAATCGTCTGATATTAGCCGGAATACAAAGGTGGATTAATTCCAACCGTGAGGGGGTTATTATTACACTCTCAACCTCCTATGGTACACTCAGTCTAATTGAACAGCCTTACCTTAGAGATACTTGAATACTCGAGCTGCCTCCACCGTGAGGGGGTTAGTGTCATATAAAATCAAAAGGCTTAGCCAAAAGAGAAATACAGAAACACACACAGTTTGGAGGAATAAAACGAGTGGATGTGCTTACTGTATTTTTGCATTGCATTTACCTCAATGAACATGGACGTGTGGGAGAAATCTTTCGTGTTCTGATCTATCTGTCTATCTATCTATCAATCTATCATCTATCTATCTATCTATCTATATCTATCTATCTATCCCTATCTCTCTCTCCCTGTCTCTCTCTGTCTGTCTCTCTGTCTCTGTCTCTCTCTCTCTCTATCTATCTATCTCTATATATATATATATATATGAGAGAGAGAGAGAGAGAGAGAGAGAGAGAGAGTACATTTACAGTATTTTAATTTTCAGCGGCGTCTGCGAGATGAGATACTGCATTTGTGTCGATCTGCAGTGGCATATTAAAGATTTATTATGTATCGACCTGCAGTGATGTGGGTGTGTGAGAGAGATTGTAAATAGTATCGGCATCCAATAATGTTTGTGGAAGACTGCATGTATAGCAATGGTGTGTGTGTGTGTGTGTGTGTGTGTGTGTGTGTGTGTGTGAAAGTCTTTGTGGCTTAATTTGGAGTGTGATATGGTTTTTATTCACTTGAACCTTAGAATGTCTCCTTTTCTTTAATTGTGATCAACTTCTGACCATTTCCTATGGTTTAAATGCAATATACTCTGCGTGACTCTGTTAGATCACTCATCCATTAACGCATTCAGCCCTGTAATGTGCAAGCTCAGTATGGATAACGCAGAATGATTTTATTTCGTTTGGGACAGACGTTCTTGGTGTGAAAGGGTTACAGGATTATAACTGTGCATAGAGTTCCACCTATAGTCCTCTCAATGTGTCCTGGTGAAGATGCCCCTCCCCCTTGCAGCAGACTGGTTGATAATAAGCAAGAAAGACAATACTACTGTTCGCTACGTTTTCAAAATATATGGTACATAATGCTACTGTCAACCTCATATCATTCAATCACGGCTCAGCATTAAGTTGGGGGCGAGGTTTAGATTTACCAGATTTGAATAGATGGGCTATAATGAACACACACATGCCACCTCCACACCTGCATATACGCCGCGCATCTTGAATGTAAAACACGAGAAAGAATACAAAATCCGCTACATTGTATACAAGAGACAGCTAATTGTACGTACGAAACAGTTGAAAATATACAAAACACAGTTAGATTCTAGAAAGTATACTCGAGACAGCTAGACAGTATCACAGTTCGAAAGTATAGAAGAAGCAGCTAGAGAGTATACAAGAGATAGCTAGAAAAGTATAGTCGAGGCAGCTAGAGCGTACATAAGAGACAGTTCAAGTATGCAAGAGACAGCCGGGAAGAATACTCGAGACAGCTAGAGATAACAAAAGAGACAACTAAAAGTATACATGAAACAAGTAAAAAATATACGCGAGGCAACTAGAGATTATAAGAGACCTCTATTAACATACAAGAAACAGCTCAGAGTATATCAAAGACAGGTAGAGGTTATTCAAGAGACAGCTAGAAATATACAAGAGGCCGTTAAAAGTATAAAAGTGTACCGCCTAACCTCGCCCAGTTTGAACATAATATGACCACTAGTAAGCATAAAACTAATGCTCCCATTAAACATACACAGCCTCTCCCACAATCATGATTTGAGTATTATACGCTAGAAAATGCAACAGGAATGTGTCCAATCAGAATAGACAAAACTCTCACACTTATTTTTTTATGTCCAGCTCTGGACATAGGTTTAACAGCTCTTTCCCTGGGGCCCAGTAGTCCTTAAATGGACCGTACACCTCCACATGTCACTATTTGGGCGCTAACACCCATAGTCCATATTGGATGCACGCTAAGGCTGTCCCATGCAGGGCTGGTGGAATGGCATTATCTGGGGTGTTTTTTTTTTTTTTTTTTAACATATTGGCGGGTCTATGGTGGGTCAGTAAAGTCTAAATACACGAAATTCAACTCCTTAAACTGTTTCCTTCTCCAGCCGGAATTCAAACCCTCATCCACTGAGACAGCAGACCACCTCTCTATCGACTCGGCCACAGCCTTTTCCAAACACCTTCATAAATACGCAGCAGAATTCAGGATAAGAGCAATATAGTCTATTTGTACATACTGAAACTTTAATACTCCTAAAACTTGAAGACCAAGTCATGATTCCATAAAGTTATATGAGCATTAGTCATGAGTGTGGAGTGAGTCTTTTTCTTACTTGTCAAATCAACTCTTCAATTTGACTACAAATGATTGTCATCTGTGCTAAATGGGGCTAACATACTTCGTCATCTTAGAAACTTTTCGCTCATAATAAACATAAGCAAGTCTTCCAGCTGCACATCAAGATAAGGCAGTTGGCAAGTGCACAAGAAACACCGATTAAGTATCAAATAACGGACCAAATAACAGGCGCAGGGTGGCCACACCTACATAATACGTTAAATGTGTAACAGTAATAGGGCTAGTAAGCACAAAGAAACTTGTCCATATACTCAGTGCCTTCATTAGAGCAGTAAAGTATAGCCCTTAATCCTTCAAAGGCTAGGATTTCTTTCTACCGAAGAATATCGGCAACTGTTAGCCTAATTGATTACCAAACACACCAACCGCAGCGAGAAGATTAATAATTTTACAAAAACCTGCTGTTCGGCGACGCTGACCCCAAAAAGGTAGAAAAATAATGCACTTATCTCTCAGTCTCCTATGACTCATTATGTGAATAAAATCTCCTGGCATTAGTTGGATTATTATACTAGAGATGTTGCAACCATGGCTAGGACAATAAACATACACAAGGCCACCACACCTGCATACATATAGCAGATTAATAATACGAAAAGTATAATCCTCCCACATCATAAAAAAAGTACATTAACCTTCCACATCTACTGATACGATAGAAAGTATAAAAATAATGAGCCTATTAGACATACAAAGTCTGCATATATTTATACATCACGCAAGTTGAAAAGAGTCGCTGGAAGGTATAAAAGTAAAGGTTGGTGTGGCTATTGAGAGAAAAGCTATTTATTGGAGAAATACTGGGGAGGACGGCATACCCCGTGGATGCGTCCACACCCTGGTAATGGGATATTTAAAAACGATACTTCTTGATGGAGGAGGTGGCGGGCAGGGCGAGCGAGGCAAAGGAGACGAGGGAAGAAGAAAGGAGAGGAGAGGATGGGAGAGACGACCAGAGAAGAGTAGAGTTTGCGAAAGGAGAGGAGAGAAGAGGGGAGGGTAAAGGAAAAGAGAAGTGGAGTTAGAGCAACAAAAGGAGGGAAAGGGGAGCAGAGAGGCGGAGGGATTATGAAGTACAGGAGGTAAGAGAGAATGGATAACGAAAGGAGGAAGGAAAGGAAAGCAGAATAGATAGGGGAAGTTAGCGAGAGGAAAAGAGGGGAGAGGAAATGGGCGTGGTGAAAAAATGGAAGGAAAGGGAATGAGAAGTGAGGAAAAGTGAAGAGTAAAAGGAAAGAAGAGAGAGAGAGAGAGAGAGAGAGAGAGAGAGAGAGAGTCAAGCTATCAGAAACACTCTGTCGCAAGAATTTTTATTGTGCTTCCTAATTCACATAAAGGCTTTCATCAATCTATATATCTTCCTCGTTATCTTAGTTCCCCAAATTACTATGACACCTGCTCTATTAACCACTCACCCCATCGCTCTGCCATTGTACTCACAGCCACTCAGTTTATGATTCACTGACCCATTATGATTTACGCACCTAAACTCCCTCTATCCCTCACTCACGCCCACTTTCATAATTCTTTCACTTTCAATCGCTGTCACATACCCATTCAGTCTCTCTCTCTCTCTCTCTCTCTCTCTATCTCTCTCTCTCTCTCTCTCTCTCTCTCAACCTTCCTCAGTGCAACATCCCACTTCTGATACTCTGTTGCGGTTAGGCTAAAGAAGTTCACTTTACTGAAGGAAACCCCTACCCTCTTACGGGATGATATACTACTCACTCATTCCTTTATTCGCTCTCACTGACTTCAACACGCTTACATCCTCATTCTTTCTTTTCTTAGTCATTCACTTATTTTCAGTCTGTCACTTACTCATGATCATACTCAGTCATTCACTCCCATCTGCATGCCCTGCTACTCAGTGACTCTTTTTCAGTACCTCACTCTCTCACACAATCGTTAATTATCTCACTCGGTCCCTAACACACTCACTCCCTCTTTCCCTATTACCCACTTCCTACTCACTTACACTTTCACTCTCACTTCCACTCACTCATCTTCGCTCTCTCACTCACTTTACCTTATTCCATCTCTCATTCACTCTCACTTCCTCTATGAACTTAGTCATTCAGTTGCTCGCTCGTTCCCTTTCCATTTCAGTTACGCGCACTTGCATTCTCCATTACCCACCCCAACATACACGCACTTAAATTTAACCTCCTCTTTTACTCTCTCTCTCTCTCTCTCTTTCTCTCTGCAGTTCATTTTCTTTGAAGTTCCAATCACCATTCCTCTCCCTCTCTTTTTACCCTCTTTAAGACTGATAAAAAGGTGAGACCCCTCCGCCTTTCACTTTCTCTCTTGTTTTTCATCCTTGTTTCCTCACTTTCTTCTTATTTTCTCACTCTTTCCCTCCTTCTGTTCCATCTTTCTCTCCTGATGCACTGCTTCCTCCCAGCTGTCATATAATGTTTTTCTGTATTTCTTTGTCTGTATGTCTGTCTCTGTTTCTGTCCCTCTCTGTCTGTCTGTCTATCCGTCTGTCTGTGTCTGTCTGTCTGTCTGTCTGTCTGTCTGTCTCTCTCTCTCTCTCTCTCTCTCTCTCTCTCTCTCTCTCTCTCTCTCTCTCTCTACCTTCCTACCCAACTATCCATCCATCTATCCAACCATTCACCCGTCCACATATCTGTCTGTCTATCCATCTATATATATATCTATCTATCTGTCTGTCTGTCGGTCTGTTTATCTGTCTGTCGGTCTGTCTGTCGGTCTGTCTGTCTGTCTGTCTGTCTGTCTATCATCCATCTATGTACCTGACTGTCTATCTGTCTCTCTATCTATTAGTTTATATTATCAGCCTATCTACATTACGATTATATGTTTTTCCCCATAAAATTCTTCCCTTCCTCTCTCTCTCTCTCTCTCTCTCTCTCTCGCTTCCTCCTTTATACATCCTTCCTTCTGTCTACCGTCCCTCCATCTTCTATCTACGAAATACCCTTTCATTTACTTCCTTTCCTTTCTCATATGCTCCCCTTCCCTCTACTCTCCCCCCCATCCTTTTTTCTTTTTTTTTTTCACCCTGCCTCTTGCCACTCCTCCATCCTGTTACTATCCCTCCTTCTCCCTCCCTCTACTCTGCCTCTATGTTTTCCTGTTTCCCATTTCCTTCCCTCTCTTTTCTTCTGCTCTCACTCTAGCTCTCTTCTTCCACCTTCCCTGTTCATTCCCTTTTTCCCAAGTCTCTCTTCATGTTTGTACTTTGCTTCTACTACTTTCCTTTTTGCAACCCTTCCTATCCTTTCCTTTACCATCCCTCCGATACATTTCTCATTTTCTGAATTTCTCGTTCTTCTTCTCACTACTCTACCTCCTTTAATTTCATTTTTGCATCTCTCACTTCCTCTGTGCCTTCTGTTTTACTTCCCTTCCTGCTTTACTCTTTCTCCATCTTCTTCCCCCGTTCCTCCTTGTTTTCATCTTCTTCCTTCTGTTTACCGTCCTCCTTACTTCTTACCTTCTTCCTTCCCATTGTTTCCTTCCCTCGTCATTCTTCTCTCCCTGTTGCTATTATCTCTCCCTTTCCGTCTCCTTTCCTTACCTCCTTCGTTCTACATCTATTCTTTTGTGTTTATTTCCTTTCCTCCTTCCCTCTTCCTTATCTCCATTTCCTTCTCCTGGCTCCGCTTTGCAATCGTACTAACTCACTTCCTCCATCTTCTGCTTCCATCCTTTCTCTCTCTCTCTCTCTCTCTCTCTCTCTCTCTCTCTCTCTCTCTCTCTCTCTCTCTCTCACCTTGGTTCTACATTACTTTCCCCCCCCCCCCTCACTTTCCTCCGTCCTTGCCTCCCTACCGTCCATTCGCTCTGCCCTTGGTTGCCATGACAACACCACCATCAACAACACCTCCTTTGGCCATCCCTTGCCTTGCCTTTCATCTCTCTCTCTCTCTTTCTCTCTCTCTCTCTCTCTCTCTCTCTCTCTCTCTCTCTCTCTCTCTTTCACCCCTGTCCTTACCTTTCCATCCAGCCTATCATATCTTTTTTATTTTTCATCATTTCGTCTTTCCATCCCTACCTTCCTGTTCCTCATCTCTCTCTCTCTCTCTCTCTCTCTCTCTCTCTCTCTCTCTCTCTCTCTCTCTCTCTCTCTCTCTCTTCCTTCATCAGCTGGCTTCTTTATTCCCTCTATTTTTCTTACCTCACTCTTACACTCTGTCACTCTTTATACCTCCCACATATTTTCTTCTCGCTTATTGCCTCTATACCGTCTATCAATTTTCCCTTCAGTCCCTTTTCCATACCTCTACCCTGAAGCCCCTTCCACTTCCATCCTGTCCTTCTTCTCCCCTTCGGCTTTCTTGTCTCTTCATCCCTTCCACTGTTTCTTCCATCCATTCCTTCTTCTCTCCTTCCACTTTCTTGTCTCTTCATCCCTTCCTCCCTTTCTTCTGTCTATGCCTTCTTCCCTCTCTCCACGTTTTCTCTTGTCTCCAGCCTACTTCCCTGGCTTAGACCCTTCCTTCTCTAACTTCTTCCTTCCATCCTCTGTTCCTATTTTCTTTCCTTCATCCTATTCTCCTTTTTATTCCAACCCACCTCTTCTATCTTTCATTCGTTCCCTTAAAGCATTAGTCATTTTCATCCGTCGTCTTCCCTCCATACTGTTAAATACTTTCCTTTCATTACATTTCCCTCTGGCTTATTTACTCATCTCTCCAGTTTCTTCTACTCATCCGCCATCTAATCATTACCTCTCTCACCTTTTTCTTCCACTTCTTTCTTCCTGCCCGACCTGCTGTCTGTCTTTCTGTTTCATTCTCTATCTCTCTCACTGTTCTATTCTTTTAATACTGCGAATAAGGTCAGACTGCTTCGAAATTCGAGAGAGAGAGAGAGAGAGAGAGAGAGAGAGAGAGAGAGAGAGAGAGAGAGGCAATTAAAATGGCAACTAAAGAAAATCTTTGTGTCGTAAATTGAGAGTACCAGAATTATCTTTCATTCTACTAGTCATATTGCTAACATACTTTAACGTTCTCATTACCTTTACCTATATTTCCGTTCTTCCTACCGCCAAACATATTTATTGGAAATCCCCAAGAATGAATGGGAAAAACACAACCTTTTTTAACCCCCTGAGGACGACGGCGACTATTTGTTAATCTTGATAGCTAATGAGTTTATTCACCATTTACGAGTGAAGGGGATAGACGTCACCATGAACTCCTGCACGAAAATGTTTTAAAATTTCAAATGGTACCACCAGAGAACTCACAGACTCAAAGACTAAGGAATGGTTTGAACTGCCCACTTCATAAAGAAATCGACTCACCTATTTTACGTTAGTTACCGCCAAATAACCTTACCTAGCGGTAGAAAGAATTCGCAATGAAAAGCATACCTTATCTGACGCAAGGCAAATTGATAAGAACAAAATGCGAAAGGAAGACTGGTAAGCTAAACAGGATGCACCATGAGATCAACTGTCACTTTTTTTTTCCCCTATGGGGATGGGGTTAGGGAGGGGAAATCTGACGGGTCGGGAATGGAATGTTGGGGAGTGGGGGAAGGAGAAGTGACGGCTTGGGATGGGATATGGTGGTGCGGGGAAAGATGTGAGCTGTGTGATGGGTGTCAGGTTTGGGGAGAAAGTGTTGGGTGTGATAAGGGGGCGTGGAAGTGTGATGAGAGAGTGTCTGACTGTGGGAAGGAGGAGCAGTGGTCTGAGGAGGGTGTGTAATGGATGTGAAGTGTTACGGGAGAGGATGTGGGAGTGTGGGTAGAGAGTTGGTGCTGTGAGGAAGAAGTGTTACGGTGCGGGGACGGGTGTGTGGCGTGTGTAATGGAGTTGTAGAAAAGGATTAAAGGGATATGGGAGTTGACGGAGGTATGGCGTGTGGTGAGGAAATGATAGGGCGTGTACTGTCGTATGAGGTGGGGAATGGGAAATGTCGTTGTCACTTTGTCCACCAATTATTGGTTCATGTTGCATTACTTCGGACCCCCCCCCCCCCCGCTCTCTAATCGGACACTCACAAACAATCTCTCTCTCTCACACACACACACACACACACACACACACTCACACACATGCAGCATCACTGTCATAAACTTGTCGATTGAAACACAAAATCCTGAAGTCACCCCCTCCCTAATAAAATTATCTGGCTATGGTCATGACCACTGAGGAGAACGACGCAAGCAATAAGGTACCAAGGTGAGGAAGAAGGGAGAAAAGTAAGTGAGGAGAAGGGTAATAGATACGAATGGACAATCAATCAATCAATTAATCAAGAGAGAGAGAGAGAGAGAGAGAGAGAGAGAGAGAGAGAGAGAGGTCAAGAAGGGAGAAAGCAAAGAAAGAGAAATATAAAATACTTGGAGAAGGAAAGAGAAAAATAGGAATGACACGTGAACAGGCGAGCATGGCAGAAAAAGGAAGGGGGAAAAACAAGGAAAAGAAAGCGAGAGAGGAAGTGGGCAGGGAGGAGAGAGGGACGGGGAGAGAGAGGAGAAGCTAAGAGGAAAATAGGATTATATGTTAAGAAGACAGCGAGGGGAAAATGGAGTCGCTCTCTTTGGCTCTTTCGCAGTCCTTTTTTATTTTTTATTTTTGTATCTATCACGATGTAACAAGCCCTAGGTATGAAGTACTAAACAGGAATATTTTGCCAATGTTTATAAATTTCTAGGGGGTATATTAGATGAGTTATGAAACAGTTTGGGATCAGTCCGGCATGGCTGTCACTGGACTCTGAATGGCAGTACTGTATGTCTTTGAGAAGTTAGTGATACTTATGAATGTTTTGATGTAGTCATGTTAGGTGAGCGAATAGTCTGGGATAATTTGCTGTAAGTCGGTTTATGAAGTACCCTGAAAAATACATAAAAGTATGAATAATGTGGTATTGTCTAACAGACCTGTGAATGGTCTGAAATGGTTTGTAAAGGCTTGAGATGCTTTGGAAACGATCTATAATGGTATAGGATATCCTGTGGCGAATTATAAAATTGCTTGAATGTAGTATGGCAAGGAAGAAAATGGTCTTTGCAGGTTGTGATGTGGTCTAAATGAATTTGTGGGTTATCTGGGATAGTCTGCGTAGGTCTATAAAGGTTCAGGGATGGTAATGAGAAACTCAATATCTGAATGATATGGCGGTCATAATTGATCTGTGTGTTTGAAATGGTTTGTTCCTACGGGCAACGCTTTGGGAATTATTTATCAAGGTATATGAAAAAAGTGTTGACGTATGGAATCGCTTGAAAACTGTCTCGCATGACTGGGATTCCATATCACCCCCACAGCTGGGTGCATGTATAATATTTTTTTGATGGACTTTCAACCATACTTCCAGTGGCAGAAGATGATCTCATCCAAGGCCATATTATAGAGCAAAAGTGAAAATAGTGTTATCCAACAAAAACGCCTTTTCCACTTGGTGGTCTGTGAACCCCTTCCATAATGTGGCCCCTCAAACAGTCCTAATAACAATTGAATATTCTGGTCAACTCTCAGTTCTTTCAGTAATAACTTTAACAAATCATCACCTATTCCTCTACTAAAATCTTCAGATAGAAACATTATAAATGACCCACACAGAAAAGTGAACATCCTTGCCAGTATGTTTGCCAGAAACTCTACCTTAAAGGAAGTCAGTCAGAATGTCCCTGTACTAGAACTTCATTCTCCCGAAATAGCTCCACTTTTGATACAGACTAGATACGTAAATTTCATCTTAGACAATTTACCAGCCAACAAAGCTCCAGGGTCTGATGGAATTCCTCAAATCATTTTGAAAAAGCATTCCCCAAAACTTGCACCTGTTCTGGCTAAATTATTCAGACTATACTCCTACATGGATATAAACCAATAGCCATCCAATTCCGAACGAAAGAAGTTCCCTGATCCCTCAGATTATAGACCAATAGCTATCACATCTTCACTTTCACTTGGTTAAATATTTATATATATATTCATCTATTTATTTATTTATCTATCTATCTATCTATGTGTGTGTGTGTGTGTGTGTGTGTGTGTGTGTGTGTGTGTGTGTGTGTGTGTGTGTGTGTGTATCTATCTATGTATATATTGCCAGACGCCTTAATCCCGTAGGAGGTGGCCACAAACAGTTCGCCTCCATGTCATCATGTCCCTCGCCATTTCACTGCCCTCCGCCCAGCTCACACCCCCCTCTCTCAAATCCCTCTCCACTAATCCCTCCATCTAATTCTTGGCCACTTGCTCTCTCTGCACCCCTCCACCTCACTCACATACGCTCTCCCCGATAGTTTCTCGCTCTCCATCCTCTCCATGCTGCCAAATCACCTCCGTGCATTTCTCATAACTCTTTCTATCACATCCTCATCCACACCACAACCCTCCTTCATTTCTTCATTTGTGAGTCTGTCTAAATGTTGCTCCACATGCTCCTTTCAAATAATTCATTTCCACCACTCTTCCTCTTGAACTATGTCCTCCCAACAAGGTCCAAGCTTCACATCCATCCGATAGACTTGGTATCATAGTACTATCATGCAGAAACTTTTTTACTTCCCTGTTCATTTCCCTATTTCTTATCATTACTTTCAAAGAACCAGCAACATTTCTTTCCTGCTGTACGTTTTCAAGCCCCTCATCCTCCAAACTTCCATCCACAATCATCACACTACCCATATGCTTAAATACACTCACATTTTTCATTTCCTTATCATCCAGTTTCACTATACATTCAGTGACTTCATTTCTCTCGAAGACCATAACTTTACTCTTCCCTACATTCACTTTTAGAATCTATTACTTACATACTCTCCCAAACTCATTCACCAGGCCTGGCAGTTTTCCTTGGTGTTCACTTAACAATACAATATCATCTGCAAACAACAGTACAGGATGTTTCTAAACGCTGCCGTCTCTCATTTGAGCCGCTCCACATCCACTGCCTGCCTTATATCTCTTATAACCCCATCCATGTACGGACTGGACAACCATGGAGACATATAACATTCCTCTTTCAACCCAGCATTCACATAAAAAAATTCACTCAGTTCACTATCCACATGCACCTTAGCACCCGCATACATACTCTTTACAGCATTCAACAAATTTCCATTTCCTCCATATATTGTTAATATTTTCCTCATTCTTCCTCTCTCCACTCTGTCATATGCTTTCCCCATATCCATGAAGGCAACATACAGCTTCTATCCTTTCTCTAGAAGCTTTTCCACTGAAGACCTGAGGATGAATAATTGATCTTCACAACCTCTTTCCTTCCTAAAACCTCCCTGTTCTTCTCAAACTAATTCCTATGTTATTTCCTTAACTCTGCCAATATGTGTCCTACCACATAGTTTTCCTATTACGCTTATAAGACCAATACCCCTACGATTATCACACACTTCTTTTTTCCCATTTCCTTTGTACAGGGGAATTATTATATTTGACTCTCAATCCTCTGGGACTCTACCTTCCACCAAAGCCAATCTGCACATCTGCCATATCCATTCTACTACTACTGTATCTCTACCCCATGCTTCAGGATTTCATCACGCACTCCGTCTATTCCTGGGACTTTACCCATTTTGACTTTCTTCATTGATTCCACTACTTCCATCCTACTGTTCTCTTCTTCCCTCATCACCTCCCCCCTTCTCCCAGCCATTCCCCAGCCACTTATACACGCATTACTTTCATTCTCTATGTTTAACAGTTCCTTAAAGTGTTATCTCCGTTTGCTCACTTTTCCTCCCTTGTCCATTAGCAATATACCATTTTTATCTTTCACTCCCCTACTAACTTCTTTATCACCCTGTCCAACTCTCTTCACCTCTTTCCAAAACATTTTCTTACATTTCCTCCACTTTACACTCAAATTCTTTCCACATTCCTCATCCACTCTCTTCTTATTTACTCTTACTAATCTTTACGCCTCTCTCATCCTCTCTACATAATAACTCTCTCTTCCGTCTCTCAACTAACTCAATGCCTCTGCTACCCATTCACTCACTACATGCCTTCTTCTTGTGCGCCACAGCTTGTATCACCTCTTCGTTCCACCACTCTGTTCCTTGCAACCTGTTTCATCTTCTCTTCACCCCACACACTACCTCACATGTTGTGCAGGTTTCTTCTGTGAATGTCTTTCACACACGTTCCACCTCCCTCATCTGCTCCAAATCATATTTACCCAATCGCTCCACCACTTGTCTCTTATATACTGCCCCTTTTCCATCCACTTGCAACCCTTCTTCCCTTCTTGTATGGACTATTTCCACCTGTCCATCCTTTTTTCTTCTTGACCATTGCACTTGAACCTTGACTTTCACCAACACCAAATGGTGGTCAGAAAGTCTACTCCATCAACCTCTGTATGATCTTGCATCCATTACATATACACCTTTTTATTCTCTCATCCTGACACTTGTAATCAATCACTGTCTTCCGTTCATTCAGTTCACAACCCCCCCTTCAAATCACTCGTGACGTATATTTGTGGATCAGTTTGTGCCTAAAGAGAGTACTGGCTATCATCAACCCCCTCCCCACATTAATGTCCACTAGAACACAGTTATTCTCATCCGCTTCTGCAGGCACACCCAACTCACCAACTATTCCATTCACCTTCACATTTCCAACATTTCCATTCATATCTCCAATCAAAAAATTTTCCCATTCCTTTCAAAATTTTTCATGCATGCTATCTATTTTCATTGATAGATATAGACGAATAAACACACACACACACATATTTTATATATATATATATATATATATATATATATATATATATATATATATATATATATATATATATATATACTGTATATATATATATATATATATATATATATATATATATATATATATATATATTTATTTATATACTGTATATATATATATATTTATTTATATACTGTATATATATATATATATATATATTTATTTATTTATTTATATACTGTATATATATATATATATATATATATATATATATATATATATATATTTATTTATTTATTTATTTATATACTGTATATATATATATATATATATATATATATATATATATATATATATATATATATATATATATACTGTATATATATATATATATATATATATATATATATATATATATATATATATATATATATATATGAGAGAGAGAGAGAGAGAGAGAGAGAGAATGTTAGAGTAACAATATGATGGATGGAAAGAAGAGGGGAATGGTTGAAAGTAAGAAAGAGAAGGCGCGAGAGAAATTTGATCAAATAATGAAGGAAGGCTGGTGCGAGGAGAGGACAGAGAAAAGTAGGAAAAACGACAGAAAAGAAGGAAATAGAGGAAAGAACTTAAGGGAAAGAGAAGGGAATGAAGAGAAAGAATAATCAGGGGCAGCAACAGGATGGGAAGGAGAAGAGGAAGAGATAGGAGACGCGCGGAAGGAAGAGAAGAAAGAAAGAGGAGTGACAGGAAAGTTTAAGGGAGGAGAAATAAATGAAAATATGGAGGAAACGGAAAAAAATTGACAAAAGTAAAAATGAAAAAAAAAAAAAGTGACACGAGAGGGAAAGAACGAGCAGAAAAAAAGAACCAATGAGTAAAAAAAAGAGAAGGAAAGAATGAATGAAAGAAAGAAGAAGAAAAAATAGACAAAACAAGTAAACAGACAGTAAGAAATGAAAGATATAAGTATGAAGGGAAAGATGAAAGGAAGAAACAATAGATGGACACAGAAAAATGAAGTAGGGAAGGAAGGAAGAGGAAGGGGGGAAATCTGTAGAGTGGAAGAATAAGAAAGGCAATAGAAAGGGAGGGAATAATAAAGATGAAGGACAGAAGGTACTAGAAATGAAGGAAGTCATTAAGATCTAGAAGGAACATTAATATAAAGAACGAGGAGATCAAGAAGCATGGGAGGAGGAAACATAAAGATAGAAAAAAGTGGGAAGGAAATATGAAAAGAAGAAAGAAAAGACAAGTTGAGAAAGATGAAATTAAGGAAGAATGGAAGAGAAACAGACTGGAAGGAAGAACTGAAAGTGAAAGAAACGGAATGACCAGAGGAAAGAAAGGATGGAATCCAAGAAGGTAAGAAGGAAAGAAGGAACAAGGGAAGGGAAAGAAGAGACAGGTAAGGGAGAGAGAGAGAGAGAGAGAGAGAGAGAGAGAGAGAGAGAGAGAGGAAAAAGACGAAGAATGAAAAGGACAAAAAGAAACAGGAAGATAGGAAGAAAAAAATGGTAAAAATGAGACTGAGAGAGGAGAAAGGAAAGGAGGAAAAAACGAAAGATAAAAAGTGAGGGGGAACTGAAAGAAGGACGGAAAGAAGGAAAGAAAGAAGGAAGGAAGGAAGGACAGAGGAGTACCGTCTTCGCCAGCAGAGGGTCGCAAGTGAGAAAGTGAGAGAGAATGATTTACATCCGTGATTTAAATTTCCTCCTCCCTCACCATTTTATTGCTCTCTCTCTCTCTCTCTCTCTCTCTCTCTCTCTCTCTCTCTCTCAATCTTTACGTTCTCATTTCCCTACTTTCTGTTCTCTTACCCTCCTTCCTTCCTTGATTCCATTCTCCTTTCCTCCGTTAATTCAGCTCCTCCATCACTCATTCCTTCCTTTCTTTTTGCCATTTCTTCCACACTTCTTCCTTTCCTTCTTGGTTCCACACCGTTCCATCCCTCCTTTTCCCCCTTTCCCTTCATTTATCCTTCTTTCCTTTTTCGTTTATTTCCTTGTTTCCCTGCTGTCAGCCCCTCTCCCATTGTTCACATCTCTATTCCCCTTCTTACTTCGTTCCTTCCTCTCTTATTTCTTTTCCTCCTTTTCTTCCCTCGCCTTTGCTTCCTTTCCAGCTCCCCCTCCTTCCCTCCGGCATTACTGTATTTTAATCTACTTTTTTCTTCCTTAAAATATTCCTCTGTCTGTCTGTCTGTCTGTCTGTCTCTCTCTCTCTCTCTCTCTCTCTCTCTCTTCATTCCTGTATTAGTATGGATATATTTTGTGTTAAATTACTGTTGTTTGATTCTAGTTACAAAAATATAAATATCCTTTCTTTGTCTTCCAAAAGACAATTAACGCACACACACACACACACACACACACACACACACACACACACACACACACACACACAAATGTAGTCGTAGTCCTTGCTGTTTTGTCTTTATCCCTCATTTAGTACGACTTTCTTCGCACTGTGGGCATAAAAATCTGCTGGTGACCGAATTATACTGCACAAAATTAGCTATCCTTCAAAGGATTAAAGACGTCTCTTTTACGTTTCACTCCTTTCCTCTTCCTCTTTCTTCTTTCTTTTCTCTTTCCTCTTCCTTCTTCCCTCTTCCTTTACTTTTTGTCTATTATTTTCCTTCCCCCTTCTGTACTTCATTCTGTCCTTCCTTCCTTCCTCCTCCTCCTCCCTTACTTCTCTGCTATCCTTCCACCCTCCTTACCTATGGTACTTCTATTCCCTCCTGTTCCCGTGCCTGCAATTCAGACGTTTAGCATAACCGTTTTACATCGAGCAAATAATTTCCTAAGAGACCAATGATTCTGGTGTTCTCTGTATTTCTTATTTTCTCCTGTGTTCTTTCCAACCTTACTCTACAGTGCTCCAAATATATATCGTTACTTTTCATTTACATAATTAGGTATAATACTGAACAGAAATTACTCAGTCTACATTGACCTCTTTACTGCAATGACTTTTTTCCCTTCTTCCTTCGGCTATATTCTCTCCCTCTCAACTCCTTCCCTTCAACTCCTTTTTCTCTCTCCCTAACCTTCTTCATTTCCATTTCATACCTCGCTCCTCCCTCCCTTAATTCTCCCACTTCCTTTTTCTAATTCTTTCTTCCTTACCCCCTTCCTTCACATTCCTTACCTCTTTTCCTTCCACTCCTCTCCCCTTTTCTCCCTAATCTCCCTCCCTCCCTCTCGTTACCCCTCTTTCACATACTTCCTCCTTTCCTCTCTTAACGCCTTTTTTATCCCTACAAATCGTCCTCTCATTCCTTCCCTCATTTCTCTTTAACCCATCCTGTCTCTCGCTATGAATCGGAGTCAACAGCCCCCTCCATGAGGGGAGGAATGTGTTGCGTGTAGCATGAACCGATCACCACTTCCGCCAGTCCTTAACTTACCTAATACCACTTTCACGCATTAACTTATTCACCCAGAGTGTCATCTCTGGGTTAAATTGTGCTACCTTCAAACAATTTTTTTCTGTTTTTGCTTTTTGGGCTGGTGGATATCTCTCACACCGAAAGACTTACAGGAAACGCGATTTAACACCTCCAGTTCGAAAATCTGTCCTAAGAAAACAAAAATCGTCTGAAGAAAGCAAAATTAAAACAAAGTAGGTCAAAACGATACAGTTTAACACTGCGGCCGGAAATCAGGTTTGTGAACTATGAAGGTTGCAAGGGTAGATAAATAAATTCGACAAGATAGATTCAGACGACTGTCTAAATGCCAAGTTTACCCCAGTTATGTGAAACCCACGTATAAAATAATGTATAAATAAGTAGATAATTTAAACATATAACAATATCCTCTCAGCTGGAGTTAGCACTGAAGGAGCCTGAATGATATGGTCCATTTCCCTGGTAGGCTGTTAATGATAATTCTCCCACATCTATACACTTAATTCCCTTACTATTGTTCCTACCGCTCCCTATCCTCCAGTGAGAGGAGGTCGTTAATGATGATTATGACGATAATGATGAGAGTAATCATGTGCTATTTCATAACGCCTTCAGTACGATACTACTCTTATACTAGTTAACCTTTTTGCCGCCAATCTATTTTATTTAGGTAAGGTAGAACCGACTGTTAAGGAAAAATTCCAAATTCTTAAGGAGTTTTTAAAATATATCATTAATCGCTTCAGTGTGACGGCAAAATATTTTATTTTGACTATCTTCAATCGATTTAACTATTCACCTTAAGAAATCAATGGTTAATAGGTTTGTAAATAATTACGGGGTGCTACCCAAAAGTTAAGTAATTTGAACAGAGGGAGCCAACCGTTTGCAGTTTTCCCTTTTGCCACTAGGGGGAGTCAGCAGCATCCCTTGTGAGTCAGTGTGGCCCCGGCCGTGTCTGTGAGCGATCGTGTTGTTGAGCTACACTTCTTATTGTAACGTGGTGTCTAGGTGCTTTGGCAGTTTTGCAATGGTGGACCAATAGCGCAGCAATGTCAAGTCAATGTTGATCATTTACTTTGATATCCAAGGAATTATTCACAAGGAATTTGTCCCACCCAGTCAGTCTGTCAGTAGAAAGTTGTACTGTGAAGTTTTGCAGCGTCTGAGGGAGGATATCCACTGCAAACGTCCAGAACAGTGGAAGAACAAGGACTGGGTCGTGCATCATGACAACGTCCTCGCCCACACATCAGTTGTTGTCCGGCAGTTCCTGGCTTCCACTAATACGGTAGTCATTCCCCACCCACCTTATTCACCTGATCTTGCCCCCTGTGACTTTTTTCTGTTTCCCAAGCTGAAATTATGACTGAGAAAGCGTCGATTTAACTCGAATGAGGAGGTCCAGACAGAATCGCAGGAGGTGCTCAAGACCATCATGCCTGAAGCCTTTCAGGGATGCATGGACTCGTGGAAAAAACGCTGGGACCATTGTATGCATGCCCAAAGGGACTACTTCGAAGGTGACAGTGAGAACTAGGAGGTAAGGTAACTTATTTTCCTACAATATTCAAATTACTGGAACTTTTGAGTAGCACCTCGTATATGGAACAAACTGCCCTCCAGTGTTTTAAATTGTGTTACAGTATTAACCATTAAAAATCGCATAGACAACTGTCATGTAACCCCCACCTAAGTAAGTTCACTCCTGAATAACGCATTTCTGTATAATGTATAAGGTTTTTATTTTTGTGAATGTGGATGATACGACCGCAAAATATCATTGATAAAATTTGTTGACAATGTTACTTTCCTTTTCACGAATGTAGAATAAAAGTTCCTTTCCCTCTTTCCTATGAAATTTCCATTACATCTTTTCTATGGTTCGTGGTGGTCCTGCTCACTACTTCCTGCAGGCTTCAGTTGGAGGGTTTGGTAGGTGAGGAAGAGGGAGCCTTCATGCTAACCTATCCTTGTCTTAAGTTGATAGAATAGTTTTGTTAGTTATGACCTTCCCTATAGCAAACGCCCACGAAAGGATCAGCAGGTATGTTTCCGTTTGTCTTCCTTTGTACTCCTTTGTACTCTCTCTTCCTTCCTCTTCATCTCATCTTATCCTTTTCCATTCTTTTCTCGTTCTCCTCTCTCCGTTTCTCTTATTTCCTTCCCATCCCTTTCCCTCCTTCCCTCCCTCTTCTCCTTTTCTGAGTGAGTGCACTGAATCAAAACCTAAGCTAAGGGATCTGTTGCCACAGGAGGAGGAGGAGGAGGAGGAGGAGGAGGAGGAGGAGGAGAGAGAGAGAGAGAGAGAGAGAGAGAGAGAGAGACAGAGAGACAGAGACAGAGAGAGAGAGAGAGACAGACAGACAGACAGACAGACACACACACACACACACACACACACACACACACACACACACACACATAGAGACAGACAGACAGACAGACAAAGACACACAGGCAGACAAAGACAAACAGATACATACATAAATACATACATACATACAGAGAGAGAGAGAGAGAGAGAGAGAGAGAGAGAGATTTTCTAAATAAAATAATTCTAAATAAAGTAATTCTGTGCTTTGTTCGTTTCTTTCATGAGAACGGTAAAAGATATCCGTCTACTTGCAGGATAAGTTCAGGGAGTGTCAGAAAAAAATGGCGATCGAGCGCGACACGATAACGTAAAATTGTTGGATACTGCTACAAACAAAACTATGAGATTTTTTCGACTTTTTAGTTAGAATTGGTAATTCTGGGCTTGTTACTGTTATGGAAACAAAGATAATTGTATTTGCAAACATTCTGCGATGGAGAGGCTATTAGTTAGTCCCACTAATTTTTCCGGGCAAGGACTAGTTAAATATAATATAGCATTGATCTGACGGACAGAGAAAAAAAAAAAATAAAACGAGGGATGAAGATACGACGGTGGAAAGGGAAACCTAACGAAAATAGACATGGAAAAAATGAAAATTACTATTAACGCGGAAAGGATAGTGAGATTAAACTACTGTATATATGAAAAAATAAGGGAATATGGGAAAAAAGAGAACAAAGAGTACGGAATGTAATTGGAGGGAAGAACAGATATGAGGAAGAATGGGCAGAAAACTTCACGTCTCGGATATCCATGAGAAAATAATAATAAAAAAAAAATGATGGAAGAGAGAATGACGGTGACTTGTGGAGGAAGAACGATAAGAAAGATGGATGGAACAGTGGAAAGGGAACGATAATGGAATGGAAGTGAAAGTAAAAGTGAAGAGAAACTCTTTGGGAAGGGAAAATGGAAAGGACAAAAAAAGATGGGAGGAATAATGAAGGAAAAATGAAAGAAGAGAAATGCAGAAGAAGGATGAAAGTAAACATGGAACACTAAACAGACTACAATGAAAATTTAAGGGGAAGAAGAGAGAAGAAATACGACAGAGGAAGAGGATCGAAGGAAAAATGGAGGATGATTGGACTGCGGTTAAAAGGGTTAGAAAAAGAGAACACAGGAACAAGAACATGAGAATGAATAGATGGCACGATGGTGAAAGATTAGAGGTAGGATGATGACTGGAAGAAAACATGGACGTGGGAAAAACATGCTACATACAGCGAAGCACACATACAAAGATAAAGTGGATAGCTGACAGAGAGGAAAAACAGAGAGTAGGTGAAAACAGGAGGGGGTGGTCATTGGCTGGCTACATGTAAAAGGAAAATGGTGGAGAGATAGTGGAAAGCTGATAAAGATGTGAAATAAAACTGAAATGGCAAAATCAAGGTAAAACTAAAGAAAAAAATATTAAATAACAAGATGATATAATGGAAATAGGGTGAAAGAAATAATGAACATGCAAAAAGGCAAAAGGATCATTGGAGGAGTGGAAAAAGAAAACCAGAAAATAAGGGGAAAACATGAAGAAGTACAGTGAGTGAGAATAAATCAAAGGATTTTTTTTTCTCTCTCTCTGTCTCTGTAAAACATAATCTCCCTCTCTTTCTTTCTCCTTTTCGTTTATATTCCTTTCTGTTCTTCATATGTATTCCTTCTCCGTTTCTCTCAATAGAAGCTTCCCTCCCTCCCTCCCTCCCTCCCCCCCCCTCTCTCTCTCTCTCTCTCTCTCTCTCTCTTTTCATCTGATTATTGCTACATATCAATGCATTTATCTGCTTGTAGCCGTTTAAGCCTATGTCCCACTGTCAGGAAATTTCCCACTGCACACCGAGATCTTCATGTCTTCGTGTGTCGCCGCATATCGCCATGAGTAACGTGGCGTGACATTGCGATGGCGTAGGTGTGACCTGACGTGTCGTAGTAATAACTTGAAGAGCCCGTCCATCGTCGTGTATCATTATATTTCTTGATAATCCCAGCGGTTACTTAACGGTAAGCTGGCGGTTCCGTAGCGTATCGTAGCTGGTCGTGGCGTGGCGCGGCGATGCCTTGGCATGACGTGGCGTCAAAGTGACCGTTATTTTTTAACTGAGGGATGATCATAATGTGTCGTCAGGATAACGTGACTCTTCCGTAGGGTGTCGTGGGATGTCGAAGCAATGTCGTTGTGTGTCTTAGGATTAACATGACTATGTTGTGAAATGGCTATTTAGGCCTACTGCGTGAGGTATGATTGTGGCATTTCACGAAGATCATACCTAGAGGGTAAGATCCCGGTGATCGGGGCCGTTCTCGAAGATGAACTTGAATATGGGACACGGGCTTTACTTGTATATCCATATGTCTGTCTGTCTTTATACCTATCTATCCTACACCTCTCTTAATCTACCTTTGGCTGTAAACATTTTAATACTAGATACACCTTTCCCTCTTCCACAGGATGGGTTTATGCATTTTACTCTCTTTATCATCAACATTTTACTGAAATTACGAGAGTGGCCAACTACTGAAGAAATTAATGAATGCTTAAAAGCAGGGGTCGAAAGTAGTATAGTACCATAACACATAAACTGCGAATCTGTTATTAGAGAGTGTATGTTCCAATGAAAGTCGGGTGACTTCTTTACCATTTAATTCTTGGTATAACCCATCGAAATATTCGCCTTATAAAAGATCATGACATACAGGGTTTACATATGGCTTTCATTTGACCTGCTTTTCTCAGAGGTCTTCGATACGCTGAATAAAATCGTCTGAAACTATTGGGAACAAAATAGAAACAACGGCAATGTAGTCAAGGGATTAACCCGCCCTATACCCATAACGTACGATGCACGTTGCATCTTTTTTCACGCTCAGGCCCCACAATGTATGATGAAAGTTTTGCTGTTGCAAGGTCCATCATTTGCACATTTTTCAAATTTCGCGCGTAATTTTTGGTAAGTATACACGGGACACCATGCTCTACCCCAGTGCTTCTCAAACTATCTTATGTGGCGGACCGGCATTTTTTTTTTTTTTTTTTTTTCAATGTGCAAGCGAAGCAAGCCAATCCAAGGGCAGTCATCATTGACGTAACAAGTCTTCCCAGTGTGCCATTGACCAGTACCATATTTGTGCCATATAATTAATTGTTTACGATCCGAGACATTCGTAGTAATATTCATTTATACAGGAAAAATATAATGAATAGATAATAAAAGTAAGTTGACATTTTTTTTTTAAATTGATTTTGTAAACAAGTAATTCAATATCACAATATAAATAAAACCATTATTAACAAATCAAACTAGCAAAGCCTTATGAACAAATATAAGCATGTGTATGAGTAATAAAACGAAAAATTATAATGAATAAAGTAGCTTGAAAATTATATATTTTTCTTATTTCAAACCCCAATGAATAAATGTTAAAATACAAATTTGAAAGGAATAGGTAACATTAAATTTAAATGAATGATTATTCTATTAACACAATACACAGGCAATGCAAAACCTTAACCTTTACTAATGTGAAGGGTGAGCCTGCTTCTTATTTATCAACTTATCCAATCGTGGTTCAATTGAGGACAATGCCACTCGCAATGGAGAATGAATATCCATACAATTCCTGTATTTTGTCTTAATGACACTCATTGTTGAGAAGCCAGTCTCGCAGAGGTAGGTTGAAGGAAAAGGGAGAAGAGTTTTCAGGGCAATTTCACTAAGCTCAGGATATTCTGCTTGCACTTTTATCCAAAAGGAAGCAAGTGATGTTGAAGTTTCGAAACTTGTCTTCAATCCATTGTCAGCAGCCAGCTCCAACAATTTATCCTCCATAGTGACACTTAGGTCGAAGTCATCTCTCAGTGGCATAAACGGATTTCGGATCCATCCAGTCCCTTTCCGTGGATCTTCTTCTGCTGGAAAGTAATGCTGAAAATGATCTGCCAAATTAATCAAGTGTTCTTTGATGACATTTCTTAGGGATGCAACATTAAGGTCTTCGCCTGCATCGGCGATGACTGTTGCCAGTTGGTGAAACATGTCATAACAATCTCTTGACACTCGATTCTTCCATGCTTCTAGTTTTCGTTTTTGCCCATCGATCTTGTCTGCCATCGTAAAACACGATGCCATCCTTCCTTGCATGGAGATGTTGAGATCATTAAAGATGGCAAAGATATCAGCCAAATAAGCCAGCTTGGCTAGCCAATCCACATCTCGGAACAATTGTGACCAATTTGGTTTTTTGTCCTGAAGAAACAAGACAAGTTCGTTTCGTAGCTCAAATACTCTTGACAGAACTTTTCCCCTCGATAACCAACGTACATCGGCATGCAATAGGAGCTGTTTATGATCAGCTCCCATATCATCACATAATGCTGTGAATAGTCTCGAATTTAAAGCATTTGCTTTTACGTGGTTCACAATTTTTACAACCTCACTGAGCACACTATTTAGTTCTGTTGACATTTTTTTTGTTGCAAGACTTTCTCGGTGAAGGAAGCAGTGTGTTGACTTACATTCTGGGGCAAGTGCCTTGATCTGGGTAACCACACCTGAATGCCGTCCTATCATTGCGGCATCACCGTCAGTACATACGCCTACACAAAACTTGAAATCCAACCCACATTTGTTAACAATATAGTCGCTCACAGTCTTGAACACTTCAGAACTAGTTGTTTTTGTTGGTAGTGAAGCAGAGAAAAAAAACTCTTCTTTCAAATCGCCCTCATGTTCACAGCGCACATACACCATCAGAACTGCCTGATTAGCAACGTCTGTACATTCATCAAGCTGCAAAGAAAAGTACTTTGCTAATTTAATCCGTCCTATGAGCTGATCTTCCATATCGTGTGCCAGATCGTAAATTCGTCGAGCTATAGTGTCATTTGAAAGTGGAACCTGAGCCACTTTCCTTGCTGCTGGCTCACCCAACATTTCTGTGCAAACATCTTTAATACAGCCTATCACTAGCGTCTCACCAATTGTGTATGGCTTTTTAGCTTTAGCAACTCGAAGTGCTACTTTATAAGAAGCCCGCAAAGCGCTAGTATTTGTGTGTGACACTTCAAAAGATCTGTTTCTGACGGCCTTTTAAATCAACATGCTTTCTTTCAAAGAACTCTTTCGACTTCGAACTCATTTCTTTATGATTTGTATTTAAATGCCTTTTGAGGTTTGACGGCTTCATTGAGTCGTTAGCCAACACATCTCCACAAATAACACACTGCGGTTTAGGCACTCCCCCATCATTCGTGGCTACAAAACCGAATTGAATGTATGAGGAGTCATATTTCCGAGTAAAGCCAGTACGAATTCTTTTTGCCGGCAACACTTCGGTTTCAATTACATCGCTGTCATCTGCTTCAGAATTATTTGTGTGTTCAGCAACTGGATGTTTTGGTCTAATAAACATGTCCATTGGGCCTCGCTTTGCCATCTGTAAATTTGGGATAAAAATAATGAATATAAATTCCATAACCCGGGTATATACTTAATTTATGATATTAGGATGAAAGCCGAATAAATGCAGTGGGAATGCTTTTATTGAGAAATATTTATTTGTTTAATTATTTATTTGTTTTAATTAATTTTATGTGGAGAAATACAAATGATACTAAAGCAAATACATCATAAATAGTGTGAACCAGCCTTTAAAATTATTAGTACTTACTATTTCTGATCAGTGGGTTGGGACGTGGTCCCAAATGACAAACACGCAGATGCTCTCTGTTCCACTTCTTGATGGTAACTAACTGACTGCTCCACACGTGTGGATCAAGGTTGCCAGATGTGTGATATGTTTCATGGCTGCCACTCATAGTAAAAAATCGGCCAAATCTTTTAACTGGATGCATACGTTTAATGTTTCCAAAATTAATTAACTACCATACTGTATTCTCATTCCAATTATTATTATTTTTTTTTTTTTTTGGGGGGGGGGTCTCATGCGTATTCAGTTCACTGTTTTGCTGTTCATTATATCGCTTCGTTAGTTGGATAGCAATGACTTTTAACATGAGTTAGTAAATGAACAATGTAGCCATAATAATACAAATCCCCGCGTACCGGCAGACGATGGCTCGCGTACCGCGTACCACACTTTGAGTAGCACTGAACTAGTGGCTGCCCATTTCGTAAGTAAGCCAGGGCACAAAAGACGTGGTGGATGTATAGAGCACATCGTCACCATGCAGCTGCTCTCTGGTAGGAAGAGGCCTAAGAAGCTAAAACGTTTTGAGCTTTCATTGATTTCGAAAGGCATACAACCTTGTCCCACAGAATAAGTTGTTTGTTGTTTTAAAAAGTTTTAGGGTGTGGTATGGTGATGTTGTCGGCTGTTGTAGCCAGGTACAAGGTCACCGAATCCGTGATCGGTGTTGCGGTAATGACAGCCACACTTGGGGTCGGGCAGGGCTTCCCCACGTCTTGCTTCCTGTTTATAATATTCTTAAATGAACTCATTAGAATGGTAAAAGAACAATGTGTACCGAAGGTTTTATTCAGTGGCTTCGTATTTTGGTCTTGATGGATGATACAGTTTTGTTATCTATCAGTCGTGGCAGCATGGTCAAGGTGAGATAATTACAGTCATGTTGTGTAGAATATGGAATGGTTATAAACCAGTCAAAAGCTAAGTTTTTCGTGATAAATGTTCCGGTCATTGATGCCCAGGCCATGCAGGTGGACGGACTTGCCACTGAACTCTGTATTATACATGTGTACCCTGGCTCTCCATTCACCAGCGACGGCTCGGTGTCAACCACAGTCAAGGTACATGCCAGAAATAAGTTTGTCATGTTTTGAAGTTTGTGTCTTTCACAGTCAAAAATAATGACGTGCCATTTACAGATAAAGGAAGAAATTTTTGCACAACATTTATGTCCTCAATCCTGTAAGGCTGTGAATAATGGGTAGTAGCTGGCTATAAACATGTCATCATGTTATATAACTAGCCCCTAAAGCAGCTATTAGGGTTGAGGAAGTAAATTCCAATCAATGTTTGCTAGAGTGAATTGGATACCAGAAATTATTCGATGAAAATAGACTGAAGCGGCATAAACTTTATAATATCATCCGAAAGACCAGACCTCACTGATGACACTTTAATGTTTTGTGATTTCAACAGGGTCGGTGGAGCTCCCATAATTCACTCACTCATTGTAGGAATACTCCACAACAGGGTCGGTGGAGCTCCCATAATCCACTCACTCATTGTAGGAATACTCCATTTCAGGTTAACTCTACAATGAGTGACAAGGTAAATGATTTCATATAAACCAGGAAATTATTTAATATGATGGGTGGTAAACCTTACAACCAACACATATCCCCTAATTGTAAACAAGTGGGTTGGCGGATGGATAGTGCCCCTCCTTGGAAAACAACTAACTAAAAATACAAACACAATGCCTCCAACAAGGATAGACCAATTGGTGATCACCAATGACTGGACAAAGGACATGGTACGGATTGCAACATGGATTGTAAGGGGTGCGAATGATGAGGTGGAAGAGTAAGAGAATATCCAGCTGCTTGAGGGTGACAAAAGTAGACATATTATTACCGGTATGTGAACTGAGAGACTAAATGGTAGGTGAGAATGTGAGAGAGTGAGAGTATGGATGGGGTAGGCGAGAATAAGAGGGCAAAAGAGGGTGTAAGTATTGTTGTGTGCAAGAGATGGAAGGAGAAAATAAGAGAGTATGGATCAGTTTGTTCAAGGATCGTGTCGGCAAGACTGAAAGTAGGAATACAAACATGGGTGATTTTGTGTGTGTGTATGTGCCAACGCAAGATCGTCAAAGCAAAGTGAAAGAAGAGTTCTGGGCAAAATGTGGAAGTGTGCATGGAAAAGTTTGAGAAGCATGACTGTTTTTTATTGGAAATGTGAATGCAAAAGTAGGGAATGTGAAGGTGGATGGAGTAGTTGGTGGGTGGGGTGTGCCTGCAGAAGTGGATGAGAAGGCTCTAATGGACATTGGTGAGGAGAGGAGGCTGGTTATAACCAATACCCTCTATAGGCATAAAAGTGTCCACAGGTATATATGGCAAGTGATGTGAAATGTGGATGCTGAACTGGATGAAGGCAATGTAATGACTGATTATGCATGTGTGGATGAGAAAGCGAGAAGGTATGTGGTGGATGCAAGAAGATACAGAGATTGGGGAAGTGGACTTTCGGACCACCACTGGTGGTAGTGAGAGCCAAGGTAAAAATGCAATGAATGTAACAGAAGGAGGGAAGCACAGAGGAAGTAGTTAATACAGGGAGAGTAGAAAGGTTGCAAGAAGATGGAAAAAGGGCAAAATATAAGAGAGAAAGAGGGAGATATTGTGTAATATGATTTGGAGCAGATGCCAGGGGTGGAAGATGTGTGCAAGATAGTCACAGAAAAAAATCTGTGCAGCATATGAGGTGGTAAAGGGGGTGCAAGGAAGAGCATGGCAGAATGAAGAGATGAGACAAGCTGCTATGCAAAAGAAAGCATATAGTGAGTGGATGGGAAGCAGAGGTATGAGGGAAATTGAGAGATGGAAGAAAGCGTTTTATGTAGAGAGGAAAAGAGAGGTGAAAAGATTAGTCAGATGGAGTAAGAAGATAGTGAATGAGGAATCTGGTAGGAATTTGAGTATAAAGTGGAGGAAATGTAAGAAAATGTTCTGGAAGGAGGTAAAGAGAGTTAGACAAGGTGATAAAGAAGTTGGTAGGGGAATGAAAGATAAAGGTGGTAGATTGATAGTGGAGAAGGTAGGAAAAGTGAGCAGGAGAGAACACTTTAAGGAGCTGTTAAACATAGCGAATGAAAGTAATGCATGTATAATTACCTAGGGAATGGCAGGGAGAGGGACCGGGAGTGGAGAAGGAGGGAAGAGATCAGTAGGATGGAAGTAGTGAAAGCAACGAAGTAAGTCAAAATGGGAAAAGTCCCAGGAATAGATGGAGTGTGTGCTGAACGGATGAAGCAGTGGGGAGAGGTAAAAGTACTTGTAGAATGGATATGGAAGATGTGCCGAATAACCCAGGAGGAAGGTAAAGTCCCAGAGGATTGGAAGATAGGTATAATTATTCCTCTATACAAGGAAATGGGAAAAAGGAAATGTTTGGTAACCATAAGGGCATTTGTCTTCTTAGTGCAATAGAAGAAGTATATTGTAGGATACTTACTGACAGAGTTACGGAAATAACAGAGGAATTAGTTGGAGAAGAGCAGGGAGGTTTCAGGAAGGGAAGCGGTTGTGTAGATCAGGTATTCATCCTTAGGTCCACAGTGGAAAAGTTTCTAGAAGAGGGAGAGAAGTTGAAAGTGGCTTCGTGGATATGGAGAAAGCATGTGACCGAGTGGATAGACAAGGAATGTAGAAAATATTAAAAATATATGGAGTAAATGACAAATTCTTGAATGCCGTGAAGAGGTGTATGTATGGCGGTGCTAAGGCTTGCGGTGAGTGCGTGTGGTGAAATGTGTGATTTTTTTCTATTTGAATGTTGGATTGAAACAGGGATGTGTCATGTCTCCATGGTTGTTCAATCTGTATGTGGATGGAATTGTTAAGGTGATACAAGGTAGAACAGTGGCTGGTGGAGCAGCCCTAATGAGAGAAGGCAGCCTTTGAAAACTCCTGTACTGTTGTTTGCAGATGATACTGTACTATTCAGCGACGACGAAGGGGAAATGCAAGGCTTGGTGAATGAGTCTGGGAGAGTGTGTAGGAAACTGAATCTAAAGGTGAATGTAGGGATGAGTAAAGTTATGGTCTTCGAGAGTAGTGAAGTCACTGAATATAGAGTAAGGTTGGATGATGTGCAAATGGAGAGTTTGAGAGCATTTAAGTACTTGGGCAGTGTAATGAGTAAGGATAAAAGTTTGGAGGATAAAGTGCTTGAAAGTGTACAATAGGGAAGAAATGTTACTGGTTCTTTGAAAGCAGTGATGAAAAATAAGGAAGTGGGCATGGAAGTAAAAAACAAGTCACTGCATGATAGTATTGTAATACTAACTCTAACATAAGGAAGCGAAGCTTGGACCTTGTTGGAAGGACACATGTCAAGAGTGAGAAAAGTGGAAATGAGTTATTTTTTAGAGGAATATGTGAAGCTACACGAGGAGACAGACTGACAAATGAGGAAACGAAGAGTGTTGTTGTGTGGAAGTGGATGTGATAGAAATCGTCAGGAGACACTGAGGTGCTTTTGCCTTGTGGAGAGGATGGAGAGCGAGAGGCTCACGAGGAGAGTGTATTTGAGTGAGGTGGAGGGGCAGAGAGAGAGGGAGAGGCCGAGGACGAGATGCAGGGATGGAGTGGAGACGTAAATGAGAGAGGGTGTGTGCGTACATGGAGGGCAGTGAAATGGCAGGGGACAGGGCGACATGGAGATGATGTGTTTGTTGCCACCCCTTAGGGGATTAAGGCTTCTGGCAATAGATAGGTTGATGGAGATTTCAACAGTCTTGCGTGCTAATACAACCAGTGGGAGGAAGTTACGGAACTTTGTGAATACTGAGGTACCTGATGCTAAATTTGTGATGCAAAATGTATATATATCCATTTATCAGTGTGACTCATCTATGTGTCAGGTGTACAAAGTAATCAGTCCCGAACCTAATGTTCATAATATATACATGAAATGACTTACTGATAAACATATCCACGGAATATCGCTTACTTGTTTCCATATACCAGGACACAGTCTGTGTGTGGACATGGGGCGATGGAACAGGCGGGGACGGGATCGTTTCCCAGCAGAGGAGTGCCTGTGTGCCTGTGGGCTCGTACAGGCCTAGAGACATGTTGTGGAAGAATGTCCAGGTTCAATCAATATTAGACATTTGTTTGGCTTTTGCAAGTTAGAGCAGCTTTTTACTGGACGATACTCTTATGATACAACGTGTAACATCATTCATGTTTGTCTTAAACTATACTTATAGAAATCTGCTTATCTATATATAACCAGACGCCATAATCCCATAAGGGGTGGACGTTTGACTTTAAGGTAGCTGTTTTACGGGGAGGGACATTAACCCTCAGCCAACCCACTTTGGGAGCAGGGCTCTCAGTTCTTGTTCATGGAATTTCCTTAGAAAGCTATAAAAATTTCTCTAAATTTGATCATATTTCCTTAGATAGTGAATCAAATATATATAATCATAAAGCAGGCTACAACTCTCAAAAACAGACTTTAGAACATAACTTTTACTTGCAGATAAAATAGAATACAATGACTTCACAGAATAAAAATTTTGAAGTTCATACATGCTCTACAAAACACTGTAAATCATCCTGATTTGGTGACTACCAAAACTCACAAACAAAATATCCCAAATGCATAATAATCAAACTTTATGATTCTTAATTTCAAACAATTTGAATTATTAAGTGATTTTCTGTAAAGGCGTGGTAGCGATTAAAAGAAAAGGTCTTCCTGTAAACATTAGTAGCCAATGAATATATGATGAACAGAAAAAATCGCTCACACAATCATAACACCGTTGTTGGTGCTGCTTCAACTTCACAGAATTCATAATTGTAACCACAATACTACAGATATTCACTTACTTCGAGTAAAACAATTACCCCTTGAATTTCTCATGTAGAATTTTTTGACACTTCGTCAGTAGCTTCAACTTTTATGGATTACATGGAAATGATTTGTTTTGGGCCACCCCGTGCGGGATTAAGGCGACAGGCAACAAGTAGATAGATAAATAGATATAACACCACTAAGTACTTTAGTTTGAAGCTTACCTTCTTAAAAAAAAAAAAAAAAAAAAAGGGGGGAATAATGGCACCTGAACAGAAAAGAACACGCAAGGTAGTGGGCAGACTTCGGTATGTGCCAGACTCCACAGTCCATACACTACTTCCTAGACTGAAACAGTGGGACTAATGCACATTTTCCGCTCAGTCACGTCACCGCACAGGAGCTAGGACCCGTTCGTTTCGTGATCAAATGCGTTATTGCCAGAGGCCACCAAAGGTTTTGCATCTCACAACCAATGTTAGATACTTAGCTTTTCTCGCAATATCGTTAAAAATCCTCAAATATTTCAAGCAAATTCCATAAAAATTCCTTAGATTTTCCTTAAAATAGCCATATCCTTAAAAATTTCTTCATATTACCAAATTTCTCAGTCTAGAGAAATTTTCTTAAAAATGTGAGCCCTAATTGGGAGCGTTCGTTCGTTTGTAGTTTTCCCCCACCTGTAGTGGGGGCCGAGCCGTACATTAGCCCGGTAGATGATGGGAGCTTGTTGTTGTTGTTGATTCTCTCCTCATTCGAGGAGACCGGGCCTTGCTGTAGCCCGGTTGGTGGTGGTTGTCTTCAGTAAAGTAAGGGGTAAGACAGGGCCTGGGGAATGCCCAGCACACACGCCCTGTCTCCTGGCTGAGTTGCGGTGTGTGTGTGATGGGAGCAAGTATAGGTTGGTTATATGGTTACCGCCCTGCGTTTTTAATGGTGTCCTGGCCTACAGGAAATCATTAGGCATGTCACTCAAAGTAAAGCTATCTGAAAAGGAAAGATGAGCAATAAAAAGTGACAGGAAAGATGAAAGAAATAGGAATTGAGGAGGGCAGACAAAAAAAAAAAAAAATTATGAAGGTGAAGGAAAATGTAGGCAGTACTATATCAAGTGAGTGGATGATGGTCACTACCGCCTGTAAAAATCGCTGTATTAAATACGATGCGTTGGTTTAAGTTTTATTATTTGCTGCTAATGTGTCTTTGGTAAGTGTTACTTTCGAGACTGCAGATTATGATCTTGAAATGTAAAGAGATGTATATTTTTGTTGCTTTATATTGTTTTCTGTATTCAAACTCTTGTAAACTGTGATCAGTAAACTAACTGTCTATCAATCTGTTACTATGTAACTATTTGTTTGTAACGTTCAACCTCTCTCTCTCTCTCTCTCTCTCTCCAACACAGTTATTTAACTTACCCATCCTTTCGTGATGAAGAATCACAGGTAACCGAATCAATATATGATTATGAATAGAAATATAGACTGTTATTAATACGCCCTTATACACCCTCATAAAATATGTGTTGGTTACCTCTTTAGATAAGGAGATTTTTCGGTATACGTTTTTCTTGCTACTGCCTTAAAACTTAATGAAGAATAGTAGTTTCTTCCCTCTTAGTGAAAGAGTTATGGTCATTGTATCAGAAATTAGTCCAATGGTTGTGTCTATTCCACTGAGCTGTATAATATGGAGAGGCTATCTCCGCCGCAGGCTTGTGATTTTGGCGGTCATATACAAACACAGACACTTATATTCAAATTCAAATACTTCATTTCCACTAAGCAGTGATTATTAATAAAGAGACACTTTTTGCTTATAGTACAAAAACATATATGGATTATGATTTTTTTTTTTTTCCGCCTAGTTCAACGAATTATATCAGGTACATTTAGCCAATGAGTATAAAACAACGCCGTAGGTTGCTGCAGTGCAGAACTTACCCTTTATGGCACTATCCATGTCATTAAATCGAATGTCTAGATTGATAAAGGCCGGAAGAAACATGGAAATATCTATAAGAGAGTGCGAACAGAAAAGAAGAGGACATGGAGAGAAAGACTGAAGGTAAATGGGCCCGTTTTAGTGGCCTCATTCATGCAGGGATACTGGGGAAGAATCTTCCCGCCACACCCCAGCGGGCAATAATCTTATAGAATTAGCAACAAGATATATTTCTTACTTGTGAAATGTAATGCCATCTCTCTCTGATGAATTCCTGTATCCAGTTTTGCATCCAGAAGCTGCACAGCTGACCATGGCACTATATATTACGGAATCATCGGCTGCTTTCAAGAACCCAACGAACACAGTTCAAAAACCGTGGACATCAGGCGAGGTGTAACATGGCTGCCGCTACACCAGTACATCAGTTACGCTGTGCAAGCCATGAGAAAGCCTCTCCATATTATAGAGCTCAGTGGTCTATTCACTCACGCCGAATTTTTCCACCTAAGGTGTGATAATTTTAATTAGCTGAGAGGAGCTACAGTCAGCCAGTGGGCTTATTGCTTTTTTATTAGTTCTCATGTTTTGATAATTTAAATTCGGTATTTTCTTCTGGCTGTCGCTGGACGATTTTCATTCAGCTGAGGAATACCACAAGCAGATAAAGTATTCAGCTAATGGTGGTAAACTATTTCACATCATCATTACAATCACGACAGTTAGTGTTGTTTCTGCCAGACGATTCTTTTCAGCTAGGGGTTTGAGGAGGAGGGTGAGACTCCTCGTAGTGAAAGGATTAAGTGTTCTTAGAATTTATTGCCTCGGTCAAGTTATTAACCTGAAACCCTTCAGAACCAGAGTGTTTTTCACATACATCAACATATAACTGAACTGCTTCCTTACCTAATTGAAATAATATTAGTCTTCATCATAAGCAATATATCGCAATAAAATGTTATATAAGGGTATATCTGTGCACTATTTTTGTTGTGGTAAGCAGAAATGCGACTATGTGTTGCATTCACATACGTTCAGCGATAGTTCAGGAGTAATGTTGGCGGTTAGTGGCATTCCCAATAAAAGCTCTCACTAACAGAGAGGCCGTCATAATTACCCATCGCTGTTCCCAGAAACGTGACCTAACGGTCTAACAGAAGCAAGTGCATTGTGATCCCTGAAGTATTACAGGAGATTAAAGTATATCCACCCTTGGTGAAAAAGCTAATCGGTCATAAAAAGATTAATCAACATTCAACAACTCCCCAGCTAACTCTTTCATGGCCAGGGCAAAGTTTGTGTTTTATTCCAGTTAACGACAGACGATTCTCTTCAGCTAAGCGTGAATCACAGAAGTATGACTTTTTAACTAGCAGTCCTGTGACGTGTTTCTGTAGTTTGCTGTTGCTGCTGCCTAATCGGTTTTATTCAAATGAGGAAAGGCCTTTCATGTTCATGGGATTGTAAAGGGCTACATCTAACCCATCCTGTTAAAATAAAACTCTCCTAGGATGAATAGGAACAGGATGGCCGGGAAGACTTTTATATTCCATTCCCCATTTCCCCAGATGGTTAGATATAGGTTAAAATGATCATAGGAGTCTAATAGTGTCTAATATCAATTCCGAGAACTGGACGCATATAGCCACTGACCGCCACGGAGTGAAGGGTAAGAAACATTTGCTCTTTGCCCTTTGATCACCTATTATTTAAATTCTTGGGGGAGGGGGGCAGAGTGCTGACTTTATCAAATATCAAAACCAGAAATGCCATGGCAGTGGAATATCAGCAACATGTGTCTAGCCAATAGGGAAATATTGTATTATGCAGTGTGGCGCAATAACAGAGACTAATTTGTTATATGTTCCACACGAGATTAAAACAGATACCCAAGCAATTCAGTAAATGAATTAATTCATTTATGATAGTGGAATGGCAATTTCGAAAGAAAAACTTCGCCCAGACAATCTGTAAATGAGCAATCATGAAGCGAACAGCTGAAGAGACAAAACTGCCCTTTTTAAGCGGGTTGCTAGTGCTTATCTTGAGCTTTTTCATATTAGCTGTTCTGTAATTAGACTTCCATTTCTCTAACGATGCAAAGTATTTATCAACAACACCACGCTACATTCTGCTAAGCAGGCGTGCCTACTATTCACCTACAGGTGATTCTTTATCGAAATGCAAGTCCAATTACCTCCCTCATTTAAAAGAAACAATTTGCTGCTTCCAGTGGAAACCATATACAGTAGCCAACAAATGGATGTCTTCCGGTCAAGAAGATTAACTGCTCAAATCATGCCTTCTTTGGAATAACTTAGGAAGTCTTCTAATCCTTCCCTCTAAGTGAGTAGTTCCAACCATATAGGGGCCATAATATTTTTCACATGGGGTCATGGTGTCGCCAGTGATAGGACTTCATTTTCTTGAGGCAAAATTCGTGAGGAATTATTCTTCTGTAAAACATCCCTTGAAGATCATTCCTGGAGACAAGATAGAATCCATGAACTTAATGGTATCTCATTACGAAAGACATTTTCGGAGAGAGGACTTTGACAGAGTTTTGCCTGACAATAGGACGCTACTCTGGCATCAGCAAATCTACAGCTTTGTTGGTCTCTGTATGTCTATACAAAGTGATGCTTTCCAATCTGTTGAACATCAGGCTGAATCAATGTACTCATTTCCATGTGGAAGATGATCTCTGATGTTCTCTCTTACTGTATCTCTGCCAGCGAAACCCTATTTAGTAGGAGAAAAAAAGCAATTCCCATCTTACCACTGGGTTTTCAACTGGCCTGAGTGATGTAAGTGCACAAGGTATTTACTGAAATACAGTATCAAAGATGCTGAAATCTCATTAATTCAGTAATGCTGCTGGGGGCCACGGATGTTACCGAATCTTCTCCGGCTGACCAGAGAATGGAAAAGGGTGGGAACCACTGCTATCAGCACATATGAATATAATCTTCAGAAGACTCAGTCACCCACAAGGCTAGTTAATATTGTTGTCACCTATGGCGAGGTCATCCACAACGCCAGTACACTGAGGACGTACAAGTAAAAGTGTAATGAAAGAGGCGAGCTGTTCCTTGTGGGGCAGTGGACCTTCTGGTAATGTGGAAACGTTGGGTAATTTGCCTCTGGTCGAAAGTTTATTCCTACCAGTAACCAAATCTTTATGCAGGAATCTAGTTCTGATCAGATCAGTGTAGAGTCATTCAGCACACACACACACACACACACACACACACACACACACACACACACACACACACACACACACACACACACACACACACACACACACACACGCACACACACACACACACACACGAGAATGTGCAAAGGAGTTAAGTAAACCATTATTTTTAATTTTCAAGAAATCCTTGAGTCAAGGTAAACTACCTGATATTTGGAAGAAAGCAAATATTGTCCCCTTATTCAAGAAAGGAAATAGACAAAATCCACTCAACTACCGACCAGTATCACTGACCAGTGTTGTAAGCAAGGTATTAGAAAACCTTATAAGAAAAGCTTGGGTAAATCATCTAGAAGAACACAGTATGATAACAGAAAGACAGTTTGGTTTCAGAAAAGGAAAATCATGTGTTACTAATCTGTTGAGCTACTATGACAGAGTAACTAACAATACAGGAAAGAGAAGTATGGGTGGACAGTATCTATTTAGATTTCAAGAAAGCATTTGACACAGTATCACACCAAAGACTTTTATGGAAACTGTCCCATCAAGGAGGAATTCGAGGCAAACTGTTTTGTTGGATGCAAGATTTTCTCATAAAAAGAGAAATGAGAACAGTACTAAGAGGAAGCTACTCATCATGGAAAGAAGTGACTAGTGGAGTACCACAGGGTTCAGTGCTGGCACCAATCATGTTTTTAGTGTATATAAATGATATAAATAATGAATATAAAATCATTTTCTCTGTTTACACCCCTCGTCATACAAGGAAACAGTGATATAAAATATGGCACGTACAGAATGTTTGTGGAAGTGTGCAATCAAACATTTTTTTTTTTTCCATAATGTGAAGAATGGGAATGTGTGCTTGTCTCTGTGTGTTATATATTTTATGTATATGTATTACACTGGCGTGCACAGACAGTATAGAGGGATATAACTCCAGCTAAAAAAAGGAAGGGAAGGTGACACCTCTTGTCAGTTACTGTTCGAAATACCTGGATACAATATCACAGTGACATTTTCTGTTCGAACACTTGGCCTTTTGAAACGCCTGGACACAGTTTTTTTCTTGGGGAAAAAAAAAAAAAAAACGCCCTCTGATATTACACTTATTGGTATGTGCAAGCAATACAGTCAGTGCTTAGTTGCAAAAAGCTGTCTCATCGATGCACTGAAGCTGCTTGAAACCACAAAAGAAAGTCAAAGAAAGAGCACAGTAAAATATAGGCTACAACCATAAAGGAAAGTGGAAAAAAAAAAAAATACGTAGACTAACTGCTGTGGATTTGTTAGTCCTCAGTATGAAGGCACTGGTAAAGCACATTAACTAACCTTATAAATATAGTGTAACAGAGAACACCTATGGTCTTCAATGTTATCTTAATTATCTTTTAACAGTGAGGACAGACACAAGACGAGATCATTCAGTGAGGATATTTTGTAATCGGCAGGAGAAAGGGGGAGAGCTTCAAACCCTTTTGGGCCGTATTTGGGCCTGTTCCTGGTGCGTGCACATGTGCGTATATGCATGCAAATGTGTGTGTGTGTGTGTAAGAGAGAGGGAGAGAGAGAGAGAGAGAGAGAGAGAGAGAGAGTTTCTAAGCGTGTGTGATGCATGGGTGTGCATGTAGGTTTACTGACCATGTCTATTTATGGACTTATGTGGCTAAGTGTCGTCATGTGTGTTGCGCATGTTTATATGCGAGTGTGCATATGTTTGAACGTGATTTGTATTTATGTTAGTCTGTTGCGTATTTGGGAGTCAATGCGTGTAGCCTGCCTTAAAACCCCCTCTCCACACACACACACACACACACACACACACTAGCGTCAACAAATAGTTCAGGGTAGGCAGAAACACGGATTTAAACACAGACATGGTCATTTTTATCTGCTCTCTCTCTCTCTCTCTCTCTCTCTCTCTCTCTCTCTCTCTCTCCAAATACACTACTCACAACCGAAACTACACTTAAAACTACATCCATTTGCTGTCAAGGAAAACACAAGCTCTCTAAAACAAAATTCATGCACAAAACACGCTGACACACACACACACACACACACACACACACACACACACACACACACACACACACACACACACACACTCAAGAGGAACTGGAATTACTAAAAGAAAAGAGGGAAGAAGCAAAAACAAAGAACGAGGGAAGATCAGAGAAGGAAGAGAAGAATTCTTTTCTTTATACAAAGTAATTAGATTGCAGGTACGAAAGTGGTACATAACCAGGAGGGAATAAAAAGAAGGAAGGTAGTACACCTAAGTCATGACAAGTATGTCAACAAGATGGCTAAGATGATGTACTCAAACGTAGATGGAATAGTACCTAAATTATCAGAGATGAATGATTATATTAAAGAAAACGAACCACATATTATTTGCCTAACTGAAACAAAATTAACACCAAGGATATCAAACGACATCCTAAACCTAGAGGAATACATTATGTGGAGAAGAGATAGGTACTTAAAAACGGGAGGAGGAATTATAAAATATCAATGAAAAAAATCTAAAAGTCACAGAAATAGAACTAGACACACCCTCGTAAGTAGAAGTGATTCTGGTTGAGATTAATACATTTGAAGGGAAAGTAATTGTGGCAAATTTATACATGCCACCAAGATCAAACACATGGGAAGGAGGCGAATATGAAGATCTGGCAGAGAGTACAATTCAGAGTTTAGGAGCATTAGTACATAGAATGGAAGAGAAATCTGAAAGAATTATATTACTGGAGATTTTAATACAAATATAAATTGGAATACTCTTGATTGGAAAAAAAAAAAAAAAAAAAAGCCAGGAAAGCTGTTGGGACCAAAAGCTCCTGCATCTCGTGCAGTAGTTTTTCCTAACGCAACATGAAAAGGAAAGCACCAGAAAAGGAGGACTTGATGTACCATCAGTACTAGATCTTATATTTACTAGGCAAGAAAACGGTATTGACAATATAATGTATTACCCTCCATTCGGCAAAACCGACCATGCAGTACTAAATTGCAACTTCAGGACTGCATATGACATAGTTAACAGTAATGAAGGTTACAAAAAGACCCTAAACTATAAAAAGGGAAACTACCACGACCTAAAGAAGTACTTCTTAGAATCAGATTGGAAAAAGGAGCTTAGAGGAAAAGATTAAAATGTTATATATAAAAAATTCTGTGAACTTTATGAAATAGGAGTCCAGAATTACATCCCACAGCACAAAGAAGCAGAAAAGAAAATACAGAAATGGCTTAATACGGAATGTAAAAAATCAAAAGAAAAATGAGACTTGTGGAATAGATACAGAAGACAATAGTGAGAGGGCATATAACAACTATAAACAGGCAAGAAACGAATACACAAGAATAAGGGGAGAAACCCAAAGACAGCTTGAGGAAGACATCATAAATAAAAGTAGTGATCACCCAAAGCTATTTTACACCTACATCCCAAGCATAACCAAAATAAAAGATAAAATACAATCCATTACGGATGAGGGGATCATCTATACACATGAGAAATATATTTGTGTCGCACCAAATAAACATTTTCAATCAGTTTTTACAGAAGAAAATAATTTTGAGAAGGATGATATGTAACAGGCATGCCAACACATATTACCAGATATACAAATACCAGAAAAAGAAATACAGGAGGAGTTAAGTAAGTTAGACAGAGGAAAAGCAAATGGTCCTGATGACATTTCATGTTGGGTGCTACATGAATGTGCAAAGAAATTAAGTATACCATTATCTTTATTATTCAAGGTATTCTTAGGTCAAGGTAAACTACCTGATATTTGGAAGAAAGCAAACACTGCTCAGTTATTCAAGAAAGGGAATAGACAAAATCCACTTAACTACCGACCAGTATCACTAACCAGTGTTGTAAGCAAGAGATTAGGAAAGCTGATAAGAAAAGTTTGGGTAAATCATCTAGAAAAATTCATTATGATAACAGAAAGCCAGTTTGGTTTTAGAAAGGGAAAATCATGTGTTAGTAGTCTGTTGAGCTACTATGATAGAGTAGCAGAAACATTACAGAAAAGAGAATGATGGGTGGACAGGATCTATCTTGATTTCAGGAAAGCACTTGACAGAGTACCGCACCAAAGACTTTCATGGAAACTGTACCATCAAGGAGAATCCGAGGCAAACTGTATTGTTGGATGCAAGATTTTCTCAGAAAAGGGGAAATGAGAATGGTACTAAGGGGAAATTACTCATCGTGGAGGAAAGTGACTAGTGGAGTTCCACAGGGCTCAGTGCTGGCACCAATTATGTTTTTGGAGTAGATAGCAACATTGGAAATGAAAGCTATCTAAATATGTTTGCTGATGATGCAAAAATACGTAGAGAAATATTGGCACAGACTCTTGTAAAGACTTACAAGAAGAATTAAATAAACTTCATGAATGGAGCAATATATGGCAAATGGATTTCTATGTGGACAAGTGTCATATAATCAAGTTTGGTAAAAGTGGAGAAAGACCTGATTGGGATTATAAGTTAGGAAGTAAAACTCTACACATATCAGAAAGAGAGAAGGACCTAGGTGTGCTTATCAACAACAGACCATCTCCGGCTGACCATATCAGTGAGAAGGTACGGAACATGTATACACAGCTTGGAAATATGAGAATAGCGTTCACATACATAAATGAAGACATGCCAAGAAAGATAATAACATCATTCATCAGACCAACCCGGGAGTATGCATCAGTAGTCTGGACTCCTCATCTCAAAAGAGACATAGATAAGATCGAAAAAGTTCAAAGGGCCGCTACAAGATGGGTACCAATCTTAAGGGATCTAAGCTATGGAGAAAGACTAGAAAAACTGAATCTACCCACACTAAAGGAGAGAAGGAAAAGTGACATGATTAAGGTATAAAAAAACATATCAGGGAAGGAGAAAATAGACATAAATGAATATATAAATATGGGAAATCATCAGCAAGAGGACACAGAAAAAAACATGCATGAAAAGAGAGGCGATAAAGACGTAAGGAATTTTAGTTTCCCAAACAGGGAAATTGATCAGTGGAATGCACTACCGAATGAAATAGTGTGCGCCAAAAAATTCCTACATTTAAGGATATGTAGGATAAAAATGATTTAAGACACGGGACAGTACGAGCTTGACTCATTCCTGTAAAGATACAACTAGGTAAGAACACATACTAGTAAGCAGGCAGGCAGGCAGGCGGACACACACACACACACACACACACACACACACACACACACACACACACACACACACACACACACACACACACACACACACACACACACACACACACACACACACACACACACACACACACACACACACACACACACACACACACACACACACACAAAAACACACACACACACACACACACAAAACACACAAACACACACACAAACAAACAAACAAAAAAACACACACACACACATATAAACACACACTCACACACACACACACACACACACACACACACACACACACACACACACACACACACACACACACACACACACACACACACACACACACACACACACACACACATACATACCATCGGCAACAAGAAGAAGACAAGCACTCAAACAGGACGGTATGTCGATCGTGAAAAACTCTGGACAACAGAAAATATTGACCTAAAAATTAGATAACGAGAGAGAAACGGGAAGGGGGAGAAGGAGAGTGAAGGAAGGGGAGAAAAATGAGGGTGTCGGGGAAGAGAGAGATAGGAAGGTGGGGATGTGGAGAAAGAGGAGGAGGCAGGGGATGGGGAAGAGATGGAGAGGTGGAAACATGACTGGAAGGAAGGAAAAGGGGATTGTTGGAAGTGAGGAAACGAAAAATAGAAAAGTGAAGGAAGGGGGAGATATGCGAGAGGAAGGGATAATAATGAGACTAAGGGACGGAGAAGGAGAGTTAGAGTTTGATGTGTCCGATCCAGGGAGAGAGGATGGTGGGCGATGAGAGGAGTGAAATGAGAACGAATGTGGGCAGGAAGATGTTACAGGGATGAGGGGAGATGAGAGGGTTTTACACGGAGGGGATGGAGGATAGGGGACAGGGAAGAGAGAGGGAAAAACTACGAAGATAGGGAAAGAGGGAGTAAAGGAGGGAAAGTCAGAGAGAGAGAGAGAGAGAGAGAGAGAGAGAGAGGAAGTTTAAGGCACTATTATTATCTTCAGGCGAAAACGTGACGTACTGTGATATGATACGTCGAACTAGTAATGACCCAAACAAACCCTCAAGCCAGCACTATGACCACTGTCTTGGTTCCTACTTGATAAAGGCCAAGGTATTACAAGACCCTGTCATGCCCTAACTTTTACTTCCCACTGTGCTGCTCTCATTTTTTTTTTTTTTTTCATTCGTATAATAGAAAAATGAAAACCTGAAATCAAAAAGTAAGGGTCTGGAGATTCAATTGGGTTGATAATTTCTTGTCATCAGAAATACGGGGCACTGCTTCGAGCTTCGATATTCCTTATCCCAGATGAGTTATCCTCCATCACAGTAGTTCGGTTAGAGGCTGCAGTCCAGGTACGAAACCTAATTTCGTTCAGGATTTACCAAGTGCCAGTATATTTCGGTCGATCTGTATTCACATTACTGACCCCCAAAAGAAATGGTAATAGTAATTGAAACACCAAGGCAGCTATTGTTCTTGTGAAGGTTCTGCAAAGAACTCTGAAGTGAAACTACATATAATGAAGAACGTGATGTTGTTTAAGAATTCAGGGAATGCAACTGAAGTCGATAGCCCTGGGTTACCAGCCAAAGTATAGCATACTCCTTCGTCCTTGCTACCTGCCTATCACTCGGCCTACCTTCTTACCTACCTAGCTCCCAACTTATTTGCCTCTGTCCATCACCCTGTCTGCATCCTTTCCTCCATCCCTTCCAACCTACCTACCAAACTCCCTGGCATTCCACAAACCTACAACTTTTATCTTTCTATCTCCCTACCCACCTACCTACAAGTCAGCCTACCGATCATCCTACCCACTGATCTATTTCCCTATCTGCCTACCTGTTTGTCTCTCCCTCTCCCTTCTTCCCTGTCTATCAAACTTCCTACGAATTCACCAGTCGCCATGCATCCTCAGCTAACTGTCTCTCTTCTTAGCTTCCTACCACGCTACCAGTCAGTCAGTATATATACTTCCGTATCTATCTTCATACCCACTTACTTACCATTTTTCGTATATTAGCGAAAAAAAAAAAAATCTGTTTCCGCGTTCTTAATTGCACGGTGGGTCAGGTTTGTGATATTAAAAATAAAACTTCAACCTACAGCTGTTCAAGTCTAACTGTTACAGATATTTTATGAACAGAGGAAACCAGTAATCTGGTGTATGGATTATTTTTTTTATTCATTTGTTTTTCCTTCCTCTGCTCTGTTATTAAAAAAGAATAATAATATTTTTTTCTGTTTACATCCCTCGTCATACAAGGGAAAAGTGATATAAAATATGGTACGCACAGAATGCTTGTGAAAGTGTGCAGCGAAGCAGTTTTTTTTTTTTTTTCCATAATGTGAAGAATGAGAATGTGTGCCTGTCACTATGTGTTATATACTGTATGTATATGTATTACACTGGCGTGTACAGACAGTATAGAGGGATATAATTCCAGCTAAAGAAAGGAAGGGGAGGTCACACCTCTTGCCGGTTACTGTTCTAAGTACCTGAATATCATATCGCAGTGACATTATCTGTTCGAACACTAAGCCTTGTGATTCGCATGAACACAGTAGTTTTTTCTTTCACACACACACACACACACACACACACACACACACACACACACACACACACACACACACACAGACTGATATTACACACTTTGGTATGCACAAGCAATACAATCAGTGTTTTGTTGCAAAAAGCACTGAAGTTGCTTGAAACCACAAGAGAAAGTTAAAGAAAAAATACAGTAAAATAAAGGCCACAGTAAATATACAGTATAGGCTACTGTGTCTCTGCCAGTGAAACCCCATTTAATGGGAAAAAAAGCAGTTCCAATCTTGCCACTGGGTTTTCAACTGGCCTGAGTGATGTGAATCACAAGGTATGCATTGAAATACAGAATCAGATATGCTGAAATCTAATTTCTTTCAATAATGCTGCTGGGGACCACGTGTCTTAATTAATCTTGTCCATCGAACCTGAGAATGGAAAACTGTGGGAACCACTGCTATCAGCACTTATAAATGTAATCTTCTGAAGACTCAATCATCCACCCGGCTAGCTAACATTGTTGCCACCCGTGGCACCGCCAACCACAACGCCAATACACTGAGGACGTGCAGTACAAGTAAAAGCGTGTTAAAAGAGGTGAGCTGTTCCTTGTGTGGCAGTGGACCTTCTGGTAATCTGAGGACGCTAGGTACTTAAACTCTGGTCGAAAGTTTATTCTTACTAATAACCAAATCTTTATGCAAGTAATAGAGTTCTGATCAGATGTAGTGTACAGTTCTTCAACACACACACACACACACACAACGACTTAAAGGAATGAGCAAGTAGGATTAATATTGAAATTCACGGGGCCTTTGAAACAGCTCCTTCTTCTCACTGTTATACAGAGTCTAAAAAGGGCGAAACGTATTTTCAAAAGGTTATAGAAGGGGAAACATAGAGCAACGGGCCTATGAGATTCGCAGCTATGAGCGAACAGTCGAAGAAAGATATGAAAAGTATCTTCCCAGCAGCCGTGGCTCAGTGGGTTAGAGCGCTCCGCTCTGACCGAAGGGTCGGAGGATCGAATCCACCCAAGGGTCATTGGTAGACATCAGGAAGGGCACCCGGTCATAAAATGCTACACGCTCCAGTCCAAAATTCATCTACCCAGGGGCAACGCCTTAGCCCTTCGGGGAAACCTGGCGTAAAACCAAATTATTTTTTTTTAATTATATGCTAAGTTAGGTTCAGCAGGCCAGAGGCAGATATGAAGGGATGCATGATGTCAATAACTAGCATCTCCAGTTGGAAAAATTCTCTGATGGCTTCAAAATCGCTTGGAGGTAGGATGAATGACATAAAAATATTATCCGTGTGGAAGGGGTAATAAGGACGTCATCGTACTGAGGAGGTTCATCATCGAGAAGAAAGACCAGTAAAGTCTATTACAAAAGGTGAACTGAGGAAAGCCAATTAAAATCCAGTAATTGTCAATACATCCCTGAGACAAAACTCAATAAAACTAGCAAAATTCACGACCTATGTTATTATAACGAAGTATATTGGGGTTTCTCAGCCCCGGGACCTGAGGGACCATGAGAGAGGGAGGGGGGGGGAGGGAGGAAATGCAAAAAGGAGGGAGAGAAATGAGGGCATGGATTCGGCGAAGGAAGAGATGAGTTGACTAAGGAGCGGGAGAAATAGGATAGGGGAGGAAGGATGAAGGATGAGAGGAGATAGGGTGAATGAGGGAAGGTAGGGACCAGGAATGGGGAAAGTACTATAGAATATGCGTCGCCCACCATCAGTTAAGAATATGTGAAAAGTGTAGCAAAAGCATAACCCTTACACACACACACACACACACACACACACACACACACAACCAGCGGCAACAACAAGGAGACAGGCACTCAAACAGGACGGTATCTCGAGACTGAAAAAGACTAGACAACAGAAAATACTGACCTAAAAATTAGATAACGAGAGAAAAACGGGAAGGAGGAGAAGGAGGGAGAAAGTAGGGGAGAAAAATGAGGGTGTCGAGGAAGAGAGAGATAGGAAGGTGGGGATGAGGAGAAAGGGGAAGAGGCAGGGAATGAGGAAGAGAAGGTGAGGTGGAAATTGGACTGATGGGAAGGGAAAGGGGATTGTTGGAAATGAGGGAACGAAAGATGGAAAAGTGAGGAAGGAGGAGAGAAGGAGAGGAAGGGATTATGGGGAGACTAAGAGACGGAGAGGGAGAGGGAGTTAGTTTGATGTGTCCGATGCAGGGAGAGAGGATGGTGGGCGATGAGAGGAGTGAAATGAGAACTACTGTGGGGAGAAAGATGTTAATGGGATGAAGGAAGGGGGGTGAGAGGGTTTTAAATGGGGGGTAGAGGAAACAGGGGAGAGGAAGGGAGAAACTGTGAAGGTAAGGGTAAAAGGCGGTGGCTGAATCGGTAGAGAGGCGGCCTGCAGTCCTGATGGACCCAGGTTCGAATCCCGGCTGGGGCAGGGAACAGTTTAAGGATTTGAATTTCATAAAAGCAGATTTTCCTAATCTACCAGAAGACCCGCCGACATGTCATAAAAGTACCCCCGCTAATACCAATACACCAGTCCCGTATGAGACAGCCTTAGCATGTATTCAGTATGGACGGTGGGTGTTAGCGCCGAAGTGGTGACATGTGGAGGTGTAGGAGGACTATTGGGCCTTGGGATAGGCTACTGCCCCCGAGATATAGGCCCTGAAGCCTTTGCCCAGAGTCGGACACTTAAAAAAAAAAAAAAAAAAAAAAAAAAAAAAAAAAAAAAAAAAAAGGGGTAAAGGAGAGAGAGATAAGTGGATGGCATGCAGGGGTGTAGGTGTATGTGATTGTGACATGGGACTCAAGAAGAGGTACAGAAAGATGGGTAGGAGCATAAGACTAATTTTGCAGGTGTGTGTGTGTGTGTGTGTGTGTGTGTGTGTGTGTGTGTGTGTGTGTGTGTGTGATTTTACTGTGGCTTCTCTTTTTGCACCAGACATTTTTTCAATGAGTTCTCAGTATCACCAGCACACTCCTGTTCCTCCAGTTGTTCGACTATCATTTAATTTTCAGTTTTATGCTCACTTTTTCTGCTTCTCTTCTTTTGCCTCATTTTTTTTTTTTTTCAGATGTCCTCTTCTTTTACATGTGAACATCAATAATTTTCTCGCCTCGTGTTCTTTTCACACTAATTTTAAATTCTCTCCCCCCCCCTCTCTCTCTCTCTCTCTCTCTCTCTCTCATTTAATTTAAAACTCTTCATCACTCTTTCATCCCAGTAATGAACACTTTATGTATGGGAACTTTGAATATCATAGTACCGGTACTTGCAATTATGGCTTCTTATACAGTGTTCATCAGTCTCCTCAGCACAATGGCACTATATTTGTCATGTTCTTGCTGCCAGCAGCTTATATAACATATTCAGAGAGAGAGATCTTAGTGAAACTGTTAAATATAGTCCATCAGCTCCCTAAGGACGACGACGTCTTATATATATTTTAATGCAGAGAAGAAACTTGATTTTGTTTAACTAAGCTAACAGTGTATGTTTTCAAGTTCCTGCGAGAAACGAGTATATATAAACATCTATGTCTTGCTCTAGTCACTCTTTTATATTCTTGCAGTCTAGATACTATTATACTCAACTTTGGAGAAATTTCTTTGGTCAGGATGGATTACATATGTCCTTCATTATTCAGTTAAATATATGAAGCACAGTACCATCATCAAGTGAGAAAAAAATACAAGAAGTCACTGTAGTAAATGGGTTAGAACACGTAACTCTTAATAAAACAAGTAAGTGGCAATCATTAAAAGAATTTCAACTCAGAATTTTTCATTCAGTGGCAACAACAAACACCAGACCCTAATGTAGAAGATTAAGGTAGACTGCCTCACTGCAATGTGCCGTAATATCTGTGTGCTCTGTGTGGATAGAAAATCTTGTTACAGTATCATTATTCCAGTCTTCATGCATTCGTCATCTATACAGTATATTACTCTTCTCTAGTAATGTCACTTCTATCCAGTCTCACATTAATGACTTAATACTAGCTAGTATGGATTTATTCATGCCGAATCAACAGTTCACTAAAAGATCGAACTCTGCAAATGGTTTGATAGCAACTGTGCCAGTGGAACAGGCCAAAAGTCATTAGCATATAACTCTTACTTAAAATAAAAAATATCTGAATCACTCTGTCGATTAAAAATAGCTAGAAACCACGGAAAAGCTGTACTAAATCTCGCTAATTCAAACTTTCTTCAAAATCAAGCATCAGAACCACTTAACAACCCTAATGACAGTACAGTATTCTGGTCATCTCTTAATTCTTTCAATAATAACTTTAACAATTCATCGTCAGTTACCCCACTAAAATCTTCAGATGGCAACATTACAAATGACCCGCGTGGGGAAGCGAATATCTTTGACAGTACATTTGCCAGAAATTCTACCATAAAGGAAGTCAGCCAGAACGTCCCAGTATTACAAACTGACTCCCCCGAAATAGTTCCACTTAGAATACAGACAAAATACGTAAAATCCATCCTAGACTATTTACCTACCATCAAAGCTCCAGGCCCAGATGGAATTCCTCCAATTGTTTTGAAAAAGTGTTCCCCAGAACTTGCCTCTGTTCAAGCTATATTTTTCAGACTATGCATACGTACCTCTTCATTCCCTAATTCATGGAAAGAAGCCAATATCCACCCAGCTCCAAAGAAAGGAAGTTTCTCTGACCCATCTGATTACAGACCAATAGCTGTCACATCTTCTCTTGGCAAAGTATTTAAAATTTTAATTAATAAGCACATAGTTAAACGCCTTGAATCCAACAACTTAATTAGTAATAGACAATATGGTTTTCTTCACGAAAGATCCACCAGTGACATACTCAGTCTGCTAACTCATACCATCCATCAATTAATTGACCAACATGGAGAAACTCATGCAATAGCCTTTGGTATTTCTAAAGCTTTCAACAGAGTATGGCACCGTTCCCAGCTGTCCAAACTCAGTTGCTACGGACTAATGTCTTCTGTTCCTCTGCTTTCCTCATATTTCAGTGACAGAAAAATAAGAGTAGAATTAGATGATGTATATTTCAATTTCCACTCAATTAATGCCGCTGAGTGTACCACAGGGATCAGTTCTGGCTCCAACCCTGTTCCTGGTTCATATTAATGATCTCTTATCTGTCACCCACAATCTCATTCATTCATATGCAGATGACTCAACACTTCACAGTTTTTTCACACTCAAACACCCATTTACAAAGTGATCTCTAACTCAACTCAATATTGCCATTTCCATGAAACAAGACATCAACGATCAGTGAATGGGGACAAAACATCCTTGTCTCATTTAATGCTAGCAAACCAATTATATACAGTTTACTAATAGACAGATATTGCCAGATGCATAAATTACCTTCAATGCAACTAATATTTCCATCTCCAAAAGTATTGAAATTTTCAGTGTTTCACTTAACAATGCCCTCAGCTGGACCTCTCATGTCAGATCACTTGCTATAACCGCCTCAAAGAAACTTAGATTATTGTACAGAGGAACAGTTAGCTATAATTTATAAGAGTCATGTGCACTCCCAGCCTGAATGTTGCTCACCCTTGTGGAATGGATGTGGAGAGGGTGGACTAAAACAACTAGACAAAATTCAGAACAAAGCTGTTGGAGTTATTAATTTCCCTGCCATTATAAATAATCTACCTCCCCTACAAGTAAGAAGGAATGTTGCCTCCCTTGCATTATTTTACAGATATTTTTATGGCAAATGGTTAGAAGAAGTTGTGTCCATTGTGGTCATCCCTCGTGCTACACGGGCATCTGGTAGCCTCATGACTGGAATATCACACAGCCATATTGCAGAACTTCTGGCTATCAGAATTCTTTTATTCTCCGAACTGCATCTCACTGGAACTCGCTTCCCCGGAGCTGTTTCCTCCCAAACTTCAACCTACAGCTGTTCAAGTCCAACAGTTACAGATAGTTTATGAATGGAGGACGCCACTGATCTGGTGTATGGATTTTTTTTTTATTCATTTGTTTTCCCTGCCTCTGTTTTGTTATTCAGTAAAAGTTATCTTTAGCTGCTCTCTTTATTCTTTTCTTTACCTTTACCTCCCTTCAGTCTCTTTGCTCTCTGTGTTCCTTTTCATGTTTTACTTTTTGTTCTTCCGTTTCCTTTACTCTAATCAATACTTCCTCTATTTCTGTAGTTTCAGAATTCCTTTTTTTAGCTTAGGCTTCTTCTTCTTCTTCTTCTTCTCTCTCTCTCTCTCTCTCTCTCTCTCTCTCTCTCTCTCTCTCTCTCTCTCTCTCTCTCTCTCTCTCTCTCTCTCTCTCTCTCTCCACGGTTGTTCTTACTCCTCCCACCCACTCATTTCTTTTCTTCATCATCGTATTCTACTTCTCTCCCTCTTTCCATCATTTAATTTTGTTGCATTTTCTCATTGTTACTTTCTTTCCTTGTTTTCCTCGTACTCTCATTCCTCCTTCTCATTCAGTGCAGTCCTTGCTCATCTATTTTTAGAACATCTAGGGATACATAATTTTAGTGACATAGTTCCAAGACAGGTTACTTGATTTAGGTGCGTTGGTGATATCTTAGTGATAACACCACATAGGCTAGCTCTAGAGAGATTTACGGATAGTTTGAACAGGGTAGAGCTTTGCACTCAGTTCACCATAGAGTACGACCATGACGACAGCTACCTTTCCACGAAACTCTTTTACTCAAACACCGAAACAATCTTAAGTTCAATGTTTTTAGAAAGGCTACCAACAAAACGACTTTATTCATTTTTATTCGACCACAGACAGGAGAACAAAACAGGGGACTCCCATCGCCATTTTCCTTCGAGCCTTGAGGATATGTTCGGTCGAATATATTACAAGATGAACTTGGTTACATTTTTAGAGCCTTTAAAGATCTAATATACCCTCCATATTTTATCCTCAAAGCTAGAAAGCATGGTACTAAAATACACATGAATACATGCAAAAAAGAAAAACTTGAGAAAAGAACAGTACTATCCAAATCCCGTGTAGCAGACAGTGTGTCTCCTTGTATGAATATGGCAGGAATACAGTAGGTAGTGCTGGAAATATAACTGTGGGCAGTTTAATAACAGAAAGCAACACATGTATTAAAAGAACTAACGAAGCAGGTGTGTATAAAATTCCGTGCAATGATTATAAAAAAGTATATGTGGGAGAGACATTCAGTGAATTGAATAAAAGGTTAAAGGAACATATATGACATGAGTGATTAATCTCAACAGTGCTTTTGTGCAACATAGATTAGATTCCGGACATGGAACACTGTGAAATGAGGCAAAGTTTGTGTTACATGAGAGTAAAATAACAAAACGTAGATTTCTCGAGTCTTCCCATATTGCCGTTTCGAATAATTTTAATGAGAATAGGAGATTTTATACACTGGCCAAAAACAGGCATGCCAAAATCTCCAGAATGTTCCTTACATCTCCGGGTATAAACATTAGCCTAATCCTCTGACACCACATTCAATTTTAAGAATGTTCCTCACTTCTCCAGATATTGAAGACTAACCTAATCCTACCGGCTTAGCACTACCCCTCCCTCAAAACTTTGTCATTCCCAACACAAACACTTAATCCAACGTATATAAATGTATATACAGCATAAACTTACAACTAGCAGGTAGTCTCCATCGTCTCTGTTTTCTAGGTCCCATGGTGTAAAGAGCTGGATCGCCAGTGCTGTCAACTCCGTGATTCTCATTGGCCCTCCTTTCATTTCCAGTATCCAACAGGTCCTTGGCTCTGCCCCAGGAGCACTTCCTAATTCCAGATCTCCTGCATAAGACACATCAGTGCACCCCCAGCAAGAGCCTCTTCAACTGCTCCATCTGTGGCTTCCCCAGACACTGGATGCTCTTAGCAAAGTGGTGGGTACTTCTGCCTGTGGACTTAACCATGCTCCTCTTGCATAATATGCTCGGTGGCTCCTAAGCGACTTCTTGGCACATCCTCACAACTGTTCCCTGATGTATCTATTTAGGAGGAAGTGGAAAGCTGACTATGACAACAGGTACTTCTTCCGTCATAAGGTTAACTTAGGTCCTGCACACCATCATGCCCTCCTCTATCATGCCATGATCCATGTGCTCCACCATTCCCAGAGCAGTGTGCAGCCTCTTATAGATCTTGCAGGGCAGCTGTATCTCTGACCAAGGGGAGATTAATGTGGCCCACCTGATCATCAAAAGTAGACTGCCATGCTCCACGGCCCTCACAGAAACACTCCTTACCCCTAGCCACATTTGTATCGAACAAAAATCAAGCAGGCAGCAGCAGGACACCAGGAAGTCCAGTCACAAGATGCAGGGGTCCCCAGTGCCAACAACACACACACCCAGGGTCTCATCCTTTCCTCCCTGTCGCATCCTGATTCCCACCTGTCCCCCAAACCCCGGGCAAAGTCCTCTAAGTCCCCACAGCCATTGCAGGCATAATATAACACAATGCTATGTGTAACTACTGTATATAGCTATAGATAACAATATATAGGACAGGTAATTATGTCTGAGTCCTCCAGGAAGAGTTAAAGAACATATCCCCTTGCCTAGACGAACCAGGAATGTCAATTCACACAATGTATATCCACAACACTTGTTGTCCCAGACCATTAAGAATTCTTAGCCATACGATGTATCTCAAACTTCCTCGTAGGGCAGATGAACAAGAATTTCATGACGTATCCAAACACAGTTAGTCCATATGATAGGAAATTTACCATACACATCCTCCAGACACTCTATATAATGTCAGAGAGATTCCCTTCAGATCAGAAGGGGGTTTGAGAGAGAAAGGGGAGAGAAGGCTGGTGAGAAGGTCCGACATTAGTATCACGCTCTACAAAACTGTAGCTCAACTTTCTTATAACTTTGTGCAATAAACTTTGTAACTCGAGAGTGCTGTAACTCACCTCGTTGACATTACGTCTCACTGCTTAATTCTGATTTAGCTTAATGATCCATAATCAAGTGCCCTATCTCACTACAAGTACCAGAATCACGCTATCGAGATTGGTGGTCAGATAACCTTCTCTGTATAATTACACCCCTCGGCTGCATCTACTTACATTGGTAAGCAGCAGTAAAAACGAACCTACTACCCTCACTTGCATTGGTAGCAGCAGTTCACTTACGCTTTACGAGTTTATACCACGATATCTACCTCAATGCATTCACTGAGAGTGGTGGCGAGCTGTAAACGAAGCCGATTAACATCTCATTAACAGCAATCTACGACTATACACAAATTGGTGACTTCACGCAATCAAACAAAAAACAAACAAGCAAAGCAGACAGCGAGAGCAGGCGTCACATCAACGCAGCTTAACTTCGTCCCTAATCGCTCCTAAATCACAACTCCATGATTACGAGAAACAGTATCAACAATAAACTAATCAACAACTCTACAAGCGTGCAAGTTAATCTCAACAAGTAAGGGAAATCAAACACTACAAGACGAAGAAGTAACCAAGGAAAGAGGAAAGTGCATCTGTGTGTTGACTCAATTTCATCATATTTTCTCCCTCCTTAAACGAACACCACCCTCAACCACGACCTCCACCTTCTCCATCCCCAACAACCCCCACCATCTTCTTCCCCACCACCACTACCACAGTGAGGCAAGTAGCTCAGCATTGTCATCATTTGCTTAAGTCGTCATAACCCGTCAATCAGTCCGAGTGCCAGACAACACCAGCCTGCCATCCTACACCTGCCTGACTGCCAGCCTGTCTGCCTACACTAGCAATGACACAGAGTGCTGACGCTGTCATACCAGGACCTGACCTACCTCAACCAAACGCTAAGTGACGTGTGTGACATCTGACCTCCACCACTAGGAAAAGGAGAGCGAGTGTCTTGACCCCATATGTAATCAACAATCAACAAACACCTCGACTGTCTCCACGGCTATTCTAGTGAGTTTATTTATTCTAACCAAGGTTGTATTAGTTAACACTTCGCCAGTTACATAATATCCATAAAATACTATCACTTTAGTTAACGAACCAAGCAATTATATATCTATATCTATCTATCTATCTATCTATCTATCCATCTATATATATATATATATATATATATATATATATATATATATATATATATATGTAAATTACAAACTACACAGTGAGAGACAATTACACAATTCACACTTACATATGTGTTTTATAATTTTAATTTTATAAGCAATCAAGAGAAAAGTAAAATATGATTCATTGTGTAATCCCATTATGCTAAGCTAAGTTCCACAATTAGTGCCCAAAGGATCTACATTAAGAGTGACAAATACCCTGACACAAACACCAGAAAACGATCAACAAAATATAAATTCCGAAACACCATCAGAAACACAAGAACAAGAGGAAAACCAGACTCAGGAAACAAAACACACACTAGATAAAGAACAGCAAACAGTTGCAATTTACGCTGAAGTAAATGACGATGACACCTGGTCAGAAATTTCAGATGTAGACAGCGAACTTTATAAAAATTCGCTTCCATTTACTATAACTTAGACCATAGAGTATTAAGATCAGTAAAAATATAGAAATTGCCTGTAAATGACGATTGCAAGAAAAACACGGTAGAGGTGGCTAATGTAGATGAAGCAAGTACTAGTGCAGTACCTTCTCCACAAAATCCCAGTAATACTCCATTTCCAGTGTATATTTGTCATGAAGACAATGAACTACCAAAATTCTCTGGTACGGAAAATGATAAGATTGACATTGACATAAACACACGTATTGAGCAATGTCAGCAGTATTTCATTTGGAGATACATTACAGATGAGAAAGGAAATTTTTTTTTTTTTTTTTTTTTTAGCTAGAATAAATCAAGAACGATGTCCAGCAGGAAATTTGTTACGGTCAGACAAGCTGCTGAGAGCTTTAACATTTGACCAGTTTAAGACAGAATTCCTTAGGAAATTCTCTGGAGGCAAGAATTTTCTTGGTGGTATTATCCCAGAATTACACAATATTGTAGACCTACTTAGGCAAACACCTCTGATCATGTGTCGGAAACGGGACAGACGTACATACGCACAAACGTACGCACAAGTACGCCCACACACTTTAGCCGGAAGCTAGAGGGAGATATAAGTCCGATATCACATGCAGGAAGGTTAGAAGGTAGGAGAAGACAGAGTGAGACAAAGTAGAACAGGAGAGAACAAGAGTTAGACAAGGAGAGAGCGATAGAGAACAGGAGAGGACAGCAGCTAGCACAAACTGCTACTAACCATAGGCTACACAGGTCACGCCAAGCTCTAAACTTTTATTCAAGTAACTGTCTCACAACATTATAATGAAAACAGGGAAAGAAAGAGAGGGGAGAAATGAGAGGAGAGAGGTGAAATTTGAATGAAGGAAATGAATGGAAAGAACATGAATATATTAACCAAAAGAGGGAAGAAGGAGGAAGAGGAAATGATAGAGGCTAGAGCGGGGAGGAAACCCGAAAAGGAAATGGTGAGGGAAAGAGAAGAGGGAAGGGGGAAAGGGCTTGACCTGAAAAAGAAGGAACGGAAACTTAACAAGAAAGAAGGACAAAGAAAGTGCAAAGGGCAGAAAGCAGGGAGATAGTAAGGAATAGGAAAAGAGCAAGGATAATAAAAGACGAATGAACTAAGGACGGAATCAGAAAGAAAACTGGACGTGAAAGGAAAAGAGAGTGGGAGAGAGACTAAGAGACCAGCAGTAGAGGGAGAGGAAATAGAAAGGGGAGGATGGAGGAGAAGAAACAGAAGAGAAGGAGAAGGAGGAGGAGGAGGAGGAGGAGGAGGAGGAAATAAAAACAGAAAGACGTGAATAGAGGATGATTTAGAAGACTTAATGAGAGAGACTAGACAGAGGGGAAGAGAAATGAGAGTACGAGAAAGAGAAGGAAAGAAAGGAACAATGAGATAATGGACCAAGATAAAACGATGGGATAGGGAAGAGGAATAAAATGGGATGACGACGAAAGGAAATGAGTGGGTGGGTGAATAAAAATATGGTAAGAGAGAGAGAGAGAGAGAGAGAGAGAGAGAGAGATGGCTAAAGCGAAAAAAAGGTTAACTGGAAATGCAGAAATATAGGAAATATAGACTAAAGTGGGGAAAAAGCAAAAACAAGAAGTAAAACAAGGAAAAAAAGAAAAACAAAGAAACAGAGAGAGCAAAGAGGCTGAAAGGAGCTAAAGGTAAAGAAAGAAGGAATGAGAGCAGCCAGAGATATATAAACGAAGTAATTCATACTGTAGGTGACAAATGAGTGATGACTGGAATAACAATACTGTAATAAAATACCTGTCCACACCAGAGCACACAGATTTTACGGCACAATGCAGTGAGGCAGTCCACCTTAATCATACATAAGGGTCTTGTGTCTATTCATGCTGCTGGGAGACAATGTTTGAGGGGAAATTCCTGTAAGGATGGCCACTCGTTTTAATGAGGAGTTACGAAATATATAACTCGTTTATTACTATGACATCTCGCATTGTTTTTCCATCTACATCACATTAATATACTTCTTATATTCAATGGAATAATGAAGGACCTATGTAACCCTTTCTGTTGGAAAAATCTCTTCAAATTTTAACGTAATCGTCTCTAGACTACAAGAGCTTCAAAGATATACTGAATCATATGAAATACAGCAACTTCAGGTAATTCACTTTTTTCTTAGGTACTTGAAAACATAGACTCTTTGGTTAGTTAGACACGATCAAGTCTTTTCACTTCATTAACAAAAATATACAGTATATGGTCATCTTTCTACTTCTTTCCATGGACTGTTTCCAGCCGTTTCATTAACATCTCTCTGAATATGATACGCAATCTGATGGCAGCAAGAACATTAAACATACAGTGTCACTGTACTGAGGAGACTGAAGAATACTGTATATAATCCCATCACTGCAAGTAATCTGCTATTAAAAGTTACCATACTTAAGATGTTCATGATTAGGATTAAGGAATAATCAACGGCCTTAAATTAAGAGAGAGAGAGAGAGAGAGAGAGAGAGAGAGACAGACAGACAGACAGACAGACAGACAGACAGAGACAGAGAGAGACTAAAAACTCAATGGTGTTCACACATATATCAGGAGGTCTTCTGGAAAAAAAAAAAAAAAAGAGATAATAGAAGAGACCAAACGAAAGGTGAGCATAAAGCTGAAAATAGAAGGAAATCATAAAAAAGGGGGGGAGGGTGACAACATTGCCTGGAGCAAAAAGAGATAAAATAGTAACATAAAACACACACACACACACACACACACACACACACACACAGATGCAAAATTAGTATTACTCTCCTACCCACATTTCCATATCTCTTCTGCAGCCCCATCTCATATGCATATACACCCTCACCCCTTCACACGTTAAACTTCTCTCTCTGTCTGTCTGTCTGTCTGTCTCTCTCTCGTTACCACTTTCCCTACCTTATTCGTTCTTTCCCAACCTTCCCAGTTTCTTCCTGCCTCTACCCTGTGCCCACTCCTCCTCCCTTTAAAGCATACTCACCTCCCTTCCTTCATCCCTTTCATATCTTCTTCCCTTGCTTTGCAATTCCTTGTACTCCTCACATCCCCCATTATTCTCTCCCCATCCATCCATTATATCAAACCCTATTTTCATTTCCCTCTCCTACCCTTGTTCTTTGTATCATCCCTGCCTCTCCCTTCTGTCCCCTATCTATCTTCTCCATTTTTCTTTCCCTCATTTCCAGCAATCCACTCTCCCTTCCATTCACTCCAGTTCACGCCTTTCCTTCTCTCCCCCATTCCCTGCATATACACCGTCACCCGTATCCTTACCTTCTTATCTTTCTTTCCCTCGACACCTTCATTTTTCTCCCATTATTTCTCTCTCCTTCTCTCCCTATCCCCTTTCGCTCGTTATCCAATTTTTAGGCCAATATTTTCCGCTGTCCAATCTTTTTCACTGTCGACATACCGTCGCGCCTTTATGTCTGTCCTGTGGTTGCGGCTGCTGGCGTGTGTGTGTGTGTGTGTGTGTGTGTGTGTGTGTGTGTGTGTGTGTGTGTGTGTGTGTGTGTGTGTGTGTGTGTGTGTGTGTGTGTGTGTGTGTGTGTGTGTTTATGTATGAAAGAACCAAAGGCCAGGAGCCCGCAAACAATACAAAAACAATACAAAAGTGAGCCAAATTCAAGGTCCGTTCATTTCGAGATGCCTGGACACACCGCGTTTGAAAGACTGGAGATCATAGGAAGTAGGGGATACAAACAGAGGGAGACAGTTCCAGAGTTGACCTGTTGCATAAATGAAGGACTGGGAGTAACGGTTTACTTGTGCATTAGAATGTTGGACAGAGAAGGGATGAGATTTTGTTGTTAGACGGGTGCTACGCGCCCGTCGTAGAGGTGGAGGGATGCAAGCAGACAGTTCAGAGGAGCAGTGACCACTGATGTAGCGATAGAAAAGAGACAAAGATGCAACAGTGTGGCGATGAGACAGAGGCTGAAGGGAGCTAGTAAGAAGGTGGAGAGTTAATGAGATGAATAGCCTATGACTCCATCCTATTGAGAAGAGCTGGAAGTGGAGACCTTCCTGACACATGAGACTTGTACTCGACACAGGGGCGATAAAACCCGTATATGAAATCAACAACTGTGCAAGGGTGAAGAAGGTACGGAGTCGGCTTAGCACACCTAATCTCTAGGAAGCAGATTTTGCAAGAGATGTAATACGATCTTTCCAAAATAAGTCCCGAGAAAATGAAACCCAAGTATGTTTATGGATGATGCAGGATTGAGCTGGATATTACTAAACATTAGTGGGTACTTCTGTGGAAGGTTTTGTCGAATTGATAAGTGTAGGAACTATTTTGATGCATTAAAAAAAACAAGATTATTTCTACCCCAGTCAGAGATACGAGCCAAGTCAGACATTAGGTGTGCCATAACCTCATCCTTTGTTTGCTGAAGTAACTGCTGAGATGGACGTTGCAGGAACCGAATGGAAAGGTGAGGGTGGAATCATCAGCATATGAGTGGACAGGGTTAGCTGTACAGCTTAGAAGGTCATTGATGAAAAAAAGGAAGATAGTTGGTGATAGGACATAGCCCTGATGAGCACCACCTTTGATAGATCTAGAAGAAGGGTGGCTGTCTACAACAGCAGCTATAGCACAACCAGAAAGGAAGCTTGAGATGAAGGCACAGACAGAATGATAGAAACAGTAGGAGGGCAATTTGGAAATTAAAGATTTGTGCCAGACGCTATCGAAAGCCTTTGAAATGTCAAGTGCAATGGATAAGCCTTTGCCAAAGTCCCGAAAGGAGGATGTAGGTGAGAAGATCGCCAGTGAAGCACTCCTGATGGAACCCATACTGACGATCAGAAAGAAGGTTGTGACAGGAAAGATGTTTTTAAATTGTTCTGTTAAGAATACGCTCGGAAACTTTCGAGATACAGGATGCTAAAGCAATTGGGCGATAGTTAGAGGGTTGGGAATGGTAACCCTTCTTTGGGACTGGCTGAATGAAAGCAAACTTACAGCAAGAAGGAAAGGTACAAGTTGGCAGATAAAACTAAAGAATTTACCTAGGCAGGGTGAAAGCACAGAAGCACAGTTCTTGAGGACAACAGGAGGGTGTCTCATCAGGCCCATATGTCTTGTTAATGCTCAGGCCACTGATGGCTTAAAATACAGCAGCTGAAGTAATTTTAATGTCAACCATGAGGAAATCAGAAGGCGGAAATGATGGAGGAACAACACTGGAACCGTCTAAGGTGGAATTGGAGGAGAAAGTCTGAGTGAAGTGATCTGCTTTATCAGTAGAAGAAATAGCTACAGAGCCCTCAGAGTAGGAAAGAGGAGGGAATGATGATGAGGTAAAGTTGTTAGAAAGGTTTTTGGCAAGGTGCCAGAAGGAGCAGGAAGAATTTGAGATGGAGAGTTCAGAGCATTTAGTACGAATGAAATTATTTTTAGCAGAACAAAGAACAGACTTTAGCACGATTCCAGGCAGAAACATAAAAAAGATGTGGTTCAGGGATGTCTTGGCTCCGGTACCTTTTCTAGGCTCTCTCCTTGTTGTGGACAACATTAGAGGAAGTCTGATTAAACCAAGGCTTTCTTGCAATAATCAAAGTTTATGAGAAAGAAATGTACAGTATGCCTCCATGCCCAAGAGAATAACCTCCATAATGTGTGAGGCACACTCAGATGGCTCCCAGCCATGGAAGCAATACTCATTCCAGGGATAATCAAAGAAGTACTGCCTGAGGGCCCCCCAGTCAGCAGCTCCAAAGTGCCACAACCGAAGAGTCTTTGGAGGGTCCACAGGCTGTACTGAAGCAATAGGACGGGTTTAGGTAATAAGGTTGTGATCAGAGGAGCCCAGTGGAGAGGAAAGATTAAAAGAGTAAGCAAAAGGATTAGATGTAAGGAAGAGGTCAAGTATATTGGAACTGTGTCCAAGGCAGTCAAGGATACGGGTAGGGTGCTGAACAAGCTGCACTAGGTCATTAATGATAGAAAAGATGTAGGCTTGCTCACAAGGTGGATCAGTGAAAAGAGAGGAGACCCAAAGTTGGTGGGGAACATTGAAATCTCCTAGAATGGAGGTTTCAGAGAAAGGAGAAAGAGATAGGATGTGTTCCATTGTAGAACTAAGATGGTCGAAGAATTTTTCATAGTCAGCAAAATAGGGGATAAGTAAACAGCACAGATATATTTAGTCAGAGAATGATAGGAAAGCCGAAGCCAGATAGTAGAGAATTCAATAGAATCAAGTTCAGGAACAGGAGAGCAAGGTAAGTCAATGCATACATATATGCAACAGCCACCTTTGGTTTCGAAATGAGTATAAAGTAGGAGGATACAGAAAAGGGTTTGCTATGAGTTGCCTCAGACAGCTGAGTCTCAGTTAAGAAGACAAGGTGAGGTTTAGAGGAGGAGAGGAGGTGCTCAAAAGATAGAAATTTAGAGGAGAAAGGCCGCGAATGTTGCAGAAATGAAGTGAGTCAGACAGTGGTTCCAGGCAGCTCACTGATTCGTCACCTGGAGAGGGGCGGATGGTGGGGCCATTTTAACACCCCCCCCCCCGGGACTTGGTGACTTGGTTATTAGATGCCTTTTTTTTTTTTTTTTTTTTTTTTAAGGAAGTGTAGTGTGCAATGTGCATGTACTTTAATGTTGACAGAGAAACTTCTAGGCACGATAGCCTACTCTCTGTGTTACTGAAACACTGAAAAAGTTCAGCAAAGGGGGATGGTCAGGAACTAGTCCCGAGGGAGGATGAAACGGGAGCTCCAACTCTCCCTGTCATCAGCATTCCATCCACCTTGGGAGTACTGCCTTGCTCGACTGGTGTGTGTGTGTGTGTGTGTGTGTGTGTGTGTGTGTGTGTGTGTGTGTGTGTGTGTGTGTGTGTGTGTGTGTGTGTGTGTGTGTGTTTGCACTGCCAGTGGTAATGCATCTGAGTTCATACTGGTTGAGTGAAAGATTCCATGTGGTCGTGAATTTTGAGTTGTCCGCTCCTTATGTGTGGAGGAAGTGAGAATATGTACGTATTTCAGTTTGAAATTGTGCTGGTGAGGGTTTGGTATCAGTACTGTGTGCTTGAGAGGAAGCTGCATATGAGAGTGAGGGATCAGCTGTGTTAGTGTGCATATCTATCTATCTATCTATCTATATATCTATATCTATATATATCTATATCTATATATATCTATATCTATATCTATATCTATCTATCTATATATATATATATATATATATATATATATATATATATATATATATATATATATATATATCCATTCATCCATCATCCAATCCTACGTTTCCCCATGAGGAGCATTGCAGGCCAGGAGCTAGGCAGTTGGTCCTGACATTTAAGATGAGAGTGACCAACCTCACTCATCCCTGAGTGGCATTACGTGAGCAATAAACCCCAACCATCCCTTGGATATAAACCTTCACCGGCTCAATCCGATTGGAGCACAATAATTACCCACTAAACCACCAGGCGCCAAAATTTGGTTATATAGTCACCACCCAGCGTAGTAAATGGTTTCCTGGTGTACAGGAAATCATTTGGCTTGTTACTCAGTGTAGAGTCACCCATAGGCAGAAGGAAGAGGAAAGAATGAAGGAATGAAAGACAGAAGAGAGAGTGTAAAGTGACCCGTAAGCAGAAGGACGAGGAAAGAATGAAGGAAAGAAAGATAGAAGAAGATGGAAGGAAAAAAGGATGGAGGAGAGGACAGGGCAGACATCCGAGAGCAGCACTACATTGAGTGAGTGGATGGTGAACGCCCCCACCTAACAGACACACACACACACACACACACACACACACACACACATATATATATATATATATATATATATATATATATATATATATATATATATATATATATATATATATATATGTAAATCAATCAGTCATATCCTGTGACACCCCACGGGATGCATAGGGCCTCGATGAACTCTCTCCACCAATATTTGTCTCGTGCCATCTCCTTCAGGTCCCACCAACACTCCTCTCCTGCTTCCTTTTTCATTGTCCTCAAGCAGGTTTCCCTCGGCCTACCTCTACCTCTTCTTCCTCTAGCAGTCCACTCTGGCACATCCTGTATTAAACTACCTTCTTTTCTGTATATGTGCCCCAGCCACATCCAGCGAGACAGTCTCACATATTCATTAACTGGTTCCACTCTCGTAATATCCCTTACTCTTGCATTTGTAACTCTGTCTTGCCACTTTACCCCAAGAATCCTTCTCAGTATTTTATTCTCAAATCCTAATACTTTCTGATCTGTTGCAATTGTACTGTACCATGACTCATGCCCATAAATTAAAATTGGTCTAACCATGGACTTGTAAAGTTTCACTTCAGTATGTACCGAAAGCATATCATTATTCCAAACAGATTTCAACATTCCAACAGCTCGCCAAGCCTGTCTAATCCTCTCCTCAGTTTCATTGTTTAATGGTCCATTAGATGATACAATCGTTCCCAGATATTTAAAGTTTTCTACATTCTTCACCACATTATTCCCAATTACACAATCGATTTGGTTCTCCACGTTCATATTAATAATTTCAGTCTTTCCACAATGTATTAATAATCCCACTTTTTCTCCTTCCTCCACCAGACAATGAAGCACCCTCTGCATCTCGTAAATACTTCCACAAATCAGTACAATATCCTCACCATAGTCCAAATCCATCAGCTTCTTATTTTCTTTCCAGTTAATTCCTGCACCTGTTCTCCTTACAACCTTTTTCATAACATAATCCTTAACCAAAACAAACAACAATGGCGAAAGAACTCCTTGAATCACTCCTGACCTAACTTGAAATGGATCACTCAAAGAACCACCCACCATTACCTTACAAAAAGTACCTTCATGCAGGCTTCTAATAATATTTACAAATATAAAATTCATAATTTTCAACATAGCTCCACGTGAAACACTATCAAACGCCTTTTCAAAATCCACAAAACACATACTAAGTGGCACTTTCATCTCATTAGCTTGTTGTATTAGATGCCTTACAATAAAAATCTGATCATTACAACCTCGACCCTTTCTAAATCCCGCTTGTTCTTCTCTTAAAATTTTATCAATTACTGGCCCTATTCTGTTCAACAATATTTTGGAAAAGACTTTTGCAACTACAGGTGTCAAAGTAATCCTCCTCCAATTGCCACACACACTTAAATATCCCTTTTTTGGTATTTTTATAATCACTCCATTTTTCCACTCTTCTATAATTCCACCATTATTCCAAGCCACATTAAAAAGTTTCAAAAGCGCATTCATCAACTCGTCATTTTCCACCTTAAGCATTTCAGGGAATATTACATCCTCTCCTGGGGCCTTAAAATTCTTTAACTCCTTTATAGATTTTGCTACCTCTTTCAAAGTTATATCCCCTGTTTCTATCTGCAAATCTCTCTCGGCTGGCAAAATGTCCTCTTCAGCTGGGATTGGTCTATTTAGAGCAGATTCAAAATGCTCTTTCCACCTTCCTTCTATATACAAATCTTTAGTCATCAAATTACCATTTCTATCTCGTACAGGTATTTCCATCCTTCTCTTTTCAGTCCCAGTTAACTCCTTTATGGCCTGATACGCTGCTCTTGTGCTCTGACCGTCATTTTTACTTAATCTGATTTCTGTCTCTGTTGACTTTTCATCATATAGCCTCCTCTTATCACGTCTCATCAGTAGTCAGATCCCTCCCCCCCCCCCTCCAGTTAAGGAGCACCAGATCTGATGTGTATTATCCTTCAAACTTCCCCTCACTACCATTTCAAACTTTCGTTCTTGATCCCTTCTCCTTGACTTCCCACTCGCCACCCACATGCACACGCTCTGAACAACTTCCCTTTAGCTTCCACACTGCTTTTCTTCTCATTCTTCTCTTCTTATTTTTTGTTTTCCTCGTCATCCTTCTCACACACTATCCCAACTTTCTTCTCTCTTTATTTTCTGTTATTCTCCCTCTCTTTCATATTGTCTTTTCTTCTTATCGCTGTCATTCACTCTTTTTTTTCTTATTAATCCTCCTCTTCATCTTCCCTTCCTTGCTGTTGCTGCTCGTCTTCATCCTTTCTTTACTTAATCCTCCTCTTCCTCCTCCTCCTTCCCTTCCTTTCCCTGCTGTTGCAGCTGCTGCTGCTGGTCCTCCTCCTCCTCCTCCTGTCTTTATCATTTTTTTTTTTTTTATATAACTAAGGTATGTCTTCATTCCGTTCCCCTTCCTCTCTTTCCTTCTTTCTTCCTTCTCTTCTTCCTCCTGCCTCCTCCTCTTCCTCTGCAGCAGGACTCGCATCCCCGGGATCGAGTGTCATAAAGGGCGAGGAGCGATGAGAACTACCAAAACACATCCACCAACTTCTGTTCATATTTTTGTTGTGTTTTCAGCTTTGCAGGATTGAGGGAAATTGTGATACAGGAAGCCTCCCCCCCCCCCTCCAAGAAAAAAAAGAGATGATGACGGATAATGGTGAGATAGAAGCAGGTAAGAAAGGGGAAAACAGGGGGAGGAGGGATATTTGACAGGAGAGAAGAAACATGCATATTTAATTTCATAAACAGATAAATGTGATACATATACCAATATGTTATACTTACCTTTATACACACGTATTGAGAGAGAGAGAGAGAGAGAGAGAGAGAGAGAGAAGTGTATTATATGACATAAATACAGAACGAAAAAGGCAGGAGAGAGAAACAGCAAGACAAAGAAAATCGGTAACCTAGAGCAAAACTCTTTCACACACACACACACACACACACACACACACACACACACACACACACACACACACACACACACACACACACATTAAGCCAAAACTAATGCATGAGTTACCTACAGAAATAATGAATGCTGGAGGCTGAGAAAAGTAATTGATGGAGATTGCTTCTTTCCTCCAGAGTTGAGGTGGTGCGTGTTGGGTATTTATTGTGGGTGGAGTTAGCTTGACCTTTCACTGCTTGAATGTGTTAATTTCCTGTCAGCCATTAAACTTTAACATGCATAACCTTTGTTACTGAAAGTTCATCCCTTCAAACTTCGCTAGCATGTGAAAAGGATCCTTCTTATACAACCGTCCCTGAGAGGAGGAGAAGGGCCGGTCGTACCGCGAAATTCATAAAATGACCAAATGCAGACGAACTTTCCATAATCTCACCGGTGTCCTTAATTACACCCTTGTTGTGGTTAATAAGGTATTATAATTTTTTCTGTGTCGTTATTACGTATAAGGTGAACTATGGATGTGAAAGAAATTATTGTGAGATGCGGTCCTTATGTAACAGCATCTCTTGCTTTGTGCCAAATTACTATTTATTTATCTAATACAAGACCCCTTAATCCCGTAAGGGGTGGCCACAGACAAATCACTTCCATGTCGCCCTGTCTCCCACCATTTCGCTGCCTTCCCTCCAGCTCACACACCCCTCTCTCATAGACCCCTCCAATCCATCCCTCCTTCTCATCCTTGGCCTTCACCTCCCTCTATCCACCTTTCCCCCCTTCCACTTTCCTCACATCCACATTCCTTGTTAGTCTCTCGCGCTCCTTCCTCTCCACATGGCCAAACCACCTCAGTGTATTTCCTCTAACGCTTTCTAGCACATCCACATCCACACCACAACGCTCCGTCACTTCCTCATTTGTCAGTTTGTCTCCTCATATACTGAACTTTTACAAGCTCCTCTCAGGTAACTCATTTTACATTTCCTCAGCATCCAACCTCACTGTGCATTCAGTGAGATTTCATTCGAAAACCAGAACTTTACTCTTCCCTCCATTCACCTTTAGATTCCATTTCTTATGCACTCTCACAAACTCATATACCAGGCCTTGCAGTTCTCCTTCATTTTCGCTTAACAATACAGTATTATCTACAAACAACAGAACAGGAAGTTTCCAAACGCAGCCCTCTCTCATCAAGGCCGCTCCAACATTCACTGCCCTACCTTGTATCTCTCATATAACCCTATCCATATTCAGATTGAACAACCATGGAGACATGACACATCCTTGTTTCAATCTAACATTCATATAGAAAAAATCACTTGGTTTACCATCCACACACACTGCAACCTTTGCACCCTCATACATACTCTTCATGGCATTCAACAGCTTCCCATTTACTCCAAATATTCTTATCATTTTCCACATTCCTTGTCAATCTACTCTGTCATATTCTCTCTTCAGATCTGTGAAGGCTGCAAACAACTCCCTTCTCTTCTCTGGAAACTTTTCCACTACAGACCTAAGAATAATATCTGATATACACAATCTCTTCCCTTCTTAAAACCTCCTTGTTCTTCTCCAGCTAATTCCTGTTACTTCCCTAGCTCTGTCAATGAGTATCCTACCATACATTTTTTCTGTTTCACTAAGAAGACAACTGCCCTTATGATTACCACACACTTCTTTTTCCCCTTTTCCTTTGTACAGGAGAATAATTATACCTGACTTCCAATCCTCCGAGACTCTACCATCCACCCAGGCCAATCTGCACGTCTTCCATATCCATTCTAATACTGCTACTACTACCTCTCCCCATTCTTCAGCATTTCACCACACACTCCATCAATTCCTGGGGCTTTACCCTTTTTTACTTTCTTTGTTGCTTCCACTAATTCCATCCTACTGATCTCTTTCTCCCTTCTCACCACCCAGTCACTTCCGAGCCACTTATACTCGCATAACTTTCATTCTCTGTGTTTAAATTTCCTTAAAGTGTTCTCTTCATCTATTCATTTTTTTTCCCCATCTGAACTATCAGTCTGCCAATTTTATCTTTCACTCCCCTACGAACTTCTTTATCATCCTGTTTAACTCTCTTTACCTCGTTCCAGAACATTTCCTTACATTCCCTGCACATTACACTCAAACTCCTTTCAAATTCCTCATCCACTCTCTTCTTAGTAATCTTTTCTCCCCTCTCTTCCTCTCCACATTTAACTCTCTTTTCTATCTCCCAGCGTCCTCCATGTCTCTGATTCCCATCCACTCTTTATATGCTTTCTTCTTTTGTGCCACAATTTTTCTTAACTCTTTTTTCCACGATGCTGTTCCTTGCACCCCTTTCATCTTCTCTTCACCCCACATGCCACCTTACATGCTGTACAGATTTCTTCTCTGAATATCTTGCATACATCATCCACCTCCCCTATCTGCTTCGAATCGTATTTACCTAATCGCTCTTCCATTTATCTCTTATATTCTGCCTTCTTTCCATTCTTTTGCATGCTTTCTACCCACCTTGTATGGACTACTTCTTCCTGCCTTTCTCTCCTATTCATCCATCACATTTGTACCATTACTTTCACCACAACCAGGGAGGTTTGGGGGGGCTAACTATTGAGGCTTTGATGAGATTGTGGTCAGAGGATCTAAATGGAGACAATACCTCTATCCTGAATTGATCTCGGTTATTTGTCAGGAATAGATCCAAGAGATGGGCATTATGGTCAGGATTATGTGGTATTCTGGTTGGTTGCTTTACCAGCTGCGTGAGATTAAAAGATTCTGCAAACAGGTCGCACGCTAGACCAGCATTATCAGTCCTTGCAAAATGCAATAACCATTCAACATTATGTATGTTAAAATCACCCAAATGGTAATTTCGATGCTGAGGGCAAGGTTAAGGTTACTCAACTGTTTGGATATGGAATCAAATACACTGGGTTTCGAATAATCATTGGGGGAGCGATAGACTACACAGATATATTTGGTAATATTTTGACAATTTAGTTTATACAATGAGTAATGAAAACTGGATGAAATGAAGTTTAAAATGGTGTCAACTGCATATTGAGATTTAATATAACAACAGGTGCCGCCCTTGTTACGGAAGTTTGTGAGGAGATGGTAACCGGGAAAACAAAATGGGGATATATCAGTAGAGGGTGAGATTTGTGGTTCTGTGAGGAATAGGACCAGAGGGGATATGGACTGCAGGAAAAAATGAACTGAATTTACATTGGTACTACGACCACGGATGTTTGTGAAGAAAATGCAGCACTTTCACTTCTCCGCTGACGACCGTGATTGGAAATTGCACTAGTTGCTGCCGGCACAGTCGCTTGATGGCGACCGGGAGGACCCCGCGCCGTCAGCCCTGCCCTGCCGGTGGTGGCAATCCGAGGTACCACCTCGTTAGAAAGTAATATTGCAGTGGCCATTGCTAAAGAGAGTGGGAATAGAAGGTGTGATGTCTTACGTGCATGTAGTGTAGTGCAGACAGTTGAAGGTATAGGTAATTAAAGAGAGTATGCTGGCCTACTCTCTGTGTAAATGGAAACACTGAAAATGTTCAGCAAAGGGAGATGGTCAGGATCAAGTCCTGAGGGCTAGTGGAATGGGAGCTCCAGCTCTCCCTATCGCCAGCTTGCCATCCACCTCGGGAGTAAATAAAAGCTTTTAATCATACCCAAAGCACATCCAGAGTAAAAAATTCAGCCATGTTACAGCCTAGAACAGAGGTTTTAAATCTATTTTGTAATAAGGCACACACACACACACACACACACACACACACACACACACACATCAAGTGATCCTGACCGACCCGGTGAATTACACACACACACACACACACACACACACACACACACACTATCTCTGTCTCTCTCTCGCTATAGGCTATGTATACATATATCCATCCATCATCCAATCCTACTTTGCCCAATGAGGTGCGTAGGAGCCCGGGGCTAGGCAAGTTGGTCCTACATTCAAGATGGGAGTGACCAGCCTCACTCATACCTGAGTGGCTTTATGTGAGCAATAAATCCCAACCACCCTTTGGATATAAACATAACACACTCAATCCGCTTGGAGAACCTTAATTACTCACTAAATCACCAGGCGCCATAATTTGGTTTATGGTTACCACCCAGCGCAGTAAATGGTTCCTTGTGTACAGAAAACAATTTGGCTTGTCACTCAGTGTAGAGTCACCCATAGGCAGAACGAAGAGGGAAGAATGAAGGAAAGAAAGACACGAGAGGGAGTGTAAAGTCACCCGTAGGCAGAAGGAAGAGGAATGAATGAATGAAAGAAAAACAGACGAGGAAGGAGGGAAGAGAGGAAAGGGCAGGCACGAGAGAGCAGCATTACATCTAGTGAGTGGATGGTAAGCGTCCCCATTATATAGGGCGGATACTGTATATATATATATATATATATATATATATATATATATATATATATATATATATATATATATACAGTATATATATATATATATATATATATATATATATATATATATATATATATATATATATATATATATATATATATATATATACAGTATATATATATATATATATACAGTATATACAGTCACTGCACGGTCGTTACTTTCTTTCCTCTTGGACAATGAAATTTTTCACACAGGTTGACCTCAACGTATACCAGCTGTTAGGCAGGGTAAAATTATTGAAGACCCCTGTCTACACCCGGACATTGAAAGGTGGGGATGTTCAAGGGACAAACCACTGACGACGATTATCAATGGGCTGTAATAACCCTTCCGGATGGATAACTGAATTTCTACTGCCGAAACCAGTTGCACCCAACACCAACCGAACAATTACACACACACACACACACACACACACACACACACACACACATAAAATCGCCTCTCCACTTCATAGTTTGAAACTTAAATGCTCTTCTACACTCCTAGACTAACCAGTTCACCTCTATAAGGAATTTCCCGTTGAGCTAGCTAAAGCTCTTACGTCTATTATTAGTGCTTCTGCCGAACAATCTAAGTGCCCAAACATGTGGAAATCATCTGATATTAAACCAGTTTCTAAATACCCCAACCCAAGCTCCCTCAATGACCTACAGCTCATTCTCACCACACTTATCCCTAGACTGATCTGTAAAAGCTTTGCTGCAGACTGAATCTACTCAGACATATCAAGTAAAAGTGACGTACGCCAGCCTGACAATGTCAGATCGTCTAACACTCACTACCTCAACAGTTTTCTTTATTCCACACACAAAAATTTAGATACGCACCTAACATCAGTTGCAGCAATCTCCAATGACTTTACAAAAGCCCTTGACCTAATAGATCAGAAAAATATCATCTCCAAAGTTGTACATCTACGTCTTAGAGAATGGCTCATCTCCTGGTTGGTAGGTTTCCTGAATAATCTTCAACAAGCAGTACGATTCAGGGATAACATCTTCAGCTTTCAAAACTTCTTTTGTGGTGCCCTCAGGGCACACGAATGGGCCCATTGTGCTTCCTCATCCCTGTCAATGACGCCCTACAAGACACACAATAGCGTTGGAAGTACCTCGATTACTCCACTATAGCTACATACATTATTATTACTGCATCAAACTACACTCTTTTTCAAAACAACCTCGACACTCTTCAGGCATGGACACGTGACAACCACGTACCATTAACATCAGTAAAACAGTATTCAAGCATTTTGACCTAGCCATGGCACCTACCCCACCCCCAACACTCAGACTCAGAGACCACACCCTAGACTTAGTGCACATAACCAAACAGCTAGGAAACCACACTGACGACAAACTTCGCTGGGACACTCACTCAAATTCAACCATCGCTGTTGTTTCCTACAGACTACACATACTGCACACGTTGAAGAAATTATGAGACTCCATTCAGAAACCTTGCATATCTGTACGCTGCATTCATTCTTCCCAAGCTGAGCTATGCCTCGCCAGCCTGGTCCTCATTCCTCAACATTACATTATGAAACAAACTCGAAAAAGTTCAAAAAAGGGCAGTGAGAATCATCCCTGGCTCGAACTTCACTGACTACAATGAAGCTCTCACCCAGCTGAACCTTGTATCCATCGCAGATCTTCATGCTCACCAGCTCCAACAGTTCGGAAAAAAATAGTCAGACCCACGACAGAAACACCTGCTTCCCTGTGAGGCTCCCCTTCCTCACCGAGCTGCTAGTCACCACAATCTACTGGTATCCATGTGAGACAGAACGGACCATTACAAGCATAGCACAACCTCAACAGCAGCTAATTTCTTTAATATCAAGTGTTAGATCTACGAAATTATTTACTAGCATATCCAGTCCAAGCTATTTCACTTTCAATTATTCTATTTTCTACAAATACTTACTTTTGCTTCTCTAGGTATTAACTTTTGCTATTAAGTTGTATACATTGCATAGCTATGTGTATTTTCAGCCTCTAGCTGTTTGTATTTATCAATAAACCGTTTATCAAACACACACACACACACACACACACACACACACACACACACACACACACACACACACACACACACACACACACACACACACACACATACACACACACACACACAGACACGTGTATATACAAAAAAAAAAAAATTGAAACGGTGGTCATGTAATATGAGGTGCTGGACAAGAAAAGGTTTTTAGTTACCTATAAACATAAATATGTAAATATAAGTGTGTGCTGCTGCGCATGGCATATGCATCCAAATAGATAATGAGATTTTTATTTTTAATTAGAAATACTGAAACTTCCCTCTGCCAAAAGTACTTGTCAACAAAGCTAGGATCCCACCTCTGCCCATCCTTCCATGACGACCGTTACACGCATACTGACATTGACAATTTAAGGTAAGCTATGATTCGTTATCACAGTGTTGTTAGTTTTATGACTTATGTTTACTACTTCATAAATGTCAGCAGTTTTTTCTATGCTCCTGTTACAATAACGAAGTACAAAGCAAAGGTCGCTGCGCTTTTCAACTTACCATTACTGTTGGATCAAAGGCACAGCAGGGATGGGGCTTCAACCTAATCGAATGGCAGCATCGTCACATACGAGTATTTACAATTTAATTTTACATGTAAGCTGAGTTGAGTCTTATCCTTCCTGCATATTTTGGTTCGATCATCAAACCGGCATATTATGCCCAATAATATTTACCACAACTTGAGAGCATAATTACAAATATGAGCATGAATGTACGAGACAAAAGTACAAGGAGAGAAGCTGTATTCTTATATTATCTTATAAATTTTTTCACTGCTGCTATCTTTTCTCAGCCTGTTTCATTCCACGGTTCTGTCAAACTGTTCCCATAATGATGTGTGTTTGTCGATAAATTTCAAGTACCTGTCATTTTCGTCTAAATCTTTCTGCCCATCAGCCTATATCTTTAAGTCACTATCTTCCTCATTTAAGAGCATCAGCTAGTTCACTACCAAATCCATCTCATTCTGCTGTCACTCACACTCCCTTAGTCAGCTAGCAACCGTATTCGCCTAACTATTGCCCTTCATCGACCCACAAAAACTTTAACGAATTTACCCAATCATTTAACGGAATCAACTTAACTGTCTACTTTGGTCGACACATTCTAAAGTTCGTTTCAGTACATTTGTCAGTCAAGTCATACCTTCCGTCACCTCCTTACCATCTTCTCTTAACTCATTTCTTTTTTTTAGTCTTCGTCTCATACCTGTAACTCCTTCAGGCTCATGACGTATTTTCAATTGTGTTCTTACTTTTTCAGACTGTATTTTTCAGACTAGAGAGAGTTCTAGTATTGAAGGGGTGAATATAGGCTATACTTAACTCTTCCAACACGAAAAGTTATTAATAAGCTAAATAACATCGAAGGGTGGTGGCAAGAGTGATAGAAAAATAAGTCCTCAGAGTGAGAGGATTAAAAAGTGTTACCTTTATGTAGTGTTGAATCTATTAACTCATTACTCCGTTGAAATCCTGAGCATTGCCGTACACAGTCTCTTCTCACTGCCCAGCCAAACCGTTTCCCAGGTCAAGTAACTAATTTGTTTGCTGACTACTTCCATTCATGAATTCACAAAAGCTTTAAAGAAATTTCTACCTCATTTTATTGCACAGGGTATCTCCCAACTCCGTTTAACTCATTTCGCAAAGCGTCTTATTCCAGTGGTAATTCAACCCCTTCCCCTGGTCAAGTCATACTTGCATGAAGCCCAAAGTTTGATAACAAGACAAGTTTTGCTGAGGTCAGGTTAAAGGGGAGAGAGAGAGAGAGAGAGAGAGAGAGAGAGAGAGAGAGAGAGAGAGAGAGAGAGAGAGAGAGAGGAGGGGTAATGTAAGGTCGGAGGTAGAGGAAACAAGTAGGAGGACGGAGGGCAAGGAGAGGGAGGATGAGGAGGGGGTAGAACCTGGAGGAGGGAAGGAGAAGAAAGGACTAGGAAAAGGGAGCAGGGAGACCGGTGAAAGGTAAGCAGGAAGGATGAGACAAAGAAGAGGAAGGTGAAGTAGGCAGGAGAGGAAATGGAAGGCAGGAGAGGAAGGGAATAAGAGGTGATCGAGGTAAGACAGGAGGGATGAGAGTGAGGATTAACGAATGAGCCAACAGAACTGAGAAAGAAAGTTAGGACAGAATGATAATAGGAGAAAATAGAAAGGAAGAGGGGACGATAATAGTGGTGAAACAGGCAAACAGAGGGAAGAAAAGACTAGAGAACATCAGTGAAATTCTTAAAATGGCTGAGATGGCAAGGAGGATGAGAAGGGAGAGTGGAAGAAATGTTGAAAAAATAGTTAAAGAAAGAGATAATAGAAGTGTGGTACTGAGACTGCAAAGAAAGGAGGGCAGACACACAAACCCAGTGAAGGGAAGGAACGAGAGGAGAGGTGGAGAAAAAATGGCTATGTAGATGCAAGAAGTGAGGTAAGGGTAGTTACAGCGATCGACGGACAGAGACTCATAGGGAAGAGGAAAAAGGAGACAAGGAGAATAGTATGGTTATTTTGCGTCAAGTTCAGATATATGATGAAGAGGTAATGGAAGGGTGAGAGGGAGGAGGTGCGAGGAGGGGGGGGGGGAGAGGAAAGGAGAAAGAGGGGAAGGAAGGGGGAAGAGAGGAGAGGAGGAATAGGGAAGGAGTGAGGAGGGGAAGGAGGGATAACAGTCGCAATAGAAGGGGGTTGAGATGATGTTAACAGAGATGAGACGGGGAAAGTAATGAGGAAGGAGGAGAGAAGATGAGAAAAGTCGAGAAAGGAATGGAAGTGAAGAGGAGAAGAGAAGAGAAGAGAAGGGCGGGGAAGGGAGGGGAAAAGAAGATATTAAAAGGAAACTTAGAAAAGAGAATAAAAAGGGAAAGAAAGGAGAAGAGGAACTTGGAGTATTCAGAATAAAATAGGAAAAATCGTAGTGGATATGTTAAATAAAAGAGGATATCGGACACACACACACACACACAGGGAGTCAATCGAGGCAGACGTGCGACATCGGTGCTCCGTACCGAACCAACACGGCCAGTGGCATTATCTAAATTAGTATCTTTATATGAGTCAAGCTCTGTACCAGGTTAGACTAAATGATTTTTCATTATTAAAAGAAAGAAAAAAAAAGTTTAAACAAGACTTGTTCAAACAGAAAAGAGAACAAAGACGAAAGAATGCGCATCAGGTCAGCTGAGGTTTGTTTAGACTACAGCAGCATGGGGAATGTAAGTACATACTCTGTACTTTTAGTATTGCAAAATGGATAACATACTTTTAGTAAAGCAAATTTGGAAAAGGAAAGGCGATAAAGGTAGAAAGCAAAATGATGATTTCTAACCAAGAACTGGTTGAAGTGGAGATTCACAATAGACTGGTTGAACGTGTACACAAACTAGAAATGGCTTTCAAAAATGAAATTGATGAAATAAAGAAGCAGATGCACTTGCAAAAGGAAGAAATAGAAAAACTAGGAAGGGAGGCCAACAAGAAAGACACAAACTATCAGTGAACTAACAGTGGAACTGAGTACAACTTAGGAAGAAAAATGAGTGAAATGGCTAGTACAGTAGTCAATCACGAGAGTGTTATGGAACACAGTTCAAAAATGACACAGGAGACAATGAGGTAAGTAAGCAGTCTTATAGACCAGAGCAATGATATTGAGGAGAAGATAACACAGGTGAATGAAGCTGTGCAAAGCTACAAAAATGATGTGAAAACTACGCATGCTGGAAATGGTGAAAGTAAAGAAAGACTTAGAAACAAGGGTGGAGGAAAAAAGCATTAAACAGGAAGTGAAAAGAATAATCCAAAACAATCCAAAAGTTAGTCAGAGAGTCCAGTAGATATAAACAAATCTATAGTAATCACTGGTATAGAAGAGGAAGAAGTAAAAAACAAGATCAGAAGAGAGACAAAAAGGAGATGGCAAATGTAATGAGCTTACTGAAAGAAGTATCAGAGGAATTCTGTACAAAGGCATAGAGGAATTGCAAAAGGTTAGGGAAATACGAGAGAAGCAGGACAAGACCTCTAAAGGTGACTTTCCAGAGTGTAAACACTGTGGAAGAGAGACTAAAAAATGCAAAGAATCTTATGGAAAAAGAGGAGTTCAAAAATGTATGGATAAAAAGATGCCTAACACAAGAGGAACTGGAATTACTGAAAGAGAAAAGAGAGGAAGCAAAAAAAAAAAATGAGGGAAGATCAGAAGAGGAGAAGAAATTTTTTTACAAAGTAATAGGATTGCAGGTACGAAAGTGGTACACAAACAGGATGGAATAAAAAGGAGGAAGGTAGGTAAACTATGTCATGACAAGTATATAAACAAGATGATAAAGTTGATGTACTCCAAATGTAGATGGAATGGTATCTAAATTACTAGAGATGAATGATTATGTGTCAGAGAAATGGAACCACAAATAATATGGCCTAGCAGAAACAAAAATTAACACCAAGGATATCCAATAACATACTAAACTTAGAGGAGTACAATATATGGAGAAGAGACAGAAATTTTGAAAAGGATGAGGAATTATAATATTAACTAAGAAAAATCTAAAAGTCAATGAAATAAAACTAGATATACCATCACAAGTAGAACTGACGCAGTAGAGATCAACACATCTGAAGGGAAAGTAATTGTAGCTAATTTGTACATGCCACCCAGATCAAACACATTGAAAGAGATGAATATGAGGACCTAGTAGAGAGGCAATTCAGAGTTTAAGATCATTACTACATAAAATGGAAGAGAAATCGGAAAGAATTATACTAACTGGGGATTTTAATACAATTATAAATTGGAATACTCTAGATACAATTAGCCAAGAAAGCTGTTAAATTGAAAGCTCCTTGATTTCAGTGCATGAGTTTTTCTCCGAATGCGGGTCACATGTGAGGGAAATCAATTTAAAAAGAGGACTTGATGTACCTTCAGTGCTAGATCTAATATTTACTAGGCAAAGAAATGATATTGACAGTTTAATATATCACCCTCTCCACTCGGCAAAAGCGATCATGCAGTACTAAATTATAACTTTCCGAAATCATATAACATAGTTAACAGCAATGAAAGTTACAAAAAGAGCCTAAACTATAAAAAGGGAAATTATCAAGACCTAAAGAAGTATTTCTTAGAAGTTGATTGGGAAAATGAGCTCAGAGGGACAAGATTTAAATGTTGTATATAAAAAAT